>NC_088408.1:85824802-86141052 GCF_034236695.1 Oncorhynchus nerka
ACGTTTAACATGTTGATAGATATGTGGTAGAACAGATTTCAGTTTCCCTGCATTGAAGTCTCCGGCCACTAGGATCGCCACCTCTAGGTGAGTGGTTTCCTGTTTGCTTATTTCCTTATACAGCTGACTGAGTGTGGTCTTAGTGCCAGCATCTGTCTGTGGAGGTAAATAAACAGCCATGAAAAGTATAGCTGAAAACTCTCTAGGCAAGTAGTGTGGCCTGCAATTATCACAGTATACTCTACTTCAGGCGAGCAAAATCTAGAGACAACCTTAGACACCCCCCGTCTAACCTGAGCTGAGTGTGCTGTTCTATCTTGCCGGTGCAGCATATATCCCGCTAGCTGAATATCCATGTCGTCATTCAGCCACAATTCCGTGAAACATAGGATATTACAGTTTTTGATGTCCCGTTGGTAGGATAGTCCTGATCGTACCTCGTCTAATTTATTGTCCAATGATTGCACGTTGGCGAGTAGTATTGACGGTAATGGCAGCTTCCCCACTTGCCTTCTCCGGGTCCTGACCAGGCATCAGGCTCTTTGTCCTCTGTACCTGCATCGCTTCCTCTTGCAAATAACGGGGATGTCGTGGGGTGTTTGGAGAATGTCTTCCTCCTTGTTGTAGAAAAAAATCTTTGTCTAATCCAAGGTGAGTGATCGCTGTCCTGATATCCAGAAGCTCTCTTTTTACGTAAGATACGGTTGTAGAAACATTATGTACGAAATAAGTTATAAGTTACAAAATACCCACATAATTGCATAATTGGTAAAACTGCTGCCATTTCTTCTTGCGCCATCTTTTTTGAATATATTTTCTACATTGAATACAGAATTTAAACATTCACAGTATAGGCTGTAATAAGTATGTGAATCCCTAACTTCTCCAAAAGCTAATTGGAGTCAGGAGTCAGCTAACCTGGAGTCCAATCAATGAGACGAGATTTTGAGATTTTGGCTAGAGCTGCCCTGCAATATAAAAAAAACTCACAAAATATGATTTTGCTATTCACATGAAGTATTGCCTCATGTGAACCATACCTCGAAAAAAAGAGATCTAATAAGACCTAAGATGAACTTGTTATGGCTGCAATCCCACTAACGGGATAAGTGTCATCAACAACCCCTAAATAGCATAGCGCTACATTCAATAAATATTACTAAAAATATTTAGTCATGAAATCACAAGTGCAATATAGGAAAACACAGTTTAACCTTTTGTTAATCCACCTGTCGCTTTACAGTGAAAGCAATCCAAGCGTTTGTGTAAGTTTATCGATCGCACGACAAAACATTAAGTACACTTAGCATCAGGTAGCTTGGTCACGAAAATCAGAAAAGCAATCAAATTAATCGTTTACCTTTGATGATCTTCGGATGTTTTCACTCACGAGACTCCCAGTTACACAGCAAATGTTCCTTTTGTTCCATAAAGATAATTTTTATATCCAAAATAACGCGCCAAACAAACGGAGGTATGTTCAGAAATCCACAGGAAAGAGCGGTCACAACAACGCAGATGAAAATTCCAAATAGTTTTCATAATGTCCACAGAAACATGTCAAATGTTTTTTATAATCAATCCTCAGGTTGTTTTTAAAATATATAATCGATAATATATCAACCGCAAATGTCTTTCACAGTAGGAGAGGGTAAAGCAATTCCTATCCAAACTCTGTTGCGCGAGCAAAACTCAAGTGACCACTTGAGCGATGTAATCGTTCTGGCTCATTTTTCAAAGTAAAAGCCTGAAACTATGTCTGAAGACTGTTGGCACCTTGAGGAAGCGATAGGAAAAGTAATCTGGTTCATATCCCTTTAAATCCATCAAAGGGAGGCTATGGAACATGGAGTTTTCAAAATAGAAGTCACTTCCTGTTTTGATTTTCCTCATGGTTTCGCCTGCAATATCAGTTCTGTTATACTCATAGACCATATTTTGACAGTTATGGAAACTATAGAGTGTTTTCTATCCAATACTAATAATAACATGCATATATTAGCAGCTGAGACTGAGGAGCTGGCCGTTTACAATGGGCACCTTTTCATCCAAGCTACTCAATACTGCCCCTGCAGCCATAAAAAGTTAAGAATTGTTGACTTGCATGAAGCTGAAAAGGTTTACAAAAGTATCTCTAACAGACTTGATGTTCATCGGCGAGTGGAGTTTAGACCAAAAAGCTATATTTCTGTCTCATCAGACCACATGACCTTCTCCCATTCCTCCTCTGGATCATCCAGATCATTGGCAAACTTCAGACGGCCTGGACATGCGCTGGCTTGAGCAGGGGGACCTTGACGGTGTAGTGTGTTACTAATGGTATTCTTTGAGACTGTTGTCCCAGCTCTCTTCAGGTCATTGACCAGGTCCTGCCGTGTAGTTCTGGGCTGATCCCTCACCTTCCTCATGATCATTGATGCCCCACGGGGTGAGATCTTGCATGGAGCCCCAGACCGAGGGTGATTGACCTCTACATGCTTTGTAAGTAGGAAAACCTGCAAAATCGGCAGTGTATCAAATACTTGTTCTCCCCACTGTACATATTACCTCAACCCCCGCACATTGACTCTGTACCAGTACCTCCTGTATATAGTCGCTCTACTGTTATTTTAATGCTGCTCTTTAATTACTTGTTACTTATTTTTCTTATTCTTATCCCCCAAAAATATAACTGCATTGTTAGTTAAGGGTTTGTAAGTAAACATTTCACTGTAAGGTCTACTACACCTGTTGTATTCGGCGCATTTGACTAATAACATTTGATTGACTTGATTTGGTTCGATTCCAGGCTGTATCACAACCGGCCGTGATTGGGAGTCCCATAGTGCGGCTCACAATTGGCCCAGCATCATCCGGGTTTGGCCGGGGTAGGCTGTCATTGTAAATAAAGAATTTGTTCTTAACTGACTTACTTAGTTAAATAAAGGATAAATAAAACAAATAAAAAATGAAATGGAGACACCTGTACCATGTCAGATATAGAGTTGAGAGAGAGGATCAACTCATACAGTATACTCTAACTGCACACAAAGGTTGAACCCATACAGAATCAACTCATACTGTACACAAACAATAGACTGAAGTGAAATACAAGTCACTCCATCAACAGATACATTGGTGTCAGAGTATGTGGTTTCAGACACTGCAGTGAGTCAGTGAGACTAACCAGAAGCATATTGCAGCAGAAGCAAAGGGACACTATCACCCTGCTTTGATAAAACTGATTTCCCTGGGGTGGCAGCCTCAGATGAACTCTCACACACTCTGACACACACTCCTCTCCACTGCCACAGACATGAAACAGGCAACACCAGCACCTCCGGGCTGTTTAACCTCACATTGTAACATGAAGAGGGACCACTCTCGCTCTCTGTCATTCTTTATAAAATATGGGGTACTATTCTACAGTGGGAAACCTTCTAATGTTCTCACTATCTTATTTGCCGTCCCAGAGGATCCCATTCCCTTTTTAGGGAAGAACATTCCAGGAGTGATATGTTCTAAATGATAAGCTGCAGTGAAACGTGAGTCTGCTGGTGTCTCCTCAAATCATCTCAATATCGCTCTGGAGGAGCAGAGGTAAGGTTGTAAAAACATGGGGTTAGGGTCGTGGCTGTTACAGGCTGTTCTCTCCCAAACATATGCACAAACACACACCACATTTACTATGTGTTCTGTGTAACCATGCAGAAAATAGACTGAGATAGAGGTTATATCCTACAAGGCCCAAAGAGAAGATGGTCAGTCTAAGAGTTCTGGAGAACACTGTAGTGTGTTGTTTTGGATTGACTCGCTTTGCCAAGACTTCCAAAGAACTGGATCAATTTGAAATATTCTATGTGACCGACTGGCTCGATTCGGTCTTATGTAGCAAAATAGATTTTTTTGTTTGTTTTTACATTGGATAAAAGTAGAGACTCAGAGCTAGAAAATGGTATATCACACACTACAGTTGAGGAACAATGGGAAAGTAATTCTGCTTTGAATGTTGTTAATCTTGTAACCCCACTTTTGAGAAAATGACCCTTGAACGTTTTGGTACACGTACTGGAGAGCTCTTCTTTGTCTACACTAGGGCTGTTGCGGTGATCGTATTACAGCCACACCAGTGGTCACGAGTCAAGAAGGCAGTCAAATTCCATGTGACCGTTTAGTCACGGTAATTGGGCTTCTCCAAGCTCTGATGCTGCTGGTGGTCATTAGTAGCCTACCAAACTTGCTAACTGCCTGGTACTCAGTACTCTATTGTCCCTCTAATCAGTCTGACATCATTGCAAATGTATTCAAAAATGTAGTCAAACATTTAATGAGAGCCCATGAGCTCATGTTGCGCAACATTTCAATAGGCTATGCATTTGACCTGACGGCCTGTAGTAAAAAGAGGAGGACCAGCTTTCTACATGCTAGGTCTACTATATACATTTTTCAACATTTATTTTATTAATCACAATGCCTATATTTCAAACAGGAGTTTAGCCTACCTGCCTGGCATGAAAATAAACCACAGGGAAAAGCGTACTGCTTTCGCTATTTAAGTGTATAGATGCCATGTCTTTTTTTCTGCCCCTGTTGCCCATTTCCTTGATAGTGGTCCATTCTAAATCAAAACCAATTTCACACATATATTATTTAGTATATGTAAAGACAAGATTAAATCAAGAATAGTCTGATGGGTGACAATATTAGCCTATCACTTGTGAATGACATATTATCACTTATGAATGATGCCCAGCATAAGAAACAATGCAATTTTTTGCGACTTCTCAACTTTTCAAGTTTGAGGAAGATCATTTTCACCATTAAAAATGCAGTTTTATAATAAAAGCATTACGTGCATAATTGCATTTGCGGTCACTTTTGATAATGGTGTTTTCTGCTAATGAAACATTTGCGCTTATAGCCTACTACCATGTGTGCATTGCTGCGTGTATAATGTGAAGAAATAGCCTAATAGTTTATCAACATGTTAAGCTAAAAGTTCTGATCTGTCACATCAGGCACATTGTTTAAAAAAAAAAATTTATGCTAGTGGTTGTATTAATTTGGGATCTATCTCATCCCACAACAGGTCCAGACTATGTTTGGAATATAATTTTTCCGCACAGAATAGAATAGGTCGACCTTTGTACTATGCGGATAGTAGATTGACATAGGCTATTGCTTTTGCTCTTCATAAGGCTACTCATCTTGTTGGCTGATGAAAAGTAACTGTGGACAGTTCTTCCAATATCTTCAATATGCGCCTCGGAATTGGATAAGGATGCGCGCAGTTGCGTCCCCGATGTGTCTGTATTCACTTGTAGCGTGTGAGAAAGACCCGATCATATGATGGAGTGCACAGCACTCAGGGAGAAGGGCACACCGACCAGTGGTTAGTGTGCATTACGGCCACACAAAGGGGATGACACCGTGAAATTCTAGGCATTATCAAGTGCTTGTCAAATTGTGCATGAGTGTATTGCCTACGCAGGAAACAAAGCAGAGCTCATGCCTTTCAAGCTACTTTTTCAATTTATCATTAGAGTCACATCATGCTGCCTTACAATGTATTAAAAATCAAAACATACAGCCCAACGTTTGTAGAACAACTAAAGTTACATTAATAACTCTAAATTAAAATGTCTTAAGGCTAGGGGGCAGTATTTTGACGTCCGGATGAAAAGCATGCTCAAAGTAAACTGCCTGTTACTCAGGCCCAGAAGCTAGGATATGCATATAATATATTTGGCAGATTCGGATGGAAAACACTCTAAAGTTTCTAAAACTGTTCAAATAATGTCTGTGAGTTTAACAGAACTGATTTGGCAGGCAAAACCCCGAGGGCAAACCATCCAGGGAAACAACAGAAAATTGAGGTCATAGGATTTCCAAATAGGTTTCTATGGGAAGCCTTATTTATGAGGAACTTGGTTGCAGTTCATATGGCTTCCACTAGATGTCAACAGTGTTTAGAAATTGTTCAATGTTTTTCTTTTGAGAAATGAAGAAGTAGGGCTATTCATTCCATGAGTCACTCTGAAGGTCCTTATTATTTTGGTGCGCGTGAACAGGAAGGCACTTCATGTTGTTTTTATCAGGTATTAGAAACAGTTTATTCCGTCTTAAATTTGATCAATTATTTACATTTTAGGATACCTGAGGTTGGATTAGGAATGTTGTTTGAACCAGGTTTACAGGTAACTTATTAGATAATGTGTAGTTATATTGGGTGAGTTGGAACCAGTGTATTTCTGAATCAAACGCAACAAATGCATTTATATAAAAAAGAATAAAAAGAAGGAATTTATCGAACAAAACAAAATTCATTGTGTCAATGAGACATTAGGGATTGCAAAAACAAGTAGATCTTCAAAGTTAAGGCATTTATTATATGGCTATTTCTGACTTTTGTGTCGCACCTGCCTGGTTGAAAATTGTTCATGTGCTTTTATGCGGGGCGCCGTTAATCCTTTTTGAAATCTGACACAGCGGCTGGATTAACAAGAAGTTAAGCTTCATTTTGATGTACTACACATATATTGTCGTGAATGTTGAATATTGAAATTCCTGTAGTTTTAATTTGGCGTGCTGCGATTTGGATGTTGTCAAATCGATCCCGCTAAAGGGATTGGTGCATGAAGGGCTCCATAAGAGGTTAATTAATCATATAGGAATACCTATTTCTTTGTTAATTGCTCAACACAGAATAGCTGCATGTGCGCACTCCCTCAAATCGTTTGGAGAAAATATATTTTCTATTTTATTAAGTTTTGTTCAATTGTATTCTTCATCCTATAAAATAATGCAACGGAATGCTAAGCAAATCTTGTCTGCTTAACCAGTCTAGGACTGGGGTTCCTCTTCCGCTAGCGGAACACCTCGCCAAATGCCAATGAAATTGCCAAATACAAATCAACAGAAATCTCATAAATCAAATTTCTCAAACATACAATTATTAGGCACCATTTTAAAGATCAAATTCTCATTAATCCAGCCACAGTGTCTGATTAAAAAAATGCTTTACAGCAAAAGCTCCGCAAACGATTATGTTAGGTCACCACCAAGTCACAGAAAAACCCAGCCATTTTTCCAGCCAAAGAGAGGAGTCACAAAAAGAACAAATTCGAGATAAAATGAATCGCTAACCTTTGATGATCTTCATCAGATGACACTCATAGGACTTCATGTTACACAATACATGTATGTTTTGTTCAATAAAGTGCATATTTATATCCAAAAATCTAATTTTACATTGACGTGTTATGTTCAGTAGTTCCAAAACATGCAGTGATTTTGCAGAGAGCCACATGAATTCACAATACTAAATGTTGATGAAAATTCAAGTGTTATGCATGGAACTTTAGATAAACTTCTCCTTAACCTGTTTGGGCTATGGGGCAGCATTTTCACTTTTGGATGAAAAGCATGCCCAGAGTAAACTGCCGCCTACTCAGTCACAGATGCTAATATATGAATATTATGATTAGTATTGGATATAAAACACTCTGAAGTTTCTAAAACTGTTTGAATGATGGCTGTGTTTATAACAGAACTCATATGGCAGGCAAAAACCTGAGACAAAATCCAAACAGGAAGTGGGAAATCTGAGGTTTGTAGTTTTTAAACTCAGCCCCTATTGAATATACAGTGGGCTATTGGTTATATTGCACTTCCTAAGGCTTCCACTAGATGTCAACCGTCTTTAGAACGTTGTTTGATGCTTCTACTACGAAGGGGGGCTGAATGAGAGGGGAATGAGTCAAAAGTCTGCCAGCAGCCTCGAGCTCAGTCACGCGCATTCACATGAAAAGTAGCTCTCGTTCCATTTTTCTACAGACAATGGAATTCTCCGGTTAGAACATTATTGAACATTTATGATAAAAACATCTCAAAGATTGATTCTATACATAATTTGATATGTTTCTATGACCAGTAATATAACCTTTTGGAATTTTCATCCGACCTTTCCGCTGGAGGTTGCACGCGTATTTTGATTTGTTTACCAAATGCCCTAACAAAAGGAGATATATGGACATAAATGATGAACTTTATCGAACAAATCAAACATTTATTGTGGAACTGGGATTCCTGGGAGTGCATTCTGATGAAGATCATTCGAAGGTAAGTGAATATTTATAATGCTATTTCTGACTAATGTTGACTGCGCAACATGGCAGATATTTATTTTGGCTGGTTTGGGCTCTGAGCTCCGTACTCAGATTATTGCATGGTATGCTTCTCCCGTAACGTTTTTGGTAAATCTGACACAGCGGTTGCATTAAGCATTTGCCTCACCCATCTCTTTAAGGATTCACATGCATGACATCAGCAACCTTGTGCTCCAAAATTGCATAACTGGTGTATTTTAACACCAATAATCCCATTCGTTTAAAAAGGAATTCAATATATGTCAATCTCGCAAACCAGGCAACTAAAAGCAACTTTCTAAACAATGTTTTGATTAGTTTCTAGCTTGTTAGCTGGTGAGCTAACGTTAACCTTTTCATATGTGAGTTCCAAATATCTCAAACGGTCGCCCCAGCATGAGGTTTTATATGCACGTGATGATAGAATGTTATTTTCATTCCAGAATGTGATTGTTACGCAATAGTAGATTTAATCCACACTGCCCTTAACCTCTTGAACCTCTGGGGGCAGTATTTCATTTTTGGATGAAAAACGTTCCCGTTTTAAACAAGATATTTTGTCACGGAAAGATGCTCGACTATGCTTATAATTGACAGCTTTGGAAAGAAAACACTCTGACGTTTCCAAAACTGCAAAGATATTGTCTGTGAGTGCCACAGAACTAATGCTACAGGCGAAACCAAGATGAAATTTCATACAGGAAGTGAGCCATATTTTTGAAGCGCTGTGTTCCAATGTCTCTTCATATGGCTGTGAATGCGCAAGG
Organism: Oncorhynchus nerka; assembly: GCF_034236695.1. Taxonomy (NCBI): domain Eukaryota; kingdom Metazoa; phylum Chordata; class Actinopteri; order Salmoniformes; family Salmonidae; genus Oncorhynchus; species Oncorhynchus nerka. The sequence continues at coordinate 85,833,696 of NC_088408.1, forward strand.
AATGAGCCTACACTTTCTGTCATTTCCCCAAGGTGTTTGCAGCACTGTGACGTATTTGTAGGCATATCATTGGAAAATTGACCATAAGAGACTACATTTACCAGGTGTCCGCTCGGTGTCCTCCGTCGAAACTATTGTGTAATCTCCAGGTGCGTGCATTTTTCCATTTTGAACAGAGGAGAAACCAAACTGCCACGAGTGACTTATCATCGAATAGATATGTGAAAAACACCTTGAGGATTGATTCTAAACAACGTTTGCCATGTTTCTGACGATATTATGGAGTTAATTTGGAAAAAAGTTTGCGTTGTAATGACTGAATTTTCATTTTTTTTTCTTAGCCAAACGTGATGAACAGAAGGGAGCGATTTCTCCTACACGAATAATATTTTTGGAAAAACTGAACATTTGCTATCTAACTGAGAGTCTCCTCATTGAAAACATCCGAAGTTCTTCAATGGTAAATTATTTTATTTGAATGCTTTTCTTGTTTTTGTGAAAATGTTGCCTGCTGAATGCTAGGCTTAATGCTATACTAGCTATCAATACTCTTACACAAATGCTTGTGTAGCTATGGTTGAAAAGCATTTTTTGAAAATCTGAGATGACAGTGTTGTTAACAAAAGGCGAAGCTTGTGAGCCAATATATTTATTTAATTTCATTTGCGATTTTCATGAATAGTTAACGTTGCGTTATGGTAATGAGCTTGAGGCTATAATTACGCTCCCGGATACGGGATTGCTCGTCGCAACAGGTTAAACCAAGGCAAGCGGCCTGTTTTTATTTATAAGCTGTTTTCAACTGGTCAATTTCAAATGATTTTCTAACGTGTTTTTCATCTCTAAGAACAGTTTGAATTGAGGTATGTTTCGCCTCCTCATTCATTCACATAAATGTAGTACTTTTTACTTTTGCGGGCAATACATTTTTGTAAATTTTTTGTACATTTCTGACTCGGACAGAATTCCCTAAGCACTTCCCAATTGTTTGTGCAGTTCAAGTCTGCAGACATTTGCTTATCTCCTGTCAGAATAGAATCTGCACACACATGTTCACATTTTCTGTCTGTTGCCTGCATAGCAGTCATTGTTGTTTTCATTACTAATAATAACTTTGGAAATGTGTGCATTTCCATCAAAATAAGTGTCTTATTACGTTATACAAGTTTCTGTATGTCGTGTCATGTCGTTTCTACTGTAGCTCACTCTTTTTATGGAGCATAATATATTTGTGTATATTCCTTATAACCGTGGACACGTGAGGTAACATTACTAATTTTATAATCTTTATATTCAATTGTGCTTATGTAGCTAGCTACGTTCTTCAATACGCTCTGTAAAACAATGGTAATTGCATCAGAGAAGTATTAGCTTGTGTTGTATTTTGAAGCTACCCTGGGCTTATGACTCCAAAGTGGCGCAGCGGTCTAAGGCACAGCATCTCAGTGCTCGAGGCATTACTACAGACACCCTGGTTAGAAACCAGGCTGTGTAAGTGACTTGTTATGTTATAATAGTTTCTGTATGTGAACTGTACTGAACTTCCAATTACAAAAAAAACCTTGATCAGTAATCATCTCACCTGTTAGTTGGTGGCCATTGAGGGCAATATCTTGGTCGTTTTTCCGAGTGCATTCAACAAAGCTGTTTATCATGTCCGCCTTATCCACTGCCCCCATTTTGAAGTTATAGTCAAGCACACAGTCTGGTTTGATTTTTCTCTCTCCCATCAGGTGGTCCACCTTCCCTGTGGCCGACATGGTTGCTGTACGGACAGTGGAGAGGACATGGACGTCTCGTTTGTCATGCCACTTTACTGCCAGCTGTTGACCGTTCTCCTTGAACTTCACCTGCGCTCTCTGCATCTTCCTGCATCCGAATGCCGGAATCCCCTTCCTGTTCGACCTGACTGTGCCACAGGCCCCTGTGCTGTTGGAGAGCAGCTGGAAGAGTGTGGGACTGCTGTGACAATTGTCCACATACAAAGTGTGTCCCTTGCTGAGATGAGGAGCCAGCATGGTCATCGCCATGGACCCGATACCCCAAGCCCATCATAATGTTGAATGTCAGTGGTGGACCTTGTGTAAACTATAATGTCTTCACATTGCACATGACAAAGAACTTGACCTCAAACATGTGCCTTTTGGAGGGTATATATTGATGGAACACCAGCCTACCTTTCCATAACATCAGGGTCTCATCAATGCATAGGTCCTTGTATGGCACAAAGACACGACCAAATGCTGATGTCAGACTGGTGCGAACATTTCTTATTTTGTATAACCTAGGAAGTGGTCTTGGGAAAAAAGGGTGGCAAAGAAGGGAGTTGCAAACATAGGATCTGTGCTCCGGTACTCAGGGAGTTCTTCTTTACTATCCCCATGAGAAGGACTGTCACCAGGAAGGTATGTCATTTCACTAATTGTGGCTGTCACCCATTTAGCGAGTTTCTCCCTCACTCCTGGCTCTCTCTTCTCCTGTAGCTCCAAGGCATAGTGATTGGTCTCCTCTACTATGTCTCCCACCAACTCCTCTGTCAGAAACAACTTGAAGCACTCAGATGGAAATGGAAAGGGGCATTGCACTCCAGACTGGGACTCATCAAAGAAAACAGCAGGGCCAGGAGGGGTGAAATGGCTGGCGGCCTTCCAGCTACCTCAGAATTCCTGTACTTCATCCACTGTCGGTCTGCCTCCATCACCACCAGCATCTTCAAAGGGACCTGGGACTTCGTCAGTGGATAACGAGTCCTCAGATTCAGGGTTCTCAACGGCTACAAGGTTGGGGGGCAGCTCCTCACTGTCACTGTCAGAATCTGATTCCTGACTTTCATACTCAGACTCATTGTCAGAATTAAAATAATCTCCAGAATTTCTACATTTGTGAGTGGTGTCCTTTTGAAAGACATTGCTAATGATACAGCTTATCTCACTAGCTACATACATAAACATACATAAACAACAACACTGAATGGCTCAGAGTGGGAGTGAGAGGTTACGTGATTGACTGCCGGCTCGCGCCACCCATCAATAAATCACTATCAGAAAATGTTTTGTGTGGTAATTATTGATATATTTACTGTTTTATTCACATGTTTTCAAGTACTATTTACAAATCATGCATTCCGATTATTGCATAGATTGTAATGGGCATATATTATGTGTGTAAAATACTTTTTTGAAGGTTGTACTAATTATGATGTGCTAAGCTAATTCCAACTATGTGTGGAGCCATGTTTGTTGACATACAATGCATTCTGGGTGTGACGTAATAGTCTGTCGGACCAAAGATTTTATAACAAAATGAGGTGAGTAAGGGTTCATTCATTTTTTGAGAACTTCTGGAAGTGATTGGTGGGATGTGAATGATGGTAGATGACACACCCACTTAAACATGCATGCAATAAACAGACCAAACTCATCTTGTCTTCTTATCTTTGGTTTCTGTGAGAAAAAAAGAATGGCGGCACGCAGACACTACCCATCGTCGGATTACTTTCGATTTCTAGAAAGTCAATTATTTCGACCAATGGTGAGCTCACCCGTGATGTGATTAATTATAATAGAAATTGCTATTAGCTAATTCATATTGTAGTTTATATCAGCCGAGAGTTATAAAAATATGACCGCTTGTGTTACGTCAATAATTCCTCAGTTAGCGCTAGGACAAATGCAGCCTACATTTTTTCTGTTTGGATGATTGTGTTATGCTGTAGATACTTCTGTGAATGTCATCAAAAAATAAACTGCTCACATTCTGTCCATTACTTTTTAAGGGCTGTGTTCGTGCAAAATGTTTCTGAAAAAACGTGTGGCCAGCTCAAATGCTGATTGTTGCGTCATTCAAAACTGTCCGTTCTAAATAAGCACTCTAAATAAGCGTTCTAATCACACCGGTTTGATTGTATGCTACAGGGACCGCTGCAGAATTCAAATAATGACCACATCATATAGCTGACAACATCTTAACTTGAGCTAATTTGTATTCATTATTACATGAAAATAAACTTACAACAAGATCATTATTTACAAGTTAATGGCAAGCTAATTAGAGGAAAATACCTTACGCTTGTGATTGTGAGGAAATAAAATCAGGGCATTCTAACTGAGAATTTTAGAACTTGGACATCGTCTCTTCGGCCTAACGTTCTATCCTAGTTTTACTTTGGTGCAGGTCATGTTGTTCTTCACATTACCGTATCTGGTTAACAAATACTATATGAAATAAAATCAACATTTATTTGTCACATTTTCAAGATACAGAAGGTGTAAACGGCAGTGAGAATAGTACCTTGTTTAGACATGTCGCTAAGCAATTAACGATAATCCCAACTCCTAACGTTACTACCCTGTATGAATAAGCAGGCGGCTAACCAACTAGATTCAATGATAGCTAGCTAGTTCACATTAGGCTATAACAATCAATGGCATTGGCTCTGAGATACGAATGATATTACTACACAGATCATACACATAACAAATGTAATCCGGAGACAGGTGTTTTATACAGCAGAGTTCTGTGTGTTTTCTTTTTAACTCCCTCCGCATATTTGCAATCAAACGCCAGCATTTTCTCCATCTCCTTAGCTATCATACTCTGCTTCCACTGGGCATTCCACTGATTTAAAAACCTGTCCTTCAGAAAGTGGAGAGCAACACTTTTGCAGTTATTTGTGATGTCTTTAAAAAAAGAACGGATACCTACACATACTGAGCAGCCATTGTTATAGACAGAAGTGTGCTACATGGCAGACCAATCTGAACTCATCTCTTGGCATCTCCAGCCCATCCATCATCTCAGCCAATCATGGCTAGCGGGAAGGTTCATGCATTTTTTAATAAAAACATATATTTATGTTCAAATGCCTCTCCTATGAAGTATTGACGTACGACATATGCCTAGTTTCCTGAAACGAGTCACATATTCTTCCAATGCAAACTTGGATGTGAAATGGTTGTTCTTCTCATACAACTGCATACAATTCTAAACACATTAAGGGCTGCATCTGCCGTCCACTCTGACATCAGACTGACTTCAACACACATGACTTCAACACATAGCAGTGCTCTCTATGACTCTCACATACAATAACAATATATGGTGATATACGTCAATACTCACAGATGTAGTAGTACTCTCTGCCCGGTCTGAACTCGAAGCCCAGAGAGAAGGGGGTGAAGAGCTGGAACTTCTCGGAGAACTTGAGTGGTCCATTGGGGGAGTGAGGCCTGTTACACTCCCAGCGTTTAAAGCCCTTGGCTGTGTGGTCACACGTACTGTAGCCGTCGTAGTTGACCATGTAGAGGACGTAGCGCTCCATCAGCTCCTCCGGCACCATGTCTTCATAGTGGGGACAGAACACATCCAGGTAGTCGTTTATACACACGTCAATGTGGTAGTCTCCACGATGGAACCTGATTGGACAGAAGGCAAGGAAGAGAACGTTAGTGTTTGGAAGACTGATGAAGGGCTTCAGTTACAGATGGAATGGAAGATAAAATCAGCAGTTAGTCATAATTACTTTATTCCCCAATAACAGTCATACACCATTGAATGTGCCTCAAAAACTTTACTTTAAAAAACATGTTTTAGGAAGAGGGAAGGAGGGATGGAGGGGGAGAAAAAGAGAGGGAAGTAGGGAGATAAACAAAGTGTTTGAAAGTGCCTCAAAAACTTTCCAATTATTTATCAATTATCAACAACAGTACATTACATAACACCACCAAGAAGGAAGTGACTTTACTCTGCACAACCTGATTTAGTAGTACTTTAAAAGTAAAAGTAACACTCATGGTCCTAAACACATTTCTGCAGTACACAGTGTTCTGGACATTGAAGTCAACGTGACTTGATGAGTACACTCCCACTCCAAGTCCACTTCAGTTCATATCAACAATATCACTGAAGACAACTTAAACATCCTCAATTATAAAACTCACACACATATGTATGTGTGAGTGCGCACGCACACACACAACAGTCATGTTAACATTTTCTCAATGTTATACAGTATGTTGATTAATTTGTTTAGATGTTTATGAGTGCAGGTTGGATCTTTCAACATTCTTCAGATATCCCTCAGAAATGTGCAAGGAATCGTTCTTAACATTTGGCTTTAGTAAACGGGGAGGTTTTGTCTATAAATCCATCCCAGGAAATTTATGCACACCACTTCTCTACAACATAATGTATCACACACTAAAGAATCCAACTTGGACAAAATATCTCTCTTTTGGATGCCAGAAAGCGCTGCGAAAAAGTACTTTTTCCTTATTTACTTCTAGCATTTTGAAAACTCAGAGAAGAGTTCAGACATCAGAGGGTTCCAGAGTCCACAGGGAGGTGTGAGATAGTTGAGGCTGTAAATGTCAAACGATACCAAAATACAGCGTGTGTTTTCCCCCAGAAGGCTGTGCATAGAGGCATGTTTATAACTCCACTGATCCACAACATACTACACAGGGTCATGATGTTCTAATTCCCTCATCTGAACATACACATACACACACACACACACACGCACAGGCACACGCATACACAGACACAAACAGACACACACAGAGTTGGGTAGGTTACTTTCTAAATGTAATATGTTACAGTTAATAGTTGCCGGTCCAAAATTGTAATCAGTAACGTAACTTTTGGATTACCACAAACTCAGTAATGTAATCTGATTACTTTCAGTTACTTTGCGATTGCTTAAGTGGCATTAGAAGAAGACAAAAATGTATATTACCAATTGAACTCCTTTCAGATAAATCAATGTTAGAGCTCACATAGTTGGCCATCAATGGATGTTGCATTTTACTTTATGGGTTATGCAGGCTTCTGACCCATTGCTTTCTACTTCCAATAGAGATAACACAATTATTGGGCAATACATGTACATTAAAAAACAACGTCTGACACATTTTCAGTCTTTCCAATTAGGTAAATACCCCATGAACATCAAGAATAGGACAATAATATGGAAATATACTGTATATTAGTCTATTTGTTTTACCTCAATATAATCCCAAAACAAAGGACATATTAGTCTGCTATGTTGTTTGGGTTGTTGTCATGGAGGGCTCATTGCTTCAAAACATGGTTTAAATATAAATGCTGCTCTAATGGAATGGCATGCTTCATATTCTACCGAAAAGTGCTATTTGCTTAATGTGAAATTGAATTGAATTCTATAATACATACTAATACATACTATGGATCGGCCTATTGTTTACATTTTTGTTGGTGATACCATAGAATTACGAACTAGAACACTTAATTAATTTCAAATAAGATTTGATATGGGGTAGGCTAGTGGTTAGAGTGTTGGGCTGGTATCGGTAAAGGTTGCAAGTTCAAATCCCCAAGGTACAAATCTGTCATTCTGTCATTGAAAATAAGAATTTGTTCCTAGGCTGTCATTGAAAATAAGAATTTGTTCTTAACTGACTTGTCTAGTTAAATAAATGTAAAATAAATATCTCGATAAGTTGTTGAAGTCTTTCAAAAGTGTACAAGTTTAAGCATATGTTCATTAGGCCTTTGGAAATGTTTTTTTATCGGTACGAATTAGATTGAGCAATCAAAGCCAACTCATGGTCTTCATAAATTAAACATGTTTTCGACTGTATGTGCGGAGGAACTCCCTCAAACTATTATTCCACAGGTTGGGATCCACGCTATGCAGCTGCAAGAGCACATTTTTCACTGGCTGTCCACGGGTCGCATAAACAGTGATTGATAGGCAGCTTAGCCTACACTTCTGAAATTCAATCATTTTTGGGGTATAATACACCTATACATTTGTGATCAGTCATCCACAACCATATATTTGAGAGAGCAGCAGTGTGATGCATATCATTGCTATGCAGATATCAATAATAGGCCCATAGACTACAGCGCCCCTGTCGTCCTTACCTCCAAGCGTTTACTCCAGTTGGTCATATAATCTTTGATGCCGACAGCAGTTATATCACTGGAAAACATGGGCTGGACTGTAGGCCACAAAAGCCTATTCCTGCTCTTTTCCCGCGGTCCATCAAACACATTTGTGTGTCATCATAGTGGTCTCTGATGTGGTCAGCCTCACTCAGGCAGAACAAACTTAAACTTGCACCTTTTTTCAATGCTGAATTCAATGTCATTGAGAAAACAGAAAGGTGTCATTAAGTATTTTATCGAAAACAATCTTTCTGAATTTCAAAGTAATCCAAGAAGTTATCATCTAGTTTTTCAAAAGTATCTGTAATCTGATTACAATTTTTCATTTGGTAACGTAACAGATTACAGTTTGTAATCCGTTAATCCCCAACCCTGGACACACACGCACATACAACTACACACGCACACACACACACAAGCTTGCCCACACACACACACTGTGGCTCAGGTCCGAATTCCTCTTTGATTTGTCTACTAACAACTGTTTGACCATGCCTCAGAGGAATTAGTGTGCATGTCGTTAGAGCAGTTGGCTGAGGGGTGGATCTGGGGAAAGCTGACTCTAACTTCAGGTTGCTGACCCTAACTCAACCCTGAAAAGAGACTTTCATTCTCTACCTAACCTTTGCTATGTCTGGACCTGAGAAGAGGTCAATGTTTAATTGAAAACCTCTTTGCCTTGTACAAGGGACTTAAACAGCACTTAGCACACTGCCCTTCCTCTCGTCTACACTTCATCCTCTACTCCTCATCTCTCCTTTTTCCAATTTCTCTTCTCCCCTCTCCTCCCCACACAAACTCTCACTCTTTCCCCTTGTCTCTCTTCTTTTTTAACTTTACCTCTCTCCCTCTCTCCTCCCTCCCTCTCTTCTCCCTTCTCTCCTCCCTCCCTCTCTCTCCTTCTCCCCTCCCTCCCTCCTCCAACATTCTCTCTTCACTCTGACAGAGTTGGCTCTGCAGCCAAGGAAAGCAGACTGCCTTTGATGTTACGATGATAAAGGTGGTCTGGGCGCATTATTAATCTCTGATGGGGACAACACACACACACACACACACACACACACACACACACACACACACACACACACACACACACACTTCATTCCTCCCCAGTTGTTTGTGGACAGGGAGGGGGCGAGAATTGCTTTTTGATTGTCCATCTCTCTTTGTGGAGTATCACTTTCTATTTGTAAGCCTTCACTAACACAGTGTTAATATTGGAGAGCGGGCTAGCTTGAAGACTCTGTGACTGACACCATCTGTTCGGTGTGTGTGTGTGTGCGGTATGTAACATGTGTGTATGTACGGTTGTGTGATGTTTATGCTAGCGTCTAATGCTGCTTTCCTGTGTTTACTCATTCAGAATAAATAGCTGAGTGAAACTGTTTACCTTTCCGGCAGCATCTCATGTGTAACATCTCATTTAAAACATGTCATTGCAACCCACAGGCAGAGTAATACATCTCCTCTGGCTTAAATGTCACTGACTTAATAATCACATCCTCTCACAACACACATTTCCTCTGCTCAGCCTCTCCGCTGTGTGTGTACATGGGTTTGTTTGTGTGTACACATTATGGTTTCCCTTCACCCCCAGACTACTTCCTGTGTGTGTGTGTGTGTGTGTGTGTGTGTGTGTGTGTGTGTGTGTGTGTGTGTGTGTGTGTGTGTGTGTGTGTGTGTGTGTGTGTGTGTGTGTGTGTGTGCGTCTATGCATTTGTGCATGTGTGCGTGGGTTGGTGGATCTCATAGTTTCCCTTTGAAATTCAACTTTATTATGGATGATTTTATGTCTATTTTTGACATATTCATTCCACATGGTTACAGGGTTAATTCTGTGTGGTTACAGGGTTAATTCCATGTGGTTACAGGGTTAATTCCACGTGGTTACACTGTTAATTCCACGTGGTTACAGGGTTAATTCTGCGTGCTTACAGGGTTAATTCCACGTGGTTACAGGGTTAATTCCACGTGGTTACAGGGTTAAAACAACTCAAAGGGTTAAGTTCAGATATGAATTCCGATTGGTTGAGGCCATGGTTTGGGGAAGGCTAAATGTGCTGATAGTGCCACCCATTACAAAGCCAGGCAGGTGTGGGTTTATGTCCTCAGCCAAAGTCAATCTACACAAAGCCTACTAGTTCAACATCTTAGAGACAGATTGTTGTACCGATGTGTACCAGGGAGAAAAACATCAAATATCCTCTCTAAAGGTCTGATTAACCCTTTACACCCGTGGGAAATGTTTCTCACAGAAGAAATACAAAAAGCATATTCACAACCATGGTAGCAATTGAAAGGGAACAGTTTTGAGATTATGTGAAAATGATTAGAACAAAGGTGAAAACACAACGGTTTACAAGACTAAATCCAAACATTACACTGTTGATTTGATGTGTATTTTACCTTTACTGTCATTTTCACCACCTTTGTTGATAACGAAATGCATCTGAAAACACTCTGGATGCATTCAGTAGATGATAATAATATACCTGGAAAATGTGGGGTAGGTGCAATATAAGACAAAATAAAATTACAAGGGTCTGACTGAGAGGACTAACTGGTGTCTCCAAGTGGCCACAATCAAGAGTCTTCAACTATAAGGTGCTTTTTTGGAGCTCTCCTAGCTCTCCGTTGAGGAAGTGGAACAAGCAAACTTGTAGTTGTTTTGTTTGCAACACGACGCTGCATCCACATCTTCACACAATTACTGTTGTTGTTTGAAAAGCCCGTTCTATTGCCAACATGACTAGCTAAGTTATAAAATATGACATTAAAGTGTTAGGCTTTCACAATGCAATTCAGGGAAAAATGTCATCATTTGGGTGCGCATAGAAGGAGTCATGAGTCCATTCAGATGTGTGTGCCGCGGTTAATTTGATTCACAATGGACAAGCACAACCCAGGGTCTAACACCATGTCATCTGTTAACTGTACATCTAACAGACTCATTCTGTTCAGAACAACCCAGGGTATGACACCAAGTCATCTGGGAACTGTACATCTAACAGACTCATTCTGTTCAGAACAACCCAGGATATAACACCATGTCATCTGGTAACTGTACATCTAACAGACTCATTCTGTTCAGAACAACCCAGGATATGACACCATGTCATCTGGTAACTGTACATCTAACAGGCTCATTCTGTTCAGAACAACCCAGGGTATAACACCATGTCATCTGGTAACTGTACATCTAACAGGCTCATTCTGTTCAGAACAACCCAGGATATAACACCATGTCACCTGGGAACTGTACATCTAACAGACTCATTCTGTTCAGAACAACCCAGGATATAACACCATGTCACCTGGTAACTGTACATCTAACAGACTCATTCTGTTCAGAACAACCCAGGGTATAACACCATGTCATCTGGTAACTGTACATCTAACAGACTCATTCTGTTCAGAACAACCCAGGGTATAACACCATGTCATCTGGTAACTGTACATCTAACAGACTCATTCTGTTCAGAACAACCCAGGGTCTAACACCATGTCATCTGTTAACTGTACATCTAACAGACTCATTCTGTTCAGAACAACCCAGGATATAACACCATGTCATCTGGTAACTGTACATCTAACAGACTCATTCTGTTCAGAACAACCCAGGGTATGACACCATGTCATCTGGGAACTGTACATCTAACAGACTCATTCTGTTCAGAACAACCCAGGATATAATACCATGCCATCTGTTAACTGTACATCTAACAGACTCATTCTGTTCAGAACAACCCAGGATATGACACCATGTCATCTGGGAACTGTACATCTAACAGGCTCATTCTGTTCAGAACAACCCAGGATATGACACCATGTCATCTGGTAACTGTACATCTAACAGGCTCATTCTGTTCAGAACAACCCAGGATATGACACCATGTCATCTGGTAACTGTACATCTAACAGGCACATTCTGTTCAGAACAACCCAGGATATGACACCATGTCATCTGGTAACTGTACATCTAACAGGCTCATTCTGTTCAGAACAACCCAGGGTATGACACCATGTCATCTGGTAACTGTACATCTAACAGGCACATTCTGTTCAGAACAACCCAGGGTATGACACCATGTCATCTGGTAACTGTACATCTAACAGGCTCATTCTGTTCAGAACAACCCAGGATATGACACCATGTCATCTGGTAACTGTACATCTAACAGGCACATTCTGTTCAGAACAACCCAGGGTATGACACCATGTCATCTGGTAACTGTACATCTAACAGGCTCATTCTGTTCAGAACAACCCAGGATATGACACCATGTCATCTGGTAACTGTACATCTAACAGGCTCATTCTGTTCAGAACAACCCAGGATATGACACCATGTCATCTGGTAACTGTACATCTAACACAGCGATCATAAAAGTTCTGTACATGACATGGAAATGTGAAGCGCACATTTGGCTTGTTTGTATGACATTAAAGCGGTATTTATTATAATCCTCAACATCTCATTTTTGAAAATACATTCAGTCTTCTTAATTTACAGGATTTCTCTCGCTCATTTGCAAAAGTTGCCCAATCAGAAGGAGGGATGGGGGCAACTCAAGTTCAGAACGTCAGTCAGTCAAAACCCATACAGCACTGTGAAGCGCAGAGCCAGAGCTCTGACATCATGTATAGCACGTTACTGTAGAGTTATACCGTTAAAGTGAAGCGCAGAGCCAGAGCTCTGACATCATGTATAGCACGTTACTGTAGAGTTATACCGTTAAAGTGAAGCGCAGAGCCAGAGCTCTGACATCATGTATAGCACGTTACTGTAGAGTTATACCGTTAAAATGTAGGCGTTTATCATTGTCCAAATCTGCCACATAAAAGGTTACAGGTACAAAAAGATTGTTCATGTTTTTTGTTGTCTTTGTTTATCAATACCAGACACGACTGACCGTGCATTTTTTTAAAACAATGCTGGAATTCACCATCAAAATGAAACCATTGAACACTACAGAATGGACATGTAATCAAAACAAAGGAGGGAGGGATGAATAAAGAAGGTGGGAGGGACAGAGGGAAGCATGGGGCTGGTGGAGGAGAAGGATGTAATGAAAAGCTATTTTCCCTTTTCATTACACAGGTGGGATAGCCTCTCTTGTTCTCTCTCTCACATTCTCTCTGGTCCTTCCACTGTATGATTTCACTTTCAATAAATATATCTTCCTTTTATCTTAACGTGGTTGGATTGACTCTCTCTCAATCTCTCACTCCTACCTGCGTGTGTGTGTGTGTGTGTGACTTTGACATCTTCTCTACCAAATTGGTCCGGCAGTAGAAGAGAGACACACTCCAAGAAAAATACCTCTCTGTTGAGTGACACACACACACACACACACACACACACACACACACACACACACACACACACACAGACACACACACACACACACACACACACACACACACACACACACACACACACACACACACACTCCACTGGTAAAGTAGAAAACCTGACCAGTCCTTGATGCCCTGATCATTTAGCAGGGTAATTAAACCAGCTGTGGATGGCAGGCTAATTGTCAAACCAATATAATGACATTTATTTGTTATGCTACAGCTGTTACCAGAGAGATCCAGATAACCACGCAGTGCTGGGGAGGAAATGCGCTCGTAATCACCCTGGCTGTGTGTGTGTGTGTGTGTGTGTGTGTGTGTGTGTGTGTGTGTGCGTGCGTGGTGTTTAGACATTTTATTACCCGCTGATTACACATCCCCCTCGGCAGGGCCGAAAACCATCCTAGCCACTTCCTACAAACACACAAACACTCTCTGAGATTTGGGAGAGCTGGAACAGTAAGGTGCATGCAGGGTAAGGTACCGTGACACCAGTCCCTGATTGGCTTATTTCCATTTCAATTACACAGTCCATTGACACACCCAAGTGGACTCCCATCAGCCTCTGCTCAAGAGCTCAGCTCAGCTCCAGCCGCTGGATAGATAGAGCGAGCATGACAAAAAGAGAGGGAAGGAAGGAGAAAAATCGAGAGGGAAGGAGTGGGAGAAAGAGAGAGTAAGGAAGGAGAGAAGGAGAGAAAGAGAGAGGGTAGGAGTGAGAGAAAGTGAGAGATTCAAACCAACCACGTTAAGATAAAAGGAAGATATATTTAATGAAAGTGAAATCATACAATGGAAGGGCCAGAGAAAATGTGAGAGAGAGAACGAGAGAGGCTATCCCACCTGTGTAATGAAAAGGGAGAATAGCTTTTCATTACATCCTTCTCCCCCACCAGCCCCATGCCTCCCTCCCTCCTCCTCTCTTCCTCCCTCTCACCTCCTTCTCTATCCCTCCCTCTTTCCCTCCTTCACACCTCCTTTATTCATCCCTCCCTCTCTCTCTTTTCTATTCATAGTTATATTGTATTATACCGACAGACTCACACAGTAGTCCCAAACTTTGCTACCTGAAAATGTAGCATTTATCAATGCATATTATCGTATGCATGTCAAGGATATTCAAAGGCCACTCAAATATACACAAAAACATAAACCCACTTGTACATGTATAGGTACACATGCATATTATACACACACACAAACACAGCGGCTCATAGCCCCAGATAAGTGCTCCAGCCACTGGCGGGTACACAGAGTTGACAGATTCATTTGTTTCAGCCCCCCTGTGTGTGTGTGTGTGTGTGTGTGTGTGTGTGTGTGTGTGTGTGATACAACATAGAGTAAAGGATGACCTGTTGATCTGAATCGACAGTGAATGTGTTTAGCCGAGGGCAGCTGAACTTTCTCTGACCCCGGCTACAGCACACACACTAGGCAACAGGAGTTAGAGCAGTTGGCTAATTCTGGCTGGAGAGTTGGTTTTGTAGGTAGAATGAAAGAGAGGGGAAAAGGAGGTGTAGTGTTAAGAGGAAAGACAGTCAATAAGCTTTGGCAGAATTATTTCCCTTAAATAGCATTAACCATGAAGCCCACATGGATTTGGATGTGACTTTGATAGGGATGAAAAAAAAGGTGTTATCTAGAACCTAAAAGGGTTCCACGGCTGTCCTCATAGTAAACAATTTGCATAACCCTTTTTGGTTAGGGGTTCAACATGCAACCCAAAAGGGTTATACCTATAACCAAAAAGGGTTCTCCTATGGGGACAACTGAACAACCCTTCAGCAACCCTTTTTTTCAAAGAGCGTAGAGGATGATTTAATTTCCTCCCTCCATCCCTCGATATAGACGAGAGAAACAAGTGTACAACACAAGGCAGAGCCGGTGAAACATTCCCACAATGCTTTGGAAACTTTCCCCAGCACTGCTCTGACAGTCACTGGAGAATGTGACAGGGCCATTTATGATGTGAGAGCCAGCTACATTCCCTGCTGTTTAACTGGCCTACTGATTGACAGGGAGAGGGTAGAATTAGACACATAGGGTTACCATATTACCTTTGCTGGGGTCGTTTGCGCACACACAAACACACACTGAGTTTTACTGAGGACATGTGTTTCTCATTTCTAGACGGTACTCCTGGATCGCAGCAGGTGTGCAGGCTTGTATAATATACTGGACGTCAGAGAATAGCAAGAAAGGCTGCTAATGGATTCTCTCTCTCTCTCTGTCGCTCTCTCTCTCTCTCTCTCACTTCTCCCTCTTCTTCATTTAGGGGGTTTAGGTCTGGGACTTGGCAGCTGTCACTTGTACAAAGGGGATGTGCTGTTAGGGTATATATATATTGATGAAGGAAGTACTGAAGGAAGTTTTAAGATGTAGT
This sequence comes from Oncorhynchus nerka, assembly GCF_034236695.1. Taxonomy (NCBI): domain Eukaryota; kingdom Metazoa; phylum Chordata; class Actinopteri; order Salmoniformes; family Salmonidae; genus Oncorhynchus; species Oncorhynchus nerka. The sequence continues at coordinate 85,849,366 of NC_088408.1, forward strand.
ATTTCCCTATATAAAGCTCATCATCTAAGTCAACAGTGCGTGTGTGCCCAGTTTTATCTCCAGCTGGTGTTGATTGACATATCCTGTATCGTTGGGCATGGGAACATGTATGTTTTACAATAACAAACAGTTTAACGACAAAAACGTCAGCTCTCGGCTTTATTTTGCTCTACTCAAAGATGAGGGGATGTAGAGAGAGAGGATGGGGGAGAGAGAAAGAGATATGGGGATAGAGAGAGAAGGACAGAGATATATACTGTGTAGAGAGAGCGACAGAGAGGGACAGATATCAAATGGTCGCATACACATATTTTGCAGATGTTATCGCAGGGGCAGTGAAATGCTTCTGTTTCTAGCTCCACCATTGCAGTAATACATAACAATGCAAACAGTACACGCAGATCGCGAAAATGAAAAATAAAGAAATTAAGAAAGATCAGAATGAGTAATGTCAGAGTCTGGAATATAAATACATATACTGTATATGTACACTGCTCAAACAAATAAAGGGAACACGTAAACAACACAATGTAACTCCAAGTCAATCACACTTCTGTGAAATCAAACTGTCCACTTAGGAGGCAACACTGATTGACAATGCATTTCACATGCTGTTGTGCAAATGGAATAGACAACAGGTGGAAATTATAGGCAATTAGCAAGACACCCCCAATAAAGGAGTGGTTCTGCAGGTGGGGACCACAGACCCCTTCTCAGTTCCTATGCTTCCTGGCTGATGTTTTCGTCACTTTTGAATGCTGGCTGTGCTTTCACTCTAGTGGTAGCATGAGACGGAGTCTACAACCCACACAAGTGGCTCAGGTAGTGCAACTCATCCAGGATGGCACATCAATGTGAGCTGTGGCAAGAAGGTTTGCTGTGTCTGTCAGCGTAGTGTCCAGAGCATGGAGGTGCTACCAGGAGACAGGCCAGTACATCAGGAGACGTGGAGGAGGAGGGCAACAACCCAGCAGCAGGACCGCTACCTCCGCCTTTGTGCAAGGAGGAGCACTGCCAGAGCCCTGCAAAATGACCTCCAGCAGGCCACAAATGTGCATGTGTCTGCTCAAACGGTCAGAAACAGACTCCATGAGGGTGGTATGCGGGCCAGACGTCCACAGGTGGGGGTTGTGCTTACAGCCCAACACCGTGCAGGACGTTTGGCATTTGCCAGAACACCAAGATTGGTAAATTTGCCACTGGCGCCCTATGCTCTTCACAGATGAAAGCAGGTTCACACTGAGCACATGACAGACATGACAGAGTCTGGAGACGCCGTGGAGAATGTTCTGCTGCCTGCAACATCCTTCAGCATGACCGGCTTGGCGGTGTGTCAGTCATGGTGTGGGGTGGCATTTCTTTGGGGGGCCGCACAGCCCTCCATGTGCTCGCCAGAGGTAGCCTGACTGCCATTAGGTACCGAGATGAGATCCTCAGACCCCTTGTGAGACCATATGCTGGTGCGGTTGGCCCTGGGTTCCTCCTAATGCAAGACAATGCTAGACCTCATGTGGCTGGACTGTGTCAGCAGTTCCTGCAAGAGGAAGGCATTGATGATATGGACTGGCCCGCCCGTTCCCCAGACCTGAATCCAATTGAGCACATCTGGGACATCATGTCTCGCTCCATCCACCAACACCACGTTACACCACAGACTGTCCAGGAGTTGGCGGATGCTTTAGTCCAGGTCTGTGAGGAGATCCCTCAGGAGACCATCCGCCACCTCATCAGGAGCATGCCCAGGCATTGTAGGGAGGTCATACAGGCACGTGGAGGCCACACACACTACTGAGCCTCATTTTGACTTGTTTTAAGGACAAAGTTGGATCAGCCTGTAGTGTGGTTTTCCACTTTAATTTTGAGTGTGACTCCAAATCCAGACCTCCATGGGTTGATAAATTTGATTTCCATTGATCATTTTTGTGTGATTTTGTTGTCAGCACATTCAACTATGTAAAGAAAAAAGTATTTAATAAGAATATTTCATTAATTCAGATCTAGGATGTGTTATTTTAGTGTTCCCTTATTTTTTTTAGCAGTGTATATAATGGTGTGTATAGACAGTATGGACAGTATATGAATAGAAAATGTTCAGGGCAGGGTACTGGGCGGAGGCCGGCTAGTGGTTACAATTAACAGTCTGATGGCCTGGAGATAGAAGCCGTTTCTCAGTCTCTCGGTCCCAGGTTTGATGCACCTGTACTGTCTCTGCCTTCTAGATGGTAGCAGGGTGAACAGGCTGTGACTCGAGTGGTTGTTGTCCTTGATGATATTTTTGGCCTTCCTGTGACACCGGGTGCTGTAGATGTCCTGGAGGGCAGGCAGTGTGCCCCCGATGATGTGTTGGGATGGCAGCATGACCCTCTGTAGAGCCCGGCGTTTGCGGATGGTGCAATTGCTGTACCAGGCGGTGATACAGCCCGATAGGAAGCTGTCAATGGTACATCTGTATAAATTCTTGAGGGTCTTAGGGCCAAGCCGAGTGTCTTCAGCCTCCTGAGGTTGAAGAGGCACATGAGGGAACTTGATGCTTTTCACCCTCTCCAGCCCCGATGATGTGATAGTGGCATGCTCTCTATGCTGTCTCCTGAAGACCACAATCAGCTCCTTCATTTTGTTGCCGTTGAGGGAGAGGTTATTTTCTTGGCACCACTCTGCCAGGGCCCTCACCTCCCTGTAGGCTGTTTCGTAGTTGTTGGTAATCAGGCCTACCACTGTTGTGTCATTAGCAAACTTGATGATTAAATTGGATATGTGCATGGCCAAGCAGTCATGGGTGAACAGGGAATACAGGAGGGGGCTGACCACGCACCCCTGTGGGGCCCCCGTGTTGAGGATCAGCATGGCAGAGGTGTTGTTGCCTACCTTCACCACCTGCGGTCAGCCCTTCCAGAAGTCCTGGACCCAGTTGCACAGGATGGGGTTCAGACCCATGGCCCAAGCTTAGTGATGAGCTCAGAGGGTACTATGGTGTTAAAGGCTGAGCTGTTGTCGATGAACAGCATTCTTACATAGGTACTCCTCTTGTCTGGATGGGATAGGGCAGTGTGCAATGCGATGGTGATTGCATAGAGAGAGAGAGAGAGAGAGAGAGAGAGAGAGAGAGAGAGAGAGAGAGACATTGTCTCCTGCTTTAAAATCTGATGGAGGCTTTTTGCCTGTGAGAGCATTGTGGATTAAGGTATTAGACTTCTGTTGCATATCGATTTGCCCATATCACACATGGAGGAGGAGAGTCAGCGTAATCTTAAGGATGTCCCAGGACACACACACACATACAGTAGTATGAAAGGTCCAGGCTATTTGCAGGAGATAAACAGAGAGCCCAACCAACAGCTTCCAACAATTAAGGGAGCTCAAGCCCATGTGTGCATGTGTGTACTTTGTATGTATGTCTGTATATATTTGAGTATGTGTCATTGTAAACTCATCCTGATCTCTTGATTACTGTTGACACTCTTTCACCAGAACTGAAGTGGGAATGACCAATTTAAGGCATCATCAACTATAAAGCGTTTCAACCTCAGTTAGTTTACTTATGTAACTAGTCCAAACATGTTTCTAGCTGAGATAGATGTGTGGTAACAATTTATTTAGATAGTCCGTACATGGTCCATCTGTAGACGCTCTACGGACTATCAGTAACATTCAACTGACTGTGTGGCCAGATGTGTCTTGAGTTTTAGATGAGTGGTGAAAAGGACAAACATTTCCAAGTTTGTCCTTGTATCTAAACACTGGGAAGTAGCAAATCACTGTGGGACCCATACTAGTGCTGTTTCCTAATAATCACACATTAACATCTACTGTTTCATTAACTTCTTGGAAAGTGTGCGATTCTTGTAGAAATACCTTCTAAGAATATCTGAATGTGTAAAAATATTTGAAAACTAGACCTGAACAACTCAAAGTCAGGTAAGATAGAGAGATGAATGCAGTGTTTATGATTGGCAGGTCAACCGTGTTACGCGTCAGTATTTGACGTCCATCCATGTCTGAGAACGTCAGGCAATGACGTGGAAAAGGCCACTAGGGGCAACAGTGAGTGCTAGAGTGGACGGTAACATCTGCCTCTGGTTAAAAAGGTTTCATGTTTGGATCCAGCGATAAAAAGTTGTTGTTTTTAAAGCCTATCACAAACGTTAACCCTTACCTTAACCATTCTGAATGAATGCCTAACCTTACGAATTCAGAGATAATGCCTAAACTTAACCCTAACCTTAAACATTCATAGTTAATGCCTAAACGTAACCTTTAAAACTTCGAAATTTGAGAAATATGGAACCTCTTATTCTGACTTGAAACTGTGAGAGGCTTTATAAAGAGGACTGTTCTCATTCCAATTATACCTACACAAGTCTGGTTGCTGACACATACTGTTATAATGTAATGTCATCAGTTACCTACACAAGTCTGGTTGCTGACACATACTGTTATACTGTAATGTCATCAGTTACCTACACAGGTCTGGTTGCTGACACATACTGTTATAATGTAATGTCATCAGTTACCTACACAGGTCTGGTTGCTGACACATACTGTTATACTGTAATGTCATCAGTTACCTACACAAGTCTGGTTGCTGACACATACTGTTATAATGTAATGTCATCAGTTACCTACACAGCTGTCTGTTATAATGTAATGTCTGTTACCTACACAGGTCTGGTTGCTGACATACTGTTATAATGTAATGTCATCAGTTACCTACACAGGTCTGGTTGCTGACACATACTGTTATAATGTAATGTCATCAGTTACCTACACAGGTCTGGTTGCTGACACATACTGTTATAATGTAATGTCATCAGTTACCTACACAGGTCTGGTTGCTGACACATACTGTTATAATGTAATGTCATCAGTTACCTACACAAGTCTGGTTGCTGACACATACTGTTATACTGTAATGTCATCAGTTACCTACACAAGTCTGGTTGCTGCTGTTATAATGACACAGTTATACTGTTATAATGTAATGTCAGTTACCAGTTACCTACACAAGTCTGGTTGCTGACACATACTGTTATAATGTAATGTCATCAGTTACCTACACAAGTCTGGTTGCTGACACATACTGTTATAATGTAATGTCATCAGTTACCTACACAAGTCTGGTTGCTGACACATACTGTTATAATGTAATGTCATCAGTTACCTACACAGGTCTGGTTGCTGACACATACTGTAATAATGTAATGTCATCAGTTACCTACACAAGTCTGGTTGCTGACACATACTGTTATAATGTAATGTCATCAGTTACCTACACAGGTCTGGTTGCTGACACATACTGTTATAATGTAATGTCATCAGTTACCTACACAAGTCTGGTTGCTGACACATACTGTTATAATGTAATGTCATCAGTTACCTACACAGGTCTGGTTGCTGACACATACTGTTATAATGTAATGTCATCAGTTACCTACACAAGTCTGTTGTTGCTGACACATACTGTTATAATGTAATGTCATCAGTTACCTACACAAGTCTGGTTGCTGACACATACTGTTATAATGTAATGTCATCAGTTACCTACACAGGTCTGGTTGCTGACACATACTGTTATAATGTAATGTCATCAGTTACCTACACAAGTCTGGTTGCTGACACATACTGTTATAATGTAATGTCATCAGTTACCTCACCCCCCTCTCTCCCTTTGTCTTTCTTTCTTTCCAGCTACACCTGTAGCCTACCTGCTCTGAGAGGCCATCTTACTCTCTCTCTCTCTCTCTCTCTCTCTCTCTCTCAGCTCGTTCTCTCTCTCTCAGCTCGTTCTCTCTCACTCTCAGCTCGGATTCTCTCTCTCTCAGCTCGTTTTCTCTCTCACTTAGCTCGTTCTTTGGCTCTCACTGGCTCTCTCACTCTCTCTCGCTCTCTCTCGAGGAGAAGTAAAGAGGCACAGAATGAGGTATTGAGGTGATGCTGAGAGAGTCAGAGGGCAGGAGGTAGAGATACAGGGGGAGAGAGAATGTGTTGGAGTGGATAAAAAGAGAAAAGCGGGAAAGACAGAGCAGAGTGACAACTACAGAACACACACAAAACACACACACACACAGACACACACACACTGACCTTCAGAGCTGTTTGCCACGGAGCTGTGTCAGGATGTTATAATGTCACCACTTTCATAAAACCTAACCCCTTTCACAGTTCACAAACCACACCACACTCTGTGTGTGTGTGTGTGTGTGTGTGTGTGTGTGTGTGTGTGTGTGTGTGTGTGTGTGTGTGTGTGTGTGTGCAGGCTTTTGTTATAGGCTACTGCCTATAACACTTGAAGAGAGAGCCAAAACAAATGTGTGTCAGTTATGTGTTCATGGGTGAGGCCATATCATTGATTTAAAGCTGACATACTCTGGCTGTGTCCAGCCTATGCACCTCCCGTCTCTTACCAAATGTTGTGTGCATAAGTGTTGCTCTCCACTTGCTGGAGGACCGAGAATTCAAATCAGTGGAATTAGATTATGATAGCTAAGGAGATGGAGAAAACACCTGTCTCCTGATCCGTGACAGGGAGAGGCGTCCATTCATGCCGTATACCTGAAAGATAGTCTGCCTAGCTACATTTTCAGATATTACAGGTTTCTAATTTTGACAGAAATTCGTTTTTATTTCAAGTTAAAGTGTACGGTCGTGGCCAAAAGTTTTGAGAATGGCACAAATATTAATTTCCACAACGTTTGCTGCCTCAGTGTCTTTAGATATTTTTGTCAGATGTTACTATGAAATACTGAAGTATAATTACAAGCATTTCATAAGTGTCAAAGGCTTTTATTGACAATTACATGAAGTTGATGCAAAGAGTCAATATTTGCAGTGTTGACCCTTCTTTTTCAAGACCTCTGCAATCTACCCTGGCATGCTGTCAATTAAATTCTGGGCCACATCCTGACTGATGACAGCCCATTATTGCATAATCAATGCTTGGAGTTTGTCAGAATTTGTGGGTTTTTGTTTGTCCACCCGCCTCTTGAGGTTTGACCACAGGTCCTCAATGGGGCGTTTCCTGGGGCGTTTCCTGGCCATGGACCCAAAATGGACCCAAAATATTGATGTTTTATTCCCAGAGGCACTTAGTTATCACTTTTGCCTTATGGCAAGGTGCTCCATCATGCTGGAAATGGCATTGTTCGTCACCAAACTGTTCCTGGATGGTTGCGAGAAGTTGCTCTCGGAGGATATGCTGATACAATTCTTTATTCATGGCTGTGTTCTTAGGCAAAATTGTGAGTGAGCCCACTCCCTTGAGAGAGAGAGAGAGAGAGAGAGAGAGAGAGAGAGAGAGAGAGAGAGAACCTGATGAAAGACAGATGTAGAGCTGGACAGAGAAGGGTTGAGGGTGGCATTGAGAGTTTAACCACCATAGCCCAATTGCCACTGACGTTTGATTTGCCCCCCAAAAAGCAATGTCCTGCTCCTTCTAACTTTTCCTAAGTGTTTGGTTTTACCCTGCTCATTTGTTAGAATTTTGAAATCTAAAACAGAAAAGTATTTAGGGTCTTTTTAAAAAAAAAATTCACACATATTCCTAACTTAACCTGCCAAGACAATGTGCTGTAGGACATTGGTACCCAGTCAGGCACTAATGGGTCTCTCTCTCCTCACTGAATGAATGACAAATGGATGAATGGGCGATAAACGTGCACCTTAATTCACAATTAAATTTAAATTAGGCCTAACTGAATGATGAGAAGGGTGAAGAGATTGGTTTTAATTAAGAAAGACAATAATGCAATGCTAAGTTTGTGTTATGACTATTTATCAGCAGCACATCATTTGACCGCGCACCTTGCTGTTGATATCATTCTCTTCTACAAGGTGCAGCTCTTTATCCAAATTTCTGTTTTTCCAAGAATATCCATGCTGTCCATCCATTCACCACATGACCACTCACGCAGCAGCATTGCTCTGGCTACTATAAGCAAAAACTAGTAACATAATAAACTGCTAGAAACCAGACAGAAACTGATAATGGTGCATGTGACTTCAGTTAAGTTTTGGTTAGCCGCCGATGTCGAAACCAAGTTCTTGCTCAAGGGCTTTCCATATCAGGGGAAAGATGAAACCAGGCCAGTGGTTGAGAGACTGTGGTGACTTACATGGGCAAAGGCAGGAATGTGACCACGGACAACGTCTTCACATCAATTTCCCAGACAAGTTCATTGCAAAGAAGCCTAGTTATTTTTCACATGCGCCAAATACAAGTGACTATGCATAGCTAATAAACAGTGAGTAGCAGCAGACTTATGGCTTGGGAGTAGAAGCTGTTAAAGAGCCTTTAGGTCCTAGACTTGACTCACCGGTACCACTTGACGTGTGGTAGCAGAGGAAACAGTCTATGACTTGGTTGACTGGAGTCTTGAGAATTGTATGGGCTTTCCTCTGACATGCTTATTATTTACAGTATGTCCCAGATGGCAGGAAGCTTGACCCCAGTGATGTACTAGGCTGTACACAATACCCTCTGTAGTGCCTTACGGTCAGATGACGAGCAGTTGACATACAAGGCGGTGATGCAACCGGTCAGAATGCTCTCAATGGTGCAGTGGAAGAAATGTTTGAAGATCCAAATCTTCAAATCCAAATCTTTGCCAAATCTTTTCAGTCTCCTGAGGGGGAAAGGTTTTGTCGTGCCCTCTTCACGACTGTCTTGGTGTGTTTGGACCATGATAGTTTGTTGGTGATGTGGACACCAACTCTCAACCAGACACAATTTGATGTTATTGGAGGCATGTTCGGCCCGCCTTTTCCTGTAGTCCACGATCAGCTCCTTTGTCTTGCTCACATTGAGGGCGAGGTTGTTATCCTGGCACCACACTGCCAGTTCTCTGACCTCCTCCCTATAGGCTGTCTCATCGTTGTTGGTGATCAGGCCTACCACTGCTGTGTCATCAGCAAACTTAATGATGGTGTTGGAGTCATGTTTGGCCATGCAGTCGTGGGTGAACAGGGAGTACAGGAGGGGACTAACTACACACCCCTGTAGGGTCCCAGTGTTGAGGATCAGTGTGGCAGATGCGTTGTTGCCTACCCTTACCACCTGTGGGCGGCCCATCGGGAAGTCCAGGATCCAGTTGCAGAGGGAGGTGTTTAGTCCCAGGGTCCTTAGCTTATTGATGAGCTTCATGGGCACTATGGTGTTGAACACTAAGCTGTAGTCAATGAACAGCATTCTCACATAGGTGTTCCTTTTGTCTAGATGGGAAAGGGCAGCGTGGAGTGCGATTGAGATTGCATCATCTGCGGATCTGTTGGTGCGGTATGCGAATTGGAGTGGGTCTAGGTATCCAGGAGGATGTTGTTGATGTGAGCTATGACCAGCCTTTCGTGGCACCCGACTCGAGTGCTACAGGGCGGTAATCATTTAGGCAGGTTACAGTCTGTTTGAAACATGTAGCTATAACAGACTCGGTCAAGGAAAGGTTGAAAATTGAAAACATTGAAAATGTCAGTGTCAATGTCAAGACACTTCGTCCGCGCATGCTTTGAGAACACGTCCTCGTAATCCGTCTAGCCCTGCTACTTTGTGAATGTTGACCTGTTTAACTTCTTCGGGGTAGTATTCGGAAGGTTGGATGAATGAGGTTCCCAAAGTAAACTACCTGTTACTCAGGCCCAGAAGGATATGCATATAATTGGTAGTATTGGATAGGAAACACTCTAAAGTTTCTAAAACTGTTAAAATAATGTCTATGAGTATGACAGAACTGATATGGCAGACAAACACCCGAGGAGAATCCATCCGGAATGTTTTGTTGTTGTTGAGCTCATCACTGATTATAATGGCTCTCTATGGGAATATAAAAGGAATACCACCCAGATTGCAGTTCCTAGGGCTTCCACTAGATGTCAATAGTCTTTAGAAGAGTTTTAGGCTTGTTTTTTTTTTAAATGAGGTAGAATGTTTAGTTTTTGTAAGTGGCTCCCATTTTCGTTATTTATCTCCGGTAATGAACATGCTATTCTCCGCCTTACATTTGATCGTTTATTTACATATTAGGGTACCTGAGGATAAATTAGAAATGTTGTTTGACTTGTTTATTGGTAATTTACGGGATTGATTTGTATGCATTTTGAATGGAATCAAGCGCGCCAACTAAACTGAATTCTTTGGGATATAAAGAAGGACTTTATCGAACAAAAGGACCATTTGTTATGTAGCTGGGACTATTGTGATTACAACCAGATGAAGATCTTCAAAAGGTAAGTGATTTATTTTATTGCTATTTCTGACTTTTGTGACACCTCTGTATGTGATGCTTTTGTGCGCGGGGCGCTGTCCTCAGATATTTGAATGGTGTGCTTTCGCCGTAAAGCCTTTTTGAAATCTGACAAAGCGGCTGGATTAAGAAGAAGTTAAGCTTTTAAATTATGTTAGACCGTTTTCTTGTATTTTTAATATCACAATTTTTGTAATTTGAATTTTGTGCTCTGCAAATTCACAGAATGTTGGCCAGGTGGGACGGTAGCATCCCACCTATCCCAAACAGGTTTTAAAGGTCTTACTCACATCGGTTACCGAGATCGTTATCACACAGTCATCCAGAACAGCTCGTGCTCTCGTGCATGCTTCAGTGTTGCTTGCCTCGAAGCGAGCATAAAAGGCCTTTATTTTGTCTGGTAGGCTCATGTCACTGAGAAGCTCGCATCTGGGTTTCCCTTTGTAGTCCGTAATAGTTTTCAAGCCCTGCCATATCCGACGAGCGTCAGAGTTGGTATAGTAAAATTCAATCTAAATCCTGTATTGACGCGTTGCAGTGAACAAACAAAGGCAGGAGCTGTCCCCACTTTACGCAAAACAATGTACCAGTGGAGCTGTACTCCACATCAGTGATGGAGAGTTGTAAAATCAACACTCACGGTGTACAGGTGCAAAATAAATAAGTGTTTGCATCCTCAGCACCATGCATCCCACTGGATCTGGCATGTCAGAACCATGTGAATGCCAAGAAAGAAGCTACAGCCGCCAAGCTGGCCGCCAAGGCAGCAGGTCCTGATCTCCCTCTTCCCCAAGCACCACAGAATGCACTCAGGAACAATAAGACACAACGTCAAGTCGGCAGTGTGTGCAGTGCAAGCGATTTGTATCCTGTGCTTGCTCACGCAAAGCCCTGAAGCTTTGTGCTGACTGTGGACCCGAAGCATAAAGAGTAGACGACATTGATTCATATGTAAGGGCACAATACAGTGTCTGATACAATCAACAAATGACTGTTCTTATATGTTGTTATGAATATATTTCCATGAATATGTATTTATACAATTAATCCTTCGCAATTGTTCATGCACTAGTGCTGGTTGGTTATATTATTATTATCATCATTTTCTGATCTACTTTGTCAAAAGAAGCTGGAACGGAGCTTTATTAATTCTTACGGCTGAAATCCCGTTAACGGGATCGATCTGACAACAGCCAGTGAAAGTGCAGGGCGCCAAATTCAAACAACAGAAATCTCATAGTAAAAATTCCTCAAACATACAAGTATTATACATCATTTAAATATGTTGTTAATCCCACCACAGTGTCCGATTTCGAAAGCATACCATGCGATTCTGTTAGGTCAGTGCCTAGTCACATAAAAACAATTTACAGAAATAGTCATCATAAATGTTGCTGAAAATACAAGTGTTATGCATGGAATTAAAGATATACTTCTCCTTAAAGACCTGGGGAATAAACCCTCCTCCTCACAGCTGCCCATGTCCCTTAAAGTTGATGATGTAGTTGTTACTGACAATAAGCACATGGCTGAGCACTTTAATCACCACTTCATTAAGTCAAGATTCCTATTTGACTCAGCCATGCCTCCTTGCCCGTTCAACATTTCCTCATCTCCCACCTCTTCTAATGCGACTATCCCCGATGCTTCTCCCTCTTTTTCCCCTGCCCCACTACAAAGTTTCTCCCTACAGGCAGTCACTGAGTCCAAGGTGCTAATGGAGCTCCTGAAACTTGAACCCAAAAAACCATCTGGTTCAGATGTGCTGCTATTTTTATTGACTTGGCCAAAGCTTTCGATACGGTAGAACATTCCATTCTTGTGGGCCGGCTAAGGAGTATTGGTGTCTGAGTTTTTTGTTGTTGCCTGGTTTGCTAACTACATCTCTCAAAGAGTGCAGTGAATAAAGTCAGAAAATCTGCTGTCGCAGCCACTGCCTGTCACCAAGGGAGCACCCCAAGGCTCCTAGGCCCCACGCTCTTCTCAATTTACATCAACAACATAGCTCAGGCAGTAGGAAGCTCTCTCATCCATGTATATGCAGATGATACAGTCTTATACTCAGCTGGCCCCTCCTAGATTTTGTGTTAAATGCTCAACAACAAAGCTTTCTTAGTGTCCAACAAGCTTTCTTTACCCTAAACCATATTCTGAACACCCCCAAATCAGATAATGTGGATAATGTGGTTAATGTGGTTTGGTAAGAAGAATGCCCCTCTCCCCATAGGTGTGATTACTACCTCGGGTAGACTGTCCCTCTCTCAGCAGATATCAAAGCTACAGGCTAAAGTTAAATCTAGACTCGGTCTCCTCTATTGTAATCACTCCTCTTTCACACTAGCTCCTAAACTAACCCTGATTCAGATGACCATCCTACCCATGCTAGATTACGGATACATAATTTATAAATTGGCAGGTAAGGGTGCTCTCGAGAGGTTAGATGTTCTTTACCATTTGGCCATCAGATTTTCCACCAATGCTCCTTATGGAACACATCACTGCCCTCTACACTCCTCTGTAAACTGGTAATTTCTGTATACCCGTCGCAAGACCCACTGGTTGATGCTTATTTATAAAACCCTCTTAGGCCTCACTCCCCCCTATCTGAGATATCTACTGCAGCCCTCATCCTCCACATACAACAGCCGTTCTGCCAGGTCCCCAAAGCACACACATTCCTGGGTCGCTTGTCTTTTCAGCTCACTGCAGCCAGTGACTGGAACAAGCTGCAACAAACACTCAAACTGGACAGTTTTATCTCAATCTCTTCATTCAAAGACTCAATCATGGACACTCTTACTGAGAGTTGTGCCTTCTTTGCGTGATATATCTCTACCTTCTTGCCCTTTGTGCTGTTGTCTGTGCCCAATAATGTTTGTACCATGTTTTGTGCTGCGACCATGTTGTGTTGCTACCATGTTGTTGTCATGTTGTGTTGCCACCATGTTGTTGTCATGTTGTGTTGCCACCATGAAGAAGATGTTTGGTACTGCAGAGAGAAGGAAAAGCAGCCGACAAGTGTTCAACATATGTGGGAAGTCCAAGAAAAGCATTCCTTATTAAGCTTGTTGAGAGAATGCCAAAGAGTGTGCAAATCTGTTATCAAGGCAAAGGGTAGCTACTGTGAAGAATCTCAAATATAAAATAGATTTGATATTATTTGTTTGTTTATATTTGTTTAGCACTTTGTTGGTTACTACATGATTCCATATGTATTATTTCCGAGTTTTAATGTATTCACTATTATTCTACAATGTCGAAAATAGTAAAAATTAAGAAAAACCCTTGAATGAGTAGGTGTGTCCAAACTTTTGACTGGTACTGTATATATATATATATATATATATATATATATATATATATATATATATATATTGTATATACATACTGTATATATATATATACTGTATATATATTTAGAAAATATATTTTCCTTTATTATGTTCGGCTAACACTACCACTCATCCCCTAGTTGGAGCAACCTAACGGACAACACGTAGGCTTCTACTTCCAGCTTATACATACTATATACATTTTATGGACACAACATATTTTTTAATAGTTTTATTTTGTTTGTTTTTAAATCTCATCCTTCAGCTACCCTCAACCACTCCCATCTATCTCTGAAGACCATCCAGTTTGATTTCTATTTGCCATATATTTGTAACGGTGCTGTTTCACAAAAGTTCTGAACCTATATATATTTTACAGATACAGTATATTGTATGTTAAATGAGGAGTGTACTTTCACATTTAAGGTCACCCCCCTGAGGAGCCTGCCAAGTTTGTATGTGGTGGGTTAAGTGATGAGTTACAGTAGGGCTGTAGTGTGTGTGTGTGTGTGTGTGTGTGTGTGTGTGTGTGTGTGTGTGTGTGTGTGTGTGTGTGTGTGTGACCCCACAGATTTTCACTATACACTATACTCTGTTCTGTTGGCCTTGTATCGCCCTCATTGATCGAGAACAAATTTCCCCAAAAAGTGTCTAGAATCTCCCCACAGCACTCAATACATGACCTCAATGACAACCAGCCCTGATTGGCTCTTGTGATCAAAAGCTAGTAATTGGCCTGGTTCAGATCAGACACCAGGGGAAGGAGAGGGAAGGAGGGCGCTAGGTCAGGTCTTGGAGGGCACAAATTACAATCTGTTCACATCTTATTCTGTGAGGTCGGGAATTTATGAAATTTTGCCAGCTAGGTCTAGAGATGGAGATGTTGTCTCACGTTTTCTCTCAATTTGAGAAAGTTTATGTTTGATGTGAAATTAAAGAATGTTTAGGGTTGTAATTAAAAAGAGGTATAATTTAAAACGGACTGGATAGCCTGGCTGAGGGATAAACGAGTCCGTGACGTAGTGAAAGGAACTGCAAGGCAATGTTGGTATATTTTTGTCAAGCTCACCTCAGTACCTTAGTATTGTGCATACACATGCCACGCACAAAACACAGGCACACACAGGGTTTTATGGAACTGGGTTTTTGGCAGTCTGGACATGGACATGTCTAAAGTTAGCGCATCCTTCCATCGCCTCGTTCTGTCGTTAACACACTCCTCCCAGCTACTCTGAAGCCCTGGTCAGGGAGAGCTGTCAGAGCCTGCGTCTCAATCCAACGTGCTGCATGTTCAATGCATACAAGGCCAGCACGCACACACTCACTCAGTAGAGCCACACAGGCTGACTTCACTCAGTAACTCTCTCTCACTCAAATTCAAAGGGCTTTGTTGGCATGGTAAACATGTTTAAAGCACTTGCCAAAGCAAGTGGAATAGATAATAAATAAAAGTGAAAAAAAGAATCAGAAGTGAACAGTTCTGTCTGTCTGTCTGTCTGTCTGTCTGTCTGTCTGTCTGTCTGTCTGTCTGTCTGTCTGTCTGTCTGTGTCTCTCTCTCTCTGTGTGTGTCAGGCCAGTATGTTGTTGAAAGTCAAACTGGTGTGTTATTGATGCCCCCCATTAGAACACAGCCGAGGCCCCCTGTGTGAAGTTGAGGCAAATCTACTCAACAGTATGCTGAGTTACAAGAGCTGGGTCTGGTGCTACAGGTCAACCCTGACACAAACCACCCTGATGCATATCCAAAACTCCTTTTGGTTGGTGTGTGTGTGTGTGTGTGTGTGCGCGTGCGTGCGTCAGGTCCAAATGGCTGCTTGTTTTACAGAATTAAAGAGAGAAAACTGTGAGCGGTAAAAGCCACATGGACATTCTTCATAACCTCCCTCTCAGAGGGACAGTGGAGGAGAACAAGAGACAGACAGACTGAGGAATATACCCAGTGAAGGAGAACAAGAGACAGACAGACAGACAGACAGACAGACAGACAGACAGACAGACAGACAGACAGACAGACAGACAGACAGACAGACAGACAGACAGACAGACAGACAGACAGACAGACAGACAGACAGACAGACAGACAGACAGACAGACAGACAGACAGGAATATACCCAGTGGAGAAGAACAAGAGACAGACAGACAGCCAGACAGAAAGACAGACAGACAGACAGACAGACAGACAGACAGACAGACAGACAGACAGACAGACAGACAGACAGACAGACAGACAGACAGACAGACAGACAGGAATATACCCAGTGGAGGAGAACAAGAGACAGACAGACTGAGGAATATACCCAGTGGAGGAGAACAAGAGACAGACAGACAGGAATATACCAAGTGGAGGAGAACAAGAGACAGACAGACTGAGGAATATACCCAGTGGAGGAGAACAAGAGACAGACAGACAGACAGACAGACAGACAGACAGACAGACAGACAGACAGACAGACAGACAGACAGACAGACAGACAGACAGACAGACAGACAGACAGACAGACAGACAGACAGACAGACAGACAGACAGACAGACAGACAGACAGACAGACAGACAGACAGACAGACAGACAGACAGACAGACAGACAGTAATATACCCAGTGAAGGAGAACAAGAGACAGACAGACAGACAGACAGACAGACAGACAGACAGACAGACAGACAGACAGACAGACAGACAGACAGACAGACAGACAGGAATATACCCAGTGGAGGAGAACAAGAGACAGACAGACAGACAGACAGACAGACAGACAGACAGACAGACAGACAGACAGACAGACAGACAGACAGACAGACAGACAGACAGACAGACAGACAGACAGGAATATACCCAGTGGAGGAGAACAAGAGACAGATTGAGGAATATACCCAGTGAAGGAGAACAAGAGACAGACAGACTGAGGAATATACCCAGTGGAGGAGAACAAGAGACAGACAGACAGGAATATACCAAGTGGAGGAGAACAAGAGACAGACAGACTGAGGAATATACCCAGTGGAGGAGAACAAGAGACAGACAGACAGACAGACAGACAGACAGACAGACAGACAGACAGACAGACAGACAGACAGACAGACAGGAATATACCCAGTGGAGGAGAACAAGAGACAGACAGACTGAGGAATATACCCAGTGAAGGAGAACAAGAGACAGACAGACAGACAGACAGACAGACAGACAGACAGACAGACAGACAGACAGACAGACAGACAGACAGACAGACAGACAGACAGACAGACAGACAGACAGACAGACAGACAGACAGACAGACAGACAGGAATATACCCAGAGGAGGAGAACAAGAGACAGACTGAGGAATATACCCAGTGGAGGAGAACAACAGACAGACAGACAGGAATATACCAAGTGGAGGAGAACAAGAGACAGACAGACTGAGGAATATACCCAGTGAAGGAGAACAAGAGACAGACAGACTGAGGAATATACCCAGTGGAGGAGAACAAGAGACAGACAGACAGGAATATACCCAGTGAAGGAGAACAAGAGACAGACAGACTGAGGAATATACCCAGTGAAGGAGAACAAGAGACAGACAGACAGGAATATACCAAGTGGAGGAGAACAAGAGACAGACAGACTGAGGAATATACCCAGTGGAGGAGAACAAGAGACAGACAGACTGAGGAATATACCCAGTGGAGGAGAACAAGAGACAGACAGACAGACAGACAGACAGACAGACAGACAGACAGACAGACAGACAGACAGACAGACAGACAGACAGACAGACAGACAGACAGACAGACAGACAGACAGACAGACAGACAGACAGACAGACAGACATGAATATACCCAGTGGAGGAGAACAAGAGACAGACAGACTGAGGAATATACCCAGTGAAGGAGAACAAGAGACAGACAGACAGGAATATACCAAGTGGAGGAGAACAAGAGACAGACAGACTGAGGAATATACCCAGTGAAGGAGAACAAGAGACAGACAGACTGAGGAATATACCCAGTGGAGGAGAACAAGAGACAGACAGACAGGAATATACCCAGTGAAGGAGAACAAGAGACAGACAGACTGAGGAATATACCCAGTGAAGGAGAACAAGAGACAGACAGACAGGAATATACCAAGTGGAGGAGAACAAGAGACAGACAGACTGAGGAATATACCCAGTGGAGGAGAACAAGAGACAGACAGACTGAGGAATATACCCAGTGGAGGAGAACAAGAGACAGACAGACAGACAGACAGACAGACAGACAGACAGACAGACAGACAGACAGACAGACAGACAGACAGACAGACAGACAGACAGACAGACAGACAGACAGACAGACAGACAGACAGACAGGAATATACCCAGTGGAGGAGAACAAGAGACAGACAGACTGAGGAATATACCCAGTGAAGGAGAACAAGAGACAGACAGACAGGAATATACCAAGTGGAGGAGAACAAGAGACAGACAGACTGAGGAATATACCCAGTGGAGGAGAACAAGAGACAGACAGACAGACAGACAGACAGACAGACAGACAGACAGACAGACAGACAGACAGACAGACAGACAGACAGACAGACAGACAGACAGACAGACAGACAGACAGACAGACAGACAGACAGACAGACAGACAGGAATATACCCAGTGGAGGAGAACAAGAGACAGACAGACTGAGGAATATACCCAGTGAAGGAGAACAAGAGACAGACAGACAGACAGGAATATACCCAGTGGAGGAGAACAAGAGACAGACAGACAGACAGGAATATACCCAGTGAAGGAGAACAAGAGACAGACAGACTTAGGAATATACCCAGTGAAGGAAAACAAGAGACAGACAGACTGAGGAATATACCCAGTGGAGGAGAATATTAGGCAGATGGATGTATCTAATTGATCATCTACTGTATGCACCTCACTGCATCAGCCCACAGAATCAGTCATAACCAAGGAACGCTTAATAACAACACAAGTTATTTCATTGCTTCATGAGAAAATAGGCTTTCACAACACCCAGCACATTCCCAGCTAATACCAACAGGCTAATCACTAGAAATATACTTTGATTTTGGACGTTTGAAAAGGTCCTGAGAACGCTGATATATGCCTTTCTCGGCGCTCACCAAAAAAGTGTAATACTATTGCCCGGTACTGGCACGAACTCAAGATGCTAGGAGGCGAAGAGTGCCTCTCAGGCTGAAGCGTGCTGCTCTGACCACTGCACCAAGGCAGATAATGCTATATCAAGCCATGAGACTTTATGATACTTGATAGAAACAGTGCATTGTTTTTAATGATTTCGTTTGAAGCCTTCCTAAAACCATTGCCCTGACCTTAACCACTTGGAATGAATACCGAAATGTAACCCTTTGAATGAACCATGTACCGAAACGGAAGGAATGCATAGAAAATAGACCTTCAACCATAATACGCTGAAGTTCTAGGTGAAACTATTAGATCTTGTTGAATACTAAAGGCTTCTGGAGGAATACAGGATTTATATTTATAGAATTGCTGAGACAAATGACAAATGGCAATGATTACTAGAAACAATCTGTCAACAACATGCTTCAAAACGGAAGGTGGGGGGGCATCCTACAAAATATATTATATTCAATAGGAACAACATTTAAAACATCTCCATTCATGAAAAGGTTATCTATGTTCATATTATGTTATAAAAAGTAATGTAAAATCACCTCATCAATTAAACAGAGACATCAAATAACATACAGGAGACACTACCATACATGGCTTACATGCTTACATGCTCATAGACTACATTCCTATAAGGAACAAGATTCGGAATCAAAAGCTAGGTGGGAATTCTGGGATTCATGGGTCGGAAGAAGGGATTTATCAAGAAGAGATGGGGGTTCTGGGATTCATGGGTCGGAAGAAGTGATTTATCGAGAAGAGATGGGGGTTCTGGGATTTATGGGTCGGAAGAAGTGATTTATCAAGAAGAGATGGGGGTTCTGGGATTTATGGGTCGGAAGAAGGGATTTATCAAGAAGAGATGGGGGTTTGGGATTTATGGGTCGGAAGAAGGGATTTATCAAGAAGAGATGGGGGTTCTGGGATTTATGGGTCGGAAGAAGGGATTTATCAAGAAGAGATGGGGGTTCTGGGATTTATGGGTCGGAAGAAGGGATTTATCAAGAAGAGATGGGGGTTCTGGGATTCATGGGTCGGAAGAAGGGATTTATCAAGAAGAGATGGGGTTTTGGGATTCATGGGTCGGAAGAAGGGATTTATCAAGAAGAGATGGGGGTTCTGGGATTCATGGGTCGGAAGAAGGGATTTATCAAGAAGAGATGGGGGTTCTGGGATTCATGGGTCGGAAGAAGGGATTTATCAAGAAGAGATGGGGGTTCTGGGATTTATGGGTCGGAAGAAGGGATTTATCAAGAAGAGATGGGGTTCTGGGATTCATGGGTCGGAAGAAGGGATTTATCAAGAAGAGATGGGGGTTCTGGGATTCATGGGTCGGAAGAAGTGATTTATCAAGAAGAGATGGGGGTTCTGGGATTTATGGGTCGGAAGAAGGATTTATCAAGAAGAGATGGGGTTCTGGGATTTATGGGTCGGAAGAAGGGATTTATCAAGAAGAGATGGGATTTATGGGTCGGAAGAAGATTTATCAAGAAGAGATGGGGGTTCTGGGATTTATGGGTCGGAAGAAGGGATTTATCAAGAAGAGATGGGGGTTCTGGGATGGGTCGGAAGAAGGGATTTATCAAGAAGAGATGGGGGTTCTGGGATTCATGGGTCGGAAGAAGGGATTTATCAAGAAGAGATGGGGTTCTGGGATTCATGGGTCGGAAGAAGGGATTTATCAAGAAGAGATGGGGGTTCTGGGATTCATGGGTCGGAAGAAGGGATTTATCAAGAAGAGATGGGGGTTCTGGGATTCATGGGTCGGAAGAAGGGATTTATCAAGAAGAGATGGGGGTTCTGGGATTCATGGGTCGGAAGAAGGATTTATCAAGAAGAGATGGGGGTTCTGGGATTCATGGGTCGGAAGAAGGGATTTATTAGAAGAAGTTCTGGGATGGGTCGGAAGGTTCTGGGGTTCTGGGATTCATTCATGTTCTGGGATTCATGGGTCGGAAGAAGGGATTTATCAAGAAGAGATGGGGGTTCTGGGATTCATGGGTCGGAAGAAGGGATTTATCAAGAAGAGATGGGGGTTCTGGGATTCATGGGTCGGAAAAGGGATGGGGGTTTATCAAGAAGAGATGGGGGTTCTGGGATTCATGGGTCGGAAGAAGGGATTTATCAAGAAGAGATGGGGGTTCTGGGATTCATGGGTAAGAAGAAGTGATTTTTCAGGAAGAGAGCAAGGTTCTGGGATGGTCGTTACTACCAGAGTCTCAAAGTCTCTTGACCAATCAGATGAGGGAGAGTGATGACACGAGAGACAATTGATCTACTGATCCATCAATGAAATGGTTATTTATTAGATATAGTAAAACCAACCGTTGGAAATCGCAAAGTGCTAATCGGATGTCTTATTCAAACTCAGCTTGCAAGTTTATCATGATATTTGCACATACTAAGAGTTACTGGTCTTAACTGAAAATAGGTTTAATCCAATATCTGCATTGTTTTTAAAATTGCATGTAGACAAACAAATTGACATATCTTGAGTTTAGATATTTATTTTCAAAATCCATAACGAATCCAAAAGTAAAACATACATAGTTTCACAGAAATGTTCACAGAAATCCATGTTTGAAATTGGAAGATTTTGGGGCTGATTAAAAATGAAAACTTCAACCCTGTTACTTGATGTGGCATATGGGTACTTAATATAGTTGTTTATTTTCTTAACTTAACATAGCCTTGCAGTCCACCTTTTTGATTTGTTGTACTAGTTTTAGTCTGTACAATGGCATGGTCTTCAAAGCATTTAATATTAATATTAATAATAATTGATTGACACTTTTCTAGACACCTAACACTCATTAAAGTGTAATTCACCATCCAATCCCAACCCTATACAGGGGAAACACACTACCTAACCCCACTCTATACAGGGGAAACTCACCACCTAACCCCACCCTATACAGGGAAACTTAGCACCCTAACCCCACCCTATACAGGGGAAACTCACTACCTAACCCCACCCTATACAGGTGAAACTCACCACCTAACCCCACCTTAAACAGGGGAAACTCACCACCTAACCCCACCCTATACAGGGGAAACTCACCACCTAACCCCACCCTATACAGGGGAAACTCACCACCTAACCCCACCCTATACAGGGGAAACTCACCACCTAACCCCACCCTATACAGGGGAAACTCACCACCTAACCCCACCCTATACAGAGGAAACTAACCACCTAAACCCACTCTATTAAGGGGAAACTCACCACCTAACCCCACTCTGTACAGGGAAACTCACCACCTAACACCACCCTATACAGGGGAAACTCACCACCTAACCCCACCCTATACAGAGGAAACTCACCACCTAAACCCACCCTATAAAGGGGAAACTCACCACCTAACCCCACTCTATACAGGGGACACTCACCACCTAACCCCAATGTATACAGGGGAAACTCACCATCCTAACCCCACTCTATACAGGGGAAACACACTCCCTAACCCCACCCTATACAGGGGAAACTCACTACCTAACCCCACCCTATACAGGGGAAACTCACTACCTAACCCCACTCTATACAGGGGAAACTCACCACCTAACCCCACCCTATACAGAGGAAACTCACCACCTAACCCCACCCTATACAGGGGAAACTCACCACCTAACCCCACTCTGTACAGGGAAACTCACCACCTAACACCACCCTGTACAGGGGAAACTCACCACCTAACCCCACCCTATACAGAGGAAACTCACCACTTAACCCCACTCTATACAGGGGACACGCACCACCTAACCCCACTCTATACAGGGGAAACTCACCACCTAACCCCACCCTATACAGAGGAAACTCACCACCTATCCCCACCCTATACAGGGGAAACTCACCAACTAACTCCACTCTGTACAGGGTAACTAACCACCTAACACCACCCTATACAGGGGAAACTCACCACCTAACCCCACCCTATACAGAGGAAACTCACCACCTAACCCCACTCTATACAGGGGACACTCACCACCTAACCCCACTCTATACAGGGGAAACTCACCACCTAACCCCACTCTATACAGGGGAAACTCACCACCCTAACCCCACTCTATACAGGGGAAACACACTCCCTAACCCCACCCTATACAGGGGAAACTCACTACCTAACCCCACCCTATAGAGGGGAAACACACCACCTAACCCCGCTCTGAACAGGGAAACACACCACCTAACCCCACTATATACAGGGGAACCTCACCACCTAACCCCACTCTGTACAGGGAAACTCACCACCTAACACCACCCTGTACAGGGGAAACTCACCACCTAACCCCACCCTATACAGAGGAAACTCACCACTTAACCCCACTCTATACAGGGGACACGCACCACCTAACCCCACTCTATACAGGGGAAACTCACCACCTAACCCCACCCTATACAGAGGAAACTCACCACCTAACCCCACTCTATACAGGGGACACTCACCACCTAACCCCACTCTATACAGGGGAAACTCACCACCTAACCCCACTCTATACAGGGGAAACTCACCACCCTAACCCCACTCTATACAGGGGAAACACACTCCCTAACCCCACCCTATACAGGGGAAACTCACTACCTAACCCCACCCTATAGAGGGGAAACACACCACCTAACCCCGCTCTGAACAGGGAAACACACCACCTAACCCCACTATATACAGGGGAAACTCACCACCTAACCCCACTCTGTACAGGGAAACTCACCACCTAACACCACCCTGTACAGGGGAAACTCACCACCTAACCCCACCCTATACAGAGGAAACTCACCACTTAACCCCACTCTATACAGGGGACACGCACCACCTAACCCCACTCTATACAGGGGAAACTCACCACCTAACCCCACCCTATACAGAGGAAACTCACCACCTATCCCCACCCTATACAGGGGAAACTCACCAACTAACTCCACTCTGTACAGGGAAACTAACCACCTAACACCACCCTATACAGGGGAAACTCACCACCTAACCCCACCCTATACAGAGGAAACTCACCACCTAACCCCACTCTATACAGGGGACACTCACCACCTAACCCCACTCTATACAGGGGAAACTCACCACCTAACCCCACTCTATACAGGGGAAACTCACCACCCTAACCCCACTCTATACAGGGGAAACACACTCCCTAACCCCACCCTATACAGGGGAAACTCACTACCTAACCCCACCCTATAGATGGGAAACACACCACCTAACCCCGCTCTGAACAGGGAAACACACCACCTAACCCCACTATATACAGGGGAACCTCACCACCTAACCCCACTCTATACAGGGGAAACTCACCACCTAACCCCACCCTATACAGGGGAAATTCACCACCTAACCCCACCCTATACATAGGAAACTAACCACCTAAACCCACTCTATTAAGGGGACACTCACCACCTAACCCCACCCTATACAGATGAAACTAACCACCTAAACCCACTCTATTAAGGGGACACTCACCACCTAACCCCACCCTATACAGAGGAAACTCACCACCTAACCCCACTCTATACAGGGGAAACTCACCACCTAACCCACCCTATACAGAGGAAACTCACCACCTAACCCCACCCTATACAGGGGAAACTCACCACCTAACCCCACTCTGTACAGGGAAACTCACCACCTAACACCACCCTATACAGGGGAAACTCACCACCTAACGCCACCCTATACAGAGGAAACTCACCACCTAAACCCACCCTATAAAGGGGAAACTCACCACCTAACCCCACTCTATACAGGGGACACTCACCACCTAACCCCAATGTATACAGGGGAAACTCACCATCCTAACCCCACTCTATACAGGGGAAACACACTCCCTAACCCCACCCTATACAGGGGAAACTCACTACCTAACCCCACCCTATACAGGGGAAACTCACTACCTAACCCCACTCTATACAGGGGAAACTCACCACCTAACCCCACTATATACAGGGAAACACACCACCTAACCCCACTCTATACAGGGAAACTCACCACCTAACCCCACTCTATACAGGGAAATTCACCACCTAACCCCACTCTAAACAGCGGAAACTCACCACCTAACCCCACTGTATACAGGGGAAACTCACCACCCATTTTTTTTCTACTGTGTTATTGACTTGTTAATTGTTTACTCCATGTGTAACTCTGTGTTGTCTGTTCACACTGCTATGCTTTATCTTGGCCAGGTCGCAGTTGCAAATGAGAACTTGTTATCAACTAGCCTACCTGGTTAAATAAAGCTGAAAATAAAATAAATAAATAAATAAATAAACAGGGAAAATTCACCACCTAACCCCACTCTAAACAGCGGAAACTCACCACCTAACCCCACTCTATACAGGGAAACTCACCACCTAACCCCACTCTAAACAGCGGAAAATTCACCACCTAACCCCACTCTAAAGAGGGGAAACTCACCACCTTACCCCACTCTATACAGGGGAACTCACCACCTAACCCCACTCTATACAGGGAAACGCACCACCTAACCCCACCCTATACAGGGGAAACACACCACCTAACCCCACTCTATACAGGGGAAACTGACCACCTAACCCCACTCTATACAGGGGAAACTCACCACCTAACCCCACTCTATACAGGGAAACTCACCACCCTAACCTCATTCTATACTGGGGAAACACACCACCTAACCCCACCCTATACAGGGGAAACTAACCACCTAACCCCACTCTATACAGGGGAAACACACCACCTAACCCCACTCTATACAGAGGAAACTCACCACCTAACCCCACCCTATACAGGGGAAACTCACTACCTAACCCCACTCTAAACAGCGGAAACTCACCACCTAACCCCACTCTATACAGGGGAAACTCACCACCTAACCCCACTCTATACAGGGGAAACTCACCACCTAACCCCACTCTATACAGGGGAAACTCACCACCTAACCCCACTCTAAACAGCGGAAACTCACCACCTAATCCCACTCTATACAGGGGAAACTCACCACCTAAACACACTATATACAGGGAAACTCACCACCTAACCCCACTCTATACAGGGAAATTCACCACCTAACCCCACTCTAAACAGCGGAAACTCACCACCTAACCCCACTGTATACAGGGGAAACTCACCACCCATTTTTTTCTACTGTGTTATTGACTTGTTAATTGTTTACTCCATGTGTAACTCTGTGTTGTCTGTTCACACTGCTATGCTTTATCTTGGCCAGGTCGCAGTTGCAAATGAGAACTTGTTCTCAACTAGCCTACCTGGTTAAATAAAGCTGAAAATAAAATAAATAAATAAATAAATAAACAGGGGAAATTCACCACCTAACCCCACTCTAAACAGCGGAAACTCACCACCTAACCCCACTCTATACAGGGAAACTCACCACCTAACCCCACTCTAAACAGCGGAAAATTCACCACCTAACCCCACTCTAAAGAGGGGAAACTCACCACCTAACCCCACTCTATACAGGGGAACTCACCACCTAACCCCACTCTATACAGGGAAACGCACCACCTAACCCCACCCTATACAGGGGAAACACACCACCTAACCCCACTCTATACAGGGGAAACTGACCACCTAACCCCACTCTATACAGGGGAAACTCACCACCTAACCCCACTCTATACAGGGAAACTCACCACCCTAACCTCATTCTATACTGGGGAAACACACCACCTAACCCCACCCTATACAGGGGAAACTAACCACCTAACCCCACTCTATACAGGGGAAACACACCACCTAACCCCACTCTATACAGAGGAAACTCACCACCTAACCCCACCGAATACAGGGGAAACTCACTACCTAACCCCACTCTAAACAGCGGAAACTCACCACCTAACCCCACTCTATACAGGGAAACTCACCACCTAACCCCACTCTATACAGGGGAAACTCACCACCTAACCCCACTCTATACAGGGGAAACTCACCACCTAACCCCACTCTAAACAGCGGAAACTCACCACCTAATCCCACTCTATACAGGGGAAACTCACCACCTAAACACACTATATACAGGGAAACTCACCACCTAACCCCACTCTAAACAGGGGAAACTCACCACCTAACCCCAGTCTAAACAGCAGAAACTCACCACCTAACCCCACTCTATACAGGGGAAACTCACCACCTAACCCCACTCTAAACAGGGGAAACTCACCACCTAACCCCACTCTAAACAGCGGAAACTCACCACCTAACCCCACTCTATACAGGGAAACTCACCACCTAACCCCACTCTATACAGGGGAAACTCACCACCTAACCCCACTCTAAACCGCGGAAACTCACCACCTACCCCCACTCTATACAGGGAAACTCACCACCTAACCCCACTCTAAACAGCGGAAACTCACCACCTAACCCCACTCTAAACAGGGGAAACTCACCACCTAACCCCACTCTTTACAGGGAAACTCACCACCTAACCCCACTCTATACAGGGAAACTCACCACCTAACCCCACTCTATACAGGGGAAACTCATCACCTAACCCCACTCTATACAGGGAAACTCACCACCTAATCCCACTCTAAACAGGGGAACACCCCCTCCACCCACTCCCCCATGAGCTATTTAGTGATCACAGAGTTGGGACACGCCTTTCAAGTCCCATCTTCTTACTTTTTGAGGAGCATTCCATTGTTAGTTAGTACCTTAACATTATTAAAATGAAATTAATGTTGTAAAAGTGTATGGTATAAATGACAGTGACCCGTCTCTGAACATACTGTCTTCTTGTTCATTTCAGCAGCATATTTCTCTTTGGCTTTTGTTTGTCTGTCCATCTGCTGGTGGCATTCAGACGTCTTTTTGCACACAACTTGAAAGGGAACACCATTTAATGGGAGACTTTTACTCTCCACACTTTGTTTGTCCACACAGTTGTTTTCCTGCCAAAGCCTGTGCATCTGCTGCAGGTCAACAATATGATGTATTACTATTAGAAAGGCTTGTAGGGAAACTAACAATGTTGCTCTGTCAAATATTATAACTCCCCTGTGCTTGGAAGGCCCAAAACATTTGTCCTTTTTCAATGTTATGAATTTTAGTGATGTTGCAAATTCTTGCTCCTGAATGTCTTTAGTTATTTGGTCCTCAAACTTGGTCCTCACAGTCCCTCATCTAATTGGTTTGGTAGACAGGATTTTTGAGCTGGCATATGCGTCATCACACTTCGGTCTGCACTTCGGTCTGCAGGTAGTATAACTTTTCATTACATTTCATTACATTTCATTATAGTACAACGGTTTGATTTGCCTAATCTTAGCCATTTCTTCTTAGCTAGCTACATAGCCGTCTTTGTATCAAAGATAATTGCGTAATTATCGTATTTCGTCGTCCTAACGTATCTGCCCAGCAGCTAGCCAGCTAGCTAACGCCCACCGTCTACATAGCTAGCTACATAGCCGTCTCTGTATCAAAGATAATTGTGTAGATAATTGTGTAGTCTAGAGCGATTTTCTAGGTTACCTAGCCAGCTATTGTCGTTCTTTTAACGCAACGTAACGTAATCAACACTGCTAGCTAGCTAGCCAGCTAGCCCCTGAATCAACAACGCAGCCAGCTATTTGTCGTCCTTAACGTAGGAGACACTGCTAGCTAGCCAACGTCTACCGATTAGAACTCAACAACCCGGTCGCATTCCGCCTCGCTCCACAGGTAGTATCACATTTTCATTTAATTTCATTACAGTACAACGGTTTGATTTGTTTGATCGTAGCTAGCTACATAGCTAGCTACATAGCCGTCTCTGTATCAAAGATAATTGTGTAGTCTAGAGCGATTTTCTAGGTTACCTAGCCAGCTATTGTCGTTCTTTTAACGCAACGTAACGTAATCGACACTGCTAGCCTGCTAGCCCCCGAATCAACAACGCAGCCACTGCCAGCTAGCCTACAAAGTCAACAACGCAGCCACTGCCAGCTAGCCTACTTCAGCAGTACTGTATCATTTATAATCATTTTAGTCAATAAGATTCTCGCTACGTGAGCTCAACTTTCTGAACATTCGAGACGTGTAGTCCACTTGTCATTCCAATCTCCTTTGCATTAGCGTAGCCTCTTCTGTAGCCTGTCAACTATGTCTCTGTCTATCCCTGTTCTCTCCTCTCTGCACAGACCATACAAACGCTCCACACCGCGTGGCCGCGGCCACCCTAATCTGGTGGTCCCAGCGCGCACGACCCACGTGGAGTTCCAGGTCTCCGGTAGCCTCTGGAACTGCCGATCTGCGGCCAACAAGGCAGAGTTCATCTCAGCCTATGCCTCCCTCCAGTCCCTCGACTTCTTGGCACTGACGGAAACATGGATCACCACAGATAACACTGCTACTCCTACTGCTCTCTCTTCGTCCGCCCACGTGTTCTCGCACACCCCGAGAGCTTCTGGTCAGCGGGGTGGTGGCACCGGGATCCTCATCTCTCCCAAGTGGTCATTCTCTCTTTCTCCCTTACCCATCTGTCTATCGCCTCCTTTGAATTCCATGCTGTCACAGTTACCAGCCCTTTCAAGCTTAACATCCTTATCATTTATCGCCCTCCAGGTTCCCTCGGAGAGTTCATCAATGAGCTTGATGCCTTGATAAGCTCCTTTCCTGAGGACGGCTCACCTCTCACAGTTCTGGGCGACTTTAACCTCCCCACGTCTACCTTTGACTCATTCCTCTCTGCCTCCTTCTTTCCACTCCTCTCCTCTTTTGACCTCTCCCTCTCACCTTCCCCCTACTCACAAGGCAGGCAATACGCTCGACCTCATCTTTACTAGATGCTGTTCTTCCACTAACCTCATTGCAACTCCCCTCCAAGTCTCCGACCACTACCTTGTATCCTTTTCCCTCTCGCTCTCATCCAACACTTCCCACACTGCCCCTACTCGGATGGTATCGCGCCGTCCCAACCTTCGCTCTCTCTCCCCGCTACTCTCTCCTCTTCCATCCTATCATCTCTTCCCTCTGCTCAAACCTTCTCCAACCTATCTCCTGATTCTGCCTCCTCAACCCTCCTCTCCTCCCTTTCTGCATCCTTTGACTCTCTATGTCCCCTATCCTCCAAGCCGGCTCGGTCCTCCCCTCCCGCTCCGTGGCTCGACGACTCATTGCGAGCTCACAGAACAGGGCTCCGGGCTGCCGAGCGGAAATGGAGGAAAACTCGCCTCCCTGCGGAACTGGCATCCTTTCACTCCCTCCTCTCTACATTTTCCTCTTCTGTCGCTGCTGCTAAAGCCACTTTCTACCACTCTAAATTCCAAGCATCTGCCTCTAACACTAGGAAGCTCTTTGCCACCTTCTCCTCCCTCCTGAATCCTCCTCCCCCTCCCCCCCCCTCCTCCCTCTCTGCAGATGACTTCGTCAACCATTTTGAAAAGAAGGTCGACGACATCCGATCCTCGTTTGCTAAGTCAAACGACACCGCTGGTTCTGCTCACACTGCCCTACCCTGTGCTCTGACCTCTTTCTCCCCTCTCTCTCCAGATGAAATCTCGCGTCTTGTGACGGCCGGCCGCCCAACAACCTGCCCGCTTGACCCTATCCCCTCCTCTCTTCTCCAGACCATTTCCGGAGACCTTCTCCCTTACCTCACCTCGCTCATCAACTCATCCCTGACCGCTGGCTACGTCCCTTCCGTCTTCAAGAGAGCGAGAGTTGCACCCCTTCTGAAAAAACCTACACTCGATCCCTCCGATGTCAACAACTACAGACCAGTATCCCTTCTTTCTTTTCTCTCCAAAACTCTTGAACGTGCCGTCCTTGGCCAGCTCTCCCGCTATCTCTCTCAGAATGACCTTCTTGATCCAAATCAGTCAGGTTTCAAGACTAGTCATTCAACTGAGACTGCTCTTCTCTGTATCACGGAGGCGCTCCACACTGCTAAAGCTAACTCTCTCTCCTCTGCTCTCATCCTTCTAGACCTATCGGCTGCCTTCGATACTGTGAACCATCAGATCCTCCTCTCCACCCTCTCCGAGTTGGGCATCTCCGCGCGGCCCACGCTGGATTGCGTCCTACCTGACAGGTCGCTCCTACCAGGTGGCGTGGCGAGAATCCGTCTCCACACCACGTGCTCTCACCACCGGTGTCCCCCAGGGCTCTGTTCTAGGCCCTCTCCTATTCTCGCTATACACCAAGTCACTTGGCTCTGTCATAACCTCACATGGTCTCTCCTATCATTGCTATGCAGACGACACACAATTAATCTTCTCCTTTCCCCCTTCTGATGACCAGGTGGCGAATCGCATCTCTGCATGTCTGGCAGACATATCAGTGTGGATGACGGATCACCACCTCAAGCTGAACCTCGGCAAGACGGAGCTGCTCTTCCTCCCGGGGAAGGACTGCCCGTTCCATGATCTCGCCATCACGGTTGACAACTCCACTGTGTCCTCCTCCCAGAGCGCTAAGAACCTTGGCGTGATCCTGGACAACACCCTGTCGTTCTCAACTAACATCAAGGCGGTGGCCCGTTCCTGTAGGTTCATGCTCTACAACATCCGCAGAGTACGACCCTGCCTCACACAGGAAGCAGCGCAGGTCCTAATCCAGTAACTTGTCATCTCCCGTCTGGATTACTGCAACTCGCTGTTGGCTGGGCTCCCTGCCTGTGCCATTAAACCCCTACAACTCATCCAGAACGCCGCAGCCCGTCTGGTGTTCAACCTTCCCAAGTTCTCTCACGTCACCCCGCTCCTCCGCTCTCTCCACTGGCTTCCAGTTGAAGCTCGCATCCGCTACAAGACCATGGTGCTTGCCTATGGAGCTGTGAGGGGAACGGCACCTCAGTACCTCCAGGCTCTGATCAGGCCCTACACCCAAACAAGGGCACTGCGTTCATCCACCTCTGGCCTGCTCGCCTCCCTACCACTGAGGAAGTACAGTTCCCGCTCAGCCCAGTCAAAACTGTTCGCTGCTCTGGCCCCCCAATGGTGGAACAAACTCCCTCACGACGCCAGGACAGCGGAGTCAATCACCACCTTCCGGAGACACCTGAAACCCCACCTCTTTAAGGAATACCTAGGATAGGATAAAGTAATCCTTCTCACCCCCCCCTTAAAAGACTTAGATGCATTATTGTAAAGTGGCTGCTCCACTGGATGTCATAAGGTGAATGCACCAATTTGTAAGTCGCTCTGGATAAGAGCGTCTGCTAAATGACTTAAATGTAATGTAAATGTAAATCACACTCCTTCATTTTACTGGTTGAGTAGGTGAGCCTTATGATTTTGTCGCTGTGGTAACTAGTCATGACCTTCTGGAATTTAGTTACCGGGATTGTGGGTATTATCCCCACATCCTCCCCTGGTCACGGTTGACTAGCCTTAAATTAAACCAGCATCACACACCAACACCAACAAACACACAAACACACACACACACACACACACACACAAACCTTGAAAGAAAAGCACTGTGTTGCATAAAACATCAGACAGTGAGATTGTAGGCCTAAGTGTTTTAAGTGCTCCTATTCGAATCTAGAGAGAGCAATAACACTTCCACTGCCTAGCCTCAGAGAGTGTCCATTTATCTGTCCAGCTGAAAGCACATCCACTGACAAATGAGGGTGGGCTGTAAAGAAGGTCAGGGTGGACTGCAAGAGGGTCAGTGTGGGCTGTCAGAGGGTCAGGGTGGGCTGTAAGAGGGTCAGAGTGGACTGTGAGAGGGTCAGCGTGGGCTGCAAGAGGGTCAGCGTGGGCTGTAATAGGGTCAGGGTGGGCAGTATGAGGGTCAGTGTGGGCTGTCAGGGTTGGGCTGCAAGAGGGTCGGCGTGGGCTGCAAGAGGGTCAGCGTGGGCTGTAAGAGGGTCAGGTTGGGCAGAAAGAGGGTCAGGGTGGACTGTAAGAGGGTCAGCGTGGGCTGCAAGAGGGTCAGCGTGGGCTGTAAGAGGGTCAGGGTGTGCAGTAACAAGGTCAGGGTGGGCAGTAAGAGGGTCAGGGTGGGCTGTCAGGGTGGGCTGCAAGAGGGTCAGGGTGGGCTGTAAGATGGTCAGGATGGGCAAGAGGGTCAGGGTGGGCTGTCAGGGTGGGCTGTATAAGAGGGTCAGGGTGGGCTGTCAGGGTTGGCAGTAAGAGGGTCAGGGTGAGCAAGAGGGTCAGGATGGGCTGTAAGACGGTCAGGGTGGGCAGTCTGGGTGGGATGTAAGAGGGTCAGGGTGGGCAGTCTGGGTGGGATGTAAGAGGGTCAGGGTGGGCAGTCTGGGTGGGATGTAAGAGAGTCAGGGTGGGCTGTAAGAAGGTCAGGGTGGGCATTCTGGGTGGGATGTAAGAGGGTCAGGGTGGGCAGTAAGACGGTCAGTGTAGGTTTTGATGACCTTACACACACATATATTTTCAGGATCCAACAAAGGCCTCAGTCTTTGATGGAATCGTAACATTTGTTGTGTGTGTGTACGTGCGTGTGCCCCGTGTGTGTGTGTGTGTGTGTGTGTGTGTGTGTGTGTGTGTGTGTGTGTGTGTGTGTGTGCGACAAAGCCTGGTCCTCTCCTCACCTCAGAGGGTGGAAGAGATGGAGGGATTAAGAGAATGGAATGTGTGAGTGAGTGAGTCAGGGAGAGATTGGGGTAAAGAAATTTAAAGGGAAATTGAAAGTAGATGAAATTGCTGCTGAGTAAAAGAGACTCTCTAGTCAACACCCCAAGTCTCCTTTTATGACTTGCATACTATTGAAGGCAAAATAAAAATAGAGAGAGAAACAGAAATAGAGAGACAGAGAGGGAGAGAGTGAGATAGAGAAACAGAGAGAAAGAGATGTGAAGATGGAGAGAGAGAAAGAGAGCAAGAGAGAGAGAGAGAGGGAGAGAGAAAGAGAGCAAGAGAGAGAGAGAAAGAGAGAGGTAGAGAGAGAGAGAGAGAGAGAGAGAGAGAGAGAGAAAGAGAGCAAGAGAGAGAGAAAGAGAGAGGTAGAGAGAGAGAGAGAAAGAGAAAGAGAAAGAGAAAGAGAAAGAGAAGAGAAAGAGAAAGAGAAAGAGAAAGAGAAACACCTGTCGGTCCAGTATGCAAATGTTTTTTCTACTTCAAAGCATTACAGAATAGGTAGAATCAGATAGTTGTCAACAGAGAACAGATTTGGAGAGGTGATATGGCAGCATCACCTGGATCTTTAAACATCAAGCAAACACTCTGACACACCTGAACCAACCTTCAGAGAGGGGTATGAAGAGAAGGGAAAAAATGGTTGTAGTTTCGTACGTGTAACAGAAGAGATCTCTAATGAAAGCTGTGTGTGTGTGTGTGTGTGTGTGTGTGTGTGCATGTGCGTGTGTGTGTGCGCGTGTGTGTGTATGAGGAAAACAGCTGAACAATCACTGTGACAACTGGCAAAAGTGTGTGTTTGTACAGTTCAGTGGACTGGCCCATCTTCACACAAACACACACTAATTGCTAATTGAATGTGCTATCCTGCATGATGTGATCAGTATTAGTGGGTGTTTGTCTATAAGAGGATGTAAGGTTTTTCCACTCTCTAGAAACTGTCATTTATATCTGAACATACAATAAGGGATCACAAAACGTGTGTGCATACAGAAAGACATGAACACAGATAGTCAAAGAAAAGACAGCTGGGCTGTAACAGATGAGAAGAACTGCTGAGAACCAGACACTTTGATAAACCTGACAGTCAGCCACTAGGGGGGAAGAGAGAGAGAGAGAGAGAGAGAGAGAGAGAGAGAGAGAGAGAGAGAGAAAGAAAGAGAAAGAGAGAGAGAGAGAGAGAGAGAGAGACAGACAGACAGACAGACAGACAGACAGACAGACAGACAGACAGACAGACAGACAGACAGACAGACAGACAGACAGACAGACAGACAGACAGACAGACAGAAAGAAAGAGAGAGAGAGAGAGAGAGAGAGAGAGAGAGAGAGAGAGAAGAGAAGAGAGAGAGAGAGAGACAGAAAGACAAAGAGAGAGACAGAAAGAGAGAGAGGTAGAGGAAGTGAGAGAGAGAGAGAGAAGAGGAAGGCCAGGTGCAACAAGGAGGAGAGATTGGGTGAGGAGAGTGGGAGGAAGAGGAGAAATAGCATAGCGTACTGTCACATATTAACTGAACATAATCAGTTTCAGAAAGTATCAGAAAGGGTTTTAATGTTGAGAGTAATAACAGTTTAGTTCCCCACCCTTATCAAAGAAAGACTATTTATCCACTAACAGATATAAGGGCAATCGCTGCAAAATGACAAACACACACACAAATGCATGCTCGCACACACACGCACGTGCTGGTGGACCGCATGGGGATGTGTGAAACGTACTCCTCACCCTGAAGTGTCTCGTTTGCTTCGCCTCATTAGCCTTTTGAGGTGGTGCGATCGGCAAAGACACTTGAAGGAGGACGGTTACGTGTGTTTGTGAGGCAGTGGTCCCGAGTCCTGCCACGTATTTACCGAATTGGGAGGAAGCGGTACTCGCTAAGCAAGCAGTGTGACATTCTTTACACTGACAGGGGAAGTGGATCCATTCGCTACAGCCATCCAGTTCCCTGGGAAATAATGTCTTGTGTTGTTGCATGTTCTAACCGTGAAAGAATCCCACCACAGTCTTTATGGGGAACCCAATAATACATCTTTCACTCACTCACTCACACACACACACACACACACACACACACACACACACACACACACACACACACACACACACACACACACACACACACACACACACACACACACACACACACACACACACACACACACACAAGCTAGGGTGACCACATGTCCCGGAATGTGCGGGATCAACAAATTCAAACAGCACTAACACAAATAAAAAGGTAGATTCTTTTTTATGTCAGTCAGACATTCCAACCTGTCTCTTAGAGCCACATTGCGTTTATGAAAATATATACTATATCATAAGGACATGGTGCTGGTGATGCAAAACACTTCTCCAATCCATATTGAGATCTGGTATTGAGATCCAAGATGAGACGTAGGCCAATGTCTGGCCTATTGTCAACCAATCACATTTTTCCAATCCGTTCGGGATAAATCCCAGCTAAATCTAGAGTACAGTTGGGACTAAGTACTTACAAAAGAGTTAACAGTAAGTAATGTAAATAAATGGACGTATTAGACTGAATGATACACTGAGTGCATAAAACCTTAATAACACCTTCCTAATAATGAGTTGCACCGCCCCTTACCCCCAGAACAGCCTCAATGCGTTGGGGAATACTCTACAAGGTGTCCAAAGCTTTCCACAGGGATGCTGGCTCATGTTGGCTCCAATGCTTCCCACAGTTGTGGCAAGTTGGCTGGATGTCCTTTGGGTGGTGGACCATTCTGGATACACATGGGAAATTGTTGAGCATGAAAAACCCAGCAGCATTGCAGTTCTTTACACAAACTGGTGCTCTTGCCCATTCACCCTCTGAATGGCAAACATACACAATCCATGTCTCAACTGCTGCTACTTCACTTAATCACGTCTTAAAAGTCTCCCAAACTGTTTTACATTCCCTGAGAACAACCAGAAATGTTTCCTCCGCCACATACTCCCAGCTGTTCCTAAAACAGCTCTTGGTCTCTTGTTTCTGCATCACCAAACTTTGCATGAGGCAAGAGCGTAGGCTAGGTGCACTTCAATTAGCTCGCTCGGTGCCGTGGGGGACGGTGTGTATCGCTACAGGAGCGTCGCTCGCAACTTCTCACAATGGTGCTTGTTTAATGAAGTTAGATCAAAGCTGAATCAATGTCTTGGAAGATCACATAATGATTAATTAGTATTCTACGTAACAGTACCAAATGTAGTAACATAGTACAACGTTACTGTTACAAACACCACCTCATTTCTGGCTAGTTGAAAACTTACCAAAAAAGATATAATGTGGCCTAAACTCAACCGCACCACTAGGCAGAATGTGCCCCCCAAATAAATTAATGTAGGCTACACTGTCCCGCAAAATCATTCTATTGTGCTGCATCTTATTTAAAAAATGTTAGACCCTGCACATACACACAGCTGTCCAGCTGTCTATATGTCTGCCTGTCTCTCTCCAAACCAAGAAACACATTTCTGTGTGTCTTCCAGAGAGCAGCCTGGTTTGTGGGGTGTGTGCAGGTGGTGAGCTGTGTAAAATGGCTGTGACACTGACACCATTTTTTCTCCCTGACTACTGGCATTCCTCTCTGGACACAACAGAGGGGGGTGAAGGGACAACACTCTCTATCTTTCTCTCCATCTATTCTAAGCTGTCTCTCCATCTATTATCTCTGTGTGTGTGTGTCTCTCTCCCTCTCTCTGTGTGTTTGTGTGTCTCCCTCCCTCTCTGTGTGTGTGTGTGTCTCTCTCCCTCTCTCTGTGTGTGTCTCTCTCCCTCTCTCCCTCTCTCTCTCTGTGTGTGTCTCTCTCTCTCTCTCTCTGTGTGTCTCTCTCTCTCTCTCTGTGTGTCTCTCTCTCTCTCTCTGTGTGTCTCTCTCTCTCGCTCTCTCACAGGCAAAAAGCCTCCATCAGATTTTAAAGCAGGAGACAATGTCTCTCTCTCTCTCTCTCTCTCTCTCTCTCTCTCTCTCTCTCTCTCTCTCTCTCTCTATGACCCAATAATGGCAGGACAATCACACTGTCTGTATAAACTGTTCCGTTTGAAGGACACACACACCTATGTAATGACTGTGTCACCGTTCCCAGTTATGAACTGAATCAGCATAATCCCTTCACACTCCATTAATCACAAGCAAAGGCAGGCTATGACTGTGTGTGTCAGAGAGAGAGAAACACACACACAGACACACACCCTGACAAATACTGTATACCTGTGTGGTCTGCTACTTTCCCTGACAGCAGTGAAATATTTTCCCAATGAGCTAGTTTACATCAGTTTACATTAGTCTACCGAGCTCATTCAACCACAAGACAATTCACACAGACGCGGCAGGTAGAGAGGACTGTTGTATATCTCTGCAGATCTCACACAAAGGGAATGTCTGTGTTGTAAGATAACTCAAGCAGTTGTACCACATGCAGGTAGAGATGTCTAACTAGTGAAGTCTCTGTCTGGAAACAGCGGTTGATAACGCTGCAGTCTGATGCAGAATAATCTGGGGTCTTATCATCGGCCTAAAGATAAGCCCCCACATAGAGACGCCAATCACTGAAAGGAAGACACACACACACTCAAAAGAACACACAAATGAACACATTAACACACTGCTGTCTCATAGTCTTTAGTGTGGTGTGTGTGTTTGTCAGTAGCCCCCAATAACTCACACACTGTGGGCAGGAGATATGTCAGCTAATGTATAGTGATTGATGGGATAGTAAAACACTGACAAACACATGCATACCTTATCAGCTCTCATATATAAAAAGTATCTTAGCTTAACACACGGACACACGAATACACACGGACACACACACACACACACACACACACACACACACACACACACACACAGCTCATCTCTAAGCCAGAGATTTCCTGCCCAAGCTGCTGAAGTTGCCAGACATGGGATATCTCACTCATGTAATTGACTGTGGAGCATTCTAAAATAAAGATATTTGGTTTGTTTTTTTACTGGAATAATAGTGTCTTTTCAAACAGTGACCAGATGTGTTGAGCTAATCTTCAGATCACCCAGAGAGAGAAAGTGCGAGAGAAGGAGAGAGACACCAACAGAGAGAGATTTGCTATCCTTTCATCTGCCGTGAAAAGATAAACACTGAGGAAGAAGAAACAAAACAGACAGAAGAAGAAAAAGGGCACATAAACGAGTGAAGTCTCTCTCTCTCTCTCCTTACCTTTCCATGTGGACCTCCTCAGAGTTGCACCAATAAGGGAGGAGAGGAAAGAAGCAGACAGCCTATAGAATGATGCATGAAAAACACAGCCAACCTAATGCTCCTCACAGAGAGAACAATGCTTGAATGGAAGGCAGTGGGGAAGCAATGACAGTACCTGATGCATTTCTTCCCAGCTGGCACAGTGATGTCATCCATGTTAGTTGTGAGCAGCACGCCAACACACAAAGGACACTGCACACACGACACCGGTGAAAGTTGCTATTGAAAGGTCATCCATTCAAGTCCACACAAAGTATAGTGTACGAGACCTGTGTGTTGTGTATTGTTCTCAAAACACACCATGTCTGGCTCCCTCAGATGAACTGGCATGTGTTGTGTAAACAGTGTTGGGGATCCAGACAATATCAGGTATTCAGACGCTGTAGGGTGTAACCTTTTAACGTTGCAGAGCATCAGGAATTCTAGCTATTATCATTGACACGTACTGTAACAGACCATATGAAAGAAGATATGACACCTGTTGAGAACACCTCACAAATATGCACAACCACAATCACAGACGCCAAGACACTCACACACACACACACACACACCTCTGCTCACCTTGATTCGTTCTCCTATTTACAGGATGTATAAGAGCGTAGTGACATTATGCAGGAATGCTTTTGTTCTCAAAGTCTCATTTAGAGTCCAGATTCCCACTGGTAGACACACACACACAATTCACTCACGGGCTGCAATTAAAAGGTAGAACTCCGCCAGAATGTTCAGAATGAGACAGCACACACCGAGACCAGAGAAAAGGTTTTGTAAATTTCACCTCCCAAACAAATGTTTAGAAAATCTCCTGGGCTTAATGGAAGCTGAAGGAGGCATACAATTATAATGAGTTGAAGGGACATTCCCATTCAAAGCAATCTTCTGTTGCACGTACCAATGTAGCTCTATTTAGAATGGGTACCATTAAGAATGTTGGGTACAGAGAAGAGCTTGGACTGAGCTGAGCTGGAGCTGGGGTGGGAGGGCCAAGAGACCAGAGGTGGCAGAACGGAGAGCTCAGGTTGGAGTGTAGGGTTTGAGCATAGCCTGAAGGTAGGGAGGGGCAGTTCCTCTTGCTGCTCCGTAGGCAAGCACTATGGTCTTGTAGTGGATGCGGGCTTTGACTGGAAGCTAGTGGAGTGTGTGGAGGAGCGGGGTGACATGGGAGAACTTAGGAAGGTTGAACAACAGGCGGGCTGTAGCATTGTGGAAAAGCCCAGCCAACAGCAAGTTGAAGTAGTCGAGACGGGAGATGACAAGTGCCTGGATTAGGACCTGCGGCGCTTCCTGTGTGAGGTAGGGTTGTACTCTACGCATATTGTAGAGCATGAACCTGCAAGAGCGAGTCACTGCTTTGATGTTTACAGAGAACAACAGGGTGTTGTCCAGGGTCAAGCCAAGGATCTTTGCGCTCTGGGAGGGGGACACCGTGGAGTTGTCAAGCTGTGATGGAAAGGTCTTGGAGTGGCCTTCCGCGGGAGGAAGTAATAAGTATTACATTATGCGCCAAAACGTTATTACGTTATGCATTCTGCATATTTATTACATTATTGTCAATTTATTACATTGTCAGCATTTATTACATTATAAATGCTAAAGTTATTACATTATTAGCTCATCATTTCCTGCAATTCTACATATTTTGCCATGGGCCAAAGAGAAACATGTGCAGTTGTATAGCTAATCTCATGCAATTCCACACATTTTTCCATGAGTCTGAGAGAAAATGTTGAATTTTTTAATCTAATTTCGTCAGAGCTGTGGGATTTCTGCTGGCAGTAAAGCGTTTGTGATTTTCTCTGTGCTCTTTGGTGCTTTCAGCAGGAAGCTGATGAATTGCCAGAACAGTAGCTGTGAGTAGGGCTGCAAAGGAAGGGTATATTACTGGTAACTTTGGAAGTTTACCAATATACAGTATAACCAGAATTTTGGAAACTTTCAAGGATTTTATGGAATTGTCATAACATGTAAAATGTATGAATTAACAAAATAAGATGATTTTAATATTTAAAAAATTGAATGACAAAGCTGTAAAACATGATCCTAAATATAACCCATATAACCCATCAACTTAGTGAATACCTTTGGTATTTCCGTTGGGTCTCAGAATGAAATATCCTTTATATTTTGACACCCGTTTAAATATTTTACGATGTCATATGTCTTTGTGGTGGCAGTTGTGAAAAAAGTCAATAATTGGAAGAGCTGCAAAGTTAATTGCAAGTGACGTCATTGTTGATTAGATCATTTTTTCATGAATTAGGCTATTTTCTCTTTAGCCATATGGTCTATCCAATATAGATTAATGGACAATATGGACATAGATATTTTATTGTATTTCATATATTCATTACCGGTAGTGTGTGTATGTGTTAGTGATGCGCGGGTTGACTCATAACCTGCCATCCC
The DNA here is from genome assembly GCF_034236695.1 of Oncorhynchus nerka. Classification (NCBI taxonomy): domain Eukaryota; kingdom Metazoa; phylum Chordata; class Actinopteri; order Salmoniformes; family Salmonidae; genus Oncorhynchus; species Oncorhynchus nerka. The sequence goes on from NC_088408.1 coordinate 85,890,242, forward strand.
CACGGTTATATCTACGGGGCGGGCAGGTTTAGGGTCATGAAATATTGTGTGATGAAGGGTGGGTGGGTGGCGGGTTGAATAAAGAGAAAACTACAATTTAAAAAATCCATAAATGTATCATTCTTGTGCAATTTGTATCTATAGACTACATTGAGGTTTTTCTTTCATTATTTTAGGCTATCTGGCATTAGTGTGTAAGTCTAAGTTGTACACACGTCAAATAGACTACACAACAACGGGCAGAAAACGTGAACATTGATCCACAGAGGCCAGAAAAGTAATATTTGTGAACTATTTGGTGAATTGGTAAAATAGGTTGATAGCAGTGTCTTTATGTGATGATTATGAGGCGGTACACAAATGACAGTCACAAGATGGGGACTTCAAATAGGCTTATGGTACGTCAAGGGAACTGTAGCCTACTGTTCAGATGGGTTAAATGGAAACTGAAATCTGGACACAGACTGTAGGTCTAAAACCTGTCACATAGCCTTAATATTAACTCCTGCAGAAAAAAGCATTTCTTGCTGTAAATTGATACACCAAATGTAGGCAAATTTTGGACTCTGGAACAGGAGTGGAGAAATATGATTGATTTATTTCAGCATCTTGAGAGTATGCGAATCGGCAGTTAGATAGAGGTGCTATCGTTATCAGCGTTATCAATTTATTCTATTGATTGATGACATGATTCTGGTGAGCAAGTGTTTATTCAGGCTAATAGGGAAACATACTGTATGACAGAGAGAAGCTGCATGTATCTAATTATAGACAAGTTGACTAATAAATAGCAAACCAAAATGGCGGAAATTATAAACATCTAAATCAGGCAACAAAAATAATCACCCCCTGTCAAAAAATCGTTCCTCCGTCTCTGACTGTGGCCTACAGCACAGTTTCTACATTAGTGGGTTAGGACACAGTTTCTACATTAGTGGGTTAGGATCAGGTGTGGGCCTCAGACTTTCACCTTATCACATATAGTCTGGCAGTTGCAGATGGGTTAATAGCAATTGCGGGCGGGTGCAGGTGAACAAACAGCTGACCCGCACACTACTAGTGTGTGCGTGTGTGTGTGAGTGTGTGTGTGTGTGTGTGTGTGTGTGTGTGTGTGTGTGTGTGTGTGTGTGTGTGTGTGTGTGTGTGTGTGTGTGTGTGTGTGTGTGTGAGAGTGAGAAAGAGAGACCATGTGAGAAGCCCTGTTGTACTTCTCTACATCACTACTGTATTTTTCCTTACACCAGTACACTACTATAAAAGTCATTGGCATTCCATAGCTAGGCATAAGAAATATGTACACATAATTAAAATGTACAGTTACACTGCTGAATGGGGCAAGTGTGTTCTGTCATTTCAACTGCTAAAGTTACCACCCTACTCAGTGCGCTACTTTTGACCAGGGCCCATAGGGCTCTGCTGAAAAGTAGTGCACTATAGGGAATGGGTGCCATTTGGGATGCATCCTGAATTGACCTTTATTTAACAAGGGTTCAACATTCATATTTTCTTCAGAACATCACGGAGATCATTTGGAACTTCATAACCCTGCGAGTGCTGCAGAGTTCAATCAACATTCATTTATCATTATTCACCTTGATATAAAACAGCTGGGCTTGATTGAGAATTTTAACATTTATTTCTGGTTCCATGGGCCTATTGGGTCTAGGAGGTCCTCTGTCTAGTTGACAAGTTCCTCAAAGGTCTGTGTCCATCGTTCCAGAGGGTGTTGTGTCTCATACATCCCTGTGTGATGGCGAAGGTTTATCCAGAGCTTTTTGACCAAAGGTTCTGAGTTCTAGGTATGGGCCTTCGGAGTCTTTCTCCAATCCAGTGATGATGCAGTAGCTCTCAATCACAATCAGTCTAATCTCTCCAGAAAGCTATGCTGCCACTGTCTGTCTCACTCCGTCCATCGCTTTCTCTCTCCATCATGTGCCACGTAGCCTACTTTGGCCAGAATCTCCCTATTCTGCCTGACCTTATCGTTGTGAGAGTCTCTCTACAGAGCTGCTCGTTAAGCTGAACGTCTACTCTTGTGCCCCCAAATGTTTTTGAACTCACCGTAGCTTGCAGGTGTGAAGTTGAGGTTTGGTGGCGGAGAATTGACTTCATAAAACTGGGTAGGTCTTTGAAACCAGTACTGGCCCAGGTTGATGTTTTGTTGGTTCTGAAGAGTAGACAATCCCAGCAGTACAGTTTCCTGGTTCTCTCACATCCGGTCATCCATGGATAGCGCTAATAATTGTTCGCTTAAAATTGCCTTTCAAAGCTCTTTACACATTGCACCAATCAGGGCATTAAGAATGTTGGGTAACATGAAGAATGTTGGATACCATGAAGAACGTTGGATACCATGAAGAATGTTGGATACCATGAAGAACGTTGGATACCATGAATAATGGTGGATAACATGAAGAACGTTGGATACTATGAAGAATGTTGGATACCATGAAGAATGTTAGGTACCATGAAGAATGTTGGATATCATGAAGAATGTTGGATACCATGAAGAATGTTAGGTACCATGAAGAATGTTGGATACCATGAAGAATGTTGGGTACCATGAACAATGTTGGATTAATAAATGCTTGTAATATCTGGATTCTGTGAGCAGAGAATATCTCAACCTTACATGTATAAAAGGGCTACAGTAGGGCAGGCCTCTGCTAAAGGAACAGCCACCATAAAGGAAACTGCTGGGCCTCTAATTTGTTCATCACTCGTAATAACTGGCAGAGGCTCTGTCACACCCACCAAACTCTGGAAACGCACACACACACACACACACACACACACACAGTCCCCCGAGGGCCAATTATCTCCGGGAGCTCGGAGCTAACGCAAGGTAACTTTACCCTACCAACTCCCCTATGCCGCTTTAATCCACTTTACAGTACAGACCTTCAACCATTAGAAAAGACATGCCATGGATCAAACACACAAACAACCACACACACACACACACAACCACCCACATACACACACATAATGGACAAAACATACAACCCTAGTTGTTAAATTATCTATAATTTACCGGTATTTACCATCCCATATACCCCATTTAAATATAGCAACAGGCAGTCTAACAGGCATGATATCACTTGCTAGAAGATGGACACAGACACACACCAGGTCAACACTGTTCCCTGTGTACACTGCAGGAGGGGTTTGATAATTGGAGGCCATTTTCTGATTCCTCCTCCATTTATTTCAGTCTGATCTACTTTTCCTCCCTCTCTCTCTCTTTCTCTCTCACCCCATCTCTCTCTCTCTCTCTCTCTCTCTCTCTATCTCTCGCTCTTTAGAGACACATTGGATATGAGAGGATTGAACACACTCCAGTACCTGATTCCTGCTCTCTCTCTGAACATTCCTTCCTGGTGTTTGAGCTAGAATTACAGCAGACATATACATAACAAGCTCTCACATACTCACTGCAGAATTAGACATTTTTGCACTCTCCAAAAGTAACATTTCAAAAGTTTCTCCAAATGTCAAATTTCTAAGTGTTTTTGACACCCTGGGTTGTTCCTCCTGCTCAGCATCTTTCCATTTCTCCAAAAGTCAAAGGTCTAAGTGTTTTTAATTTAATGGTTAAGATTTGGGATAGGGTTAAACAAATATATATAGTGTCTACTACTGGGACTGAACACACGACCTCTGGATCTGGAGTCATGGGGTTACGCCCATCTGCCACCCCCATCCACAAAGCCAAGCCTACTTGATGTAATAGCTCTCACTGTTTCCCCTAGTGGCCAGTTTTTTGTGGATTTCCTGACGTCGTCATGGACAGACGTCTAATTTTGAAGTCAATCTTGAGTGATCGTGCCGCATTTAATGGTACGTAGGGGTTAACACACACACACACACACACACACACACACACACACACACACACACACACACACACACACACACACACACACACACACACACACACACACACAGTGGGAGCATGTACACTATAATTATGTCCAATAAGTAATACATGTTTTGCATCTCCTATCCATTCCCTGAATGACAGTCCAACTAGACAATTACAATCTGATTTACCCATTTAAAAAAAAAATATAGAAAACAGCCAGGCAACATCTACCCGACACTATGTGTGTGTGTGTGTGTGTGTGTGTGTGTGTGTGTGTGTGCGTGTGTGTAAAACACCAATCCCCACCACATTCCAAATGAGATTTCCGCTCATTAGAAACCCACAAAGAGACATCTGGTTCTGTGTATAGAATGTGCAAAAAAACACACGCACACACACACCTCCCTTTCTCACATGGTAGGCAGTGCCTCCTATACACACATGTGTGTGTGTGAGGCTGAAATTCAATGTGTAAAACCGCTTCCCTCTTGGCCAAGCAGTTGTGTGTAAAATGTAGAAGATATTCTCTCTAGCGTTTTCCATTCCTTAACCAATATGGGCTGTCTCTTTAATAAGTATTGTGTTTACAAATACAATTATAAATGGACACACTCTAATTTAATTCTGGAATTCATACCGCCTTTCTCCAGCTTCTGTTAAGACTCCTGAATAAGCCCTGAAGAGATGCAGCCTACAATGTTCTCTAAATGAATGCACTCCTGGCTTTAAACAGTGTGGAGTTGGGCTTTGTGTGTGAATATGAAGGATGACTATTTAACTCTCCCTGGCATGAATGTATAGCTTGGGTCTGGAGGATTACTATGTATGCTGTTGATTTGGTGAAAGCAGTTGAAAGGCTGGTAGAGAGACAGGAAAGAAGGATTAGCTGAACCCCCAGATACATTAGCATACTGTACATACAGATGCCGTATCTTCATTTGATCATCCTGTTGATGAAGGAATTTTCCTGCAGATCAAGAAACACAAATGTGTAGTGTATTTGAGCTTTAAAAAGGCTTCTTAAGTTTGTAATTACAGACTTGATTTGCCCTACGGAAAAATGTATCAACCCCTACAAAAAAGTAATAACATTAACAACATTTCACATTTTCCTACTCTGTGAAACTGGTTCAAATGAAGATGCAGATCTGTACAAACAAATACACAGATGCAAATTGGGCCGCGCTTTTTCCCCAGTCTACAATATTCACACATGCACACATATTGATACACAACAGACACATTGACACACATACAAACATTGACACACATACAAACATTGACACACATACACATATTCATACACACACGTATACACTGAAACACATTATTCATCACACAGTAGCCAAAAAAAAGAACACAAATTGATGTGTTTTTACTGATGGACAGTACAAAAAGATGCAATGTTTGTTCTCCATAAGTGTCACACCCTGACCTTAGTATTCTTTGTTTTCCTTGTTATTTTGGTTAGATCAGGGTGTGACATGGGTGATGTATGTGTTTTTTGTCTTGTCTATGGGTATTTGTATGTTTATGGGGCTGTCTCCTTTCTAGGTATAGTATATGTTTATGGTTGCCTAGATTGGTTCTCAAATAGAGGCAGCTGTCTATCGTTGTCTCTGATTGGGAACCATATTTAGGCAGCCATATTCTGTGGGTACTTTGTGGGTGATTGTTTCCTGTCTTTGTGTTCTCTGCACCAGATAGGACTGTTTCGGTTTTGCCACGTTTGTTATTTTGTATTTGTGTAGTGTTCACGTTATCGTCTTTCATTAAAACATGTTGAACACGAACTACGCTGCATTTTGGTCCGATCCCTGCTACTACTTCAGACGAAGAGGAGGAAATCAGCCGTGACAGAATCACCCACCAAAACAGGACGAAGCAGCGTGGTGACAGGCAGCGGCAGGAGGAGCAGCGCAATCAGGACTATTGGACTTGGGAGAAGATACTGGATGGAGATGGACCCTGGACGCAGCCGGGGGAATATCGCCGCCCCAAGGCAGAGCTGGAGGCAGCCAAAGCGGAGAGGTGGCGGTTTGAAGAGGCAGCACGGAAGCAGGGATGGAATCCCGAGAGTCAGCCCCCCAAATTTTTTGGGGTGGGCACACAGGAAGTGTGGCGAAGCCAGGTAGGAGACCTGCGCCAACTTCCTGTGCTTACCAGAGAGCGAGAGGGACCGGGCAGGCACCGTGTTATGCTGTGGAGCGCACGGTGTCCCCAGTGTGGGTGCATAGCCCGGTGCGATACATACCAACTCCTCGTATCGGCCGGGCTAGAGTGGGCATCGAGCCAGGTGCCATGAAGCCGGCTCTACGCATCTGGTCTCCAGTGCGTCTCCTTGGGCCGGCATACATGGCACCAGTCTTACGCATGGTGTCCCTGGTTCGCCAGCACAGCCCAGTGCGGGCTATTCCACCTCGCCGCACTGGCAGGGCGACCGGGAGCATTCAACCAGGTAAGGTTGGTCAGGCTCGGTGCTCGAGAGCTCCAGTGTGCCTGCACGCTCCGGTCTATGCAGTGCCACCTACACGCACCAGCCCTCCAGAGGCAACCCCCCGCAACAGGCTTCCTGTGCGTGTTCAGAGCCCAGGACTCCCTGTTCCTCCTCCCCACAATCGCCCTGAGGTGCGTGTTCTCGGCCTAGTACCACCAGTGCCGGCACCACGCACCAGGCCTACAGTGCGCCTCGCCTGTCCAGCACTGCTAGAGCCTTCCTCCTCTCCAGCGCCGCTAAAGTCTCCCGCCTGTCCAGAGCTGCTAGAGTCTCCCGCCTGTCCAGAGCTGCTAGAGTCTCCTGCCTGTCCATAGCTGCTGGAGTCTCCCGCCTGTCCAGAGCTGCTGGAGTCTCCCGCCTGTCCAGAGCTGCTAGAGTCTCCCACCTGTCCAGAGCTGCTAGAGCCGCCAGAGCCGCCAGTCTGAAAGGGGCCGCCAGAGCCGCCAGTCTGCAAGGAGCCGCCAGAGCCACCAGTCTGCAAGGATCCGCCAGAGCCGCCAGTCTGCCAGGATGCACCAGTCAGCCAGGATCCGCCAGAGCCGCCAGTCAGCCAGGATCCACCAGAGCCGCCAGTCAGCCAGGATCTGCCAGAGCTGCCAGTCAGCCAGGATTCCGCCAGGGCCGCCAGTCAGCCAGGATTCCGCCAGGGCCGCCAGTCAGCCAGGATCCGCCAGAGCCGCCAGTCAGCCAGGATCCACCAGAGCCGCCAGTCAGCCAGGATCTGCCAGAGCTGCCAGTCAGCCAGGATTCCGCCAGGGCCGCCAGTCAGCCAGGATCCGCCAGTCAGCCAGGATCCGCCAGAGCCACCAGTCAGCCAGGATCCACCAGAGCCGCCAGCCAGCCAGGATCTTCCAGAGTCGTCAGCCAGTCCGGAGCTGCCCTTCAGTCCGGAGCTGCCCTTCAGTCCTGAGTTGCCCTTTAGTCCCGAGCTGCCCTTCAGTCCAGAGCTGCCCTTCAGTCCCGAGCTGCCCTTCAGTCCCGAGCTGCCCTTCAGTCCTGAGTTGCCCTTTAGTCCCGAGCTGCCCCTCGGTCCCGAGCTGCCCCTCAGTCTGTAGTTACCCCTCAGTCCAGTGAGGGCATTTTGTAGGGCTGCCAATCCTAGGTTGACAGTGAGGGTTGCCGTTCCTAGGAGAAGACTTAAGAGGACAAAGACTATGGTGTGGTGGGGTCCACGTCCAGCGCCAGAGCCGCCACCATGAACAGACGCCCACCCAAACCCTCCCCTATAGGTTTAGGTGTGCGGCCGGGAGTCCACACCTTTGGGGGGGAGTACTGTCACACCCTGACCTTAGGTCCTCCTCTCCTTCAAGGGAAGAAAACCGTGACAATAAGTCAAGTCCAACAGAGCCAAGAAATCATTAAGGACATCTGCTCTTTCCATGACATAGACTGACCAGGTGAATCCACGTGAAAGCTATGAGCCCTTATTGATGTAACCTGTTAAATCCATTCAATCAGTGTAAATGAAGGGGAGGAGACAGGTTAAAGAAGGATTTTTAAGAGACATGGATTGTGTATGTGTCACGACTCCAACCGAAGGTGGCTCCTCTCCCTGTTCGGGTGACGCTCGGCGGACGTCGTCACCGGCCTACTAGCTGCCACCGATCCCTTTTCCCCTTTCCTGTTTGTTTTGTCTGTTTAGTTTCACCTGCTCCTTTTTTGAGGTTGATTAGTTGGGCTATTTAAGCTGGTAGGCCCGCCTGTTCTTTGTGCATGCTTAACTATTTTCCCCACTGTGTTACTCTGTGGCAGTACGTATTGTGTTGTTATTGTGCGCCCGGTATTCTTGGCGAACACTGCTTTTTCCCTTTGCGTAATAAACGCTATCCTGAAGTTTCTGCCTCCTGCGCCTGACTCCGCACCCACTACGCCCAGATAGATCATTACAGTATGTATGCCATTCAGAGGGTGAATGGGTAAGGCAAAAGAACAAGAACTTCAACGCTGCTGGGTTTTTCACATTCAATAGTTTGTATCAAGAATGGTCCCCCACACAAAGGACATCCATGCCCCAACAAATTGAGGCTGTTCTGAGGGCAAAAGGAAGTGCAACTCAATATTAGGAAGGTGTTCCTAATGTTTTATACAATCAGTGGACATCTATACAACAATCAAACAAACACGCATGTCTGTACCAGTGTGCATCAGAAGAGTCCATGCCCCAACGAATTGAGGCTGTTCTGAGGGCAAAAGGAAGTGCAACTCAATATTAGGAAGGTGTTCCTAATGTTTTATACAATCAGTGGACATCTATACAACAATCAAACAAACACGCATGTCTGTACCAGTGTGCATCAGAAGATGTTGGTGGCACCTGGGGTGAACAGGCTTGTGTTAATGGCTGGAGTAGAAGAAGTGGAATTGTATCAAATACATCAAACAGATTGGTTTCCAAGTGTATGATGCCATTTCATTTGCTCCGTTCCAGCCATTATTATGAGCCGTCCTCCCCTCTACAGCCTCCACTGGTGTGCATGTCATCTGACATGAGAGGACAGGAGAGGTGAGTTGGGTACATGGGTACATTCCAGAGTAATGGCTCTCTGTTTGGGGTAAAACACTGTCATGCCAATCATCTTCTCCTCTCTATTACCTTGGTGTGGGTTTACCTTGGAGTGGGTTAACCTTGGAGTGGGTTAACCTTGGGGTGGGTTAACCTTGGGGTGGGTTAACCTTGGGGTGGTTTTACCTTGGGGTGGGTTTACCTTGGAGTGCGTTAACCTTGGAGTGGGTTAACCTTGGGGTGGGTTTACCTTGGGGTGGGTTTACCTTGGAGTGGGTTAACCTTGGGGTGGGTTCACCTTGGGGTGGTTTTACCATGGGGTGGGTTGAAACCCAAATTGGTCTACACGGACATGTTCTGGCCTGGTTTAGATCTTATCTGTCGGAAAGATATCAGTTTGTCTCTGTGAATGGTTTGTCATCTGACAAATGAACTGTAAATTTCGGTGTTCCTCAAGGTTCCGTTTTAGGACCACTATTGTTTTCACTATATATTTTACCTCTTGGGGATGTTATTCGAAAACATACTGTTAACTTTCACTGCTATGCGGATGACACACAGCTGTACATTTCAATGAAACATGGTGAAGCCCCAAAATTGCCCTCACTAGAAGCATGTGTTTCAGACATAAGGAAGTGGATGGCTTCAAACTTTCTACTATTAAACTCGGACAAAACAGAGATGCTTGTTCTAGGTCCCAAGAAACAAAGAGATCTTCTGTTGAATCTGACAATTAATCTTAATGGTTGTACAGTCGTCTCAAATAAAACTGTGAAGGACCTCGGCATTACTCTGGACCCTGATCTCTCTTTTGAAGAACATATCAAGACCATTTCAAGGACAGCTTTTTTCCATCTACGTAACATTGCAAAAATCAGAAACTTTCTGTCCAAAAATTATGCAGAAAAATGTATCCATGCTTTTGTCACTTCTAGGTTAGACTACTGCAATGCTCTACTTTCCGGCTACCTGGGTAAAGCACTGAATAAACTTCAGTTAGTGCTAAATACGGCTGCTAGAATCCTGACTAGAACCCAAAAATTTGATCATATTACTCCAGTGCTAGCCTCTCTACACTGGCTTCCTGTCAAAGCAAGGGCTGATTTCAAGGGTTTACTGCTAACCTACAAAGCATTACATGGGCTTGCTCCTACCTATCTCTCTGATTTGGTCCTGCCGTACATACCTACACGTACGCTACGGTCACAAGACGCAGGCCTCCTAATTGTCCCTAGAATTTCTAAGCAAACAGCTGGAGGCAGGGCTTTCTCCTATAGAGCTCCATTTTTATGGAACGGTCTGCCTACCCATGTCAGAGACGCAAACTCGGTCTCAACCTTTAAGTCTTTACTGAAGACTCATCTCTTCAGTGGGTCATATGATTGAGTGTAGTCTGGCCCAGGAGTGGGAAGGTGAACGGAAAGGCTCTGGAGCAACGAACCGCCCCTGCTGTCTCTGCCTGGCCGGTTCCCATCTTTCCACTGGGATTCTCTGCCTCTAACCCTATTACAGGGGCTGAGTCACTGGCTTACTGGGGCTCTCTCATGCCGTCCCTGGACGGGGTGCGTCACCTGAGTGGGTTGATTCACTGTTGTGGTCATCCTGTCTGGGTTGGCGCCCTCCACCCCCCCTTGGTTGTGCCATGGCGGAGATCTTTGTGGGCTATACTCAGCCTTGTCTCAGGATGGTAAGTTGGTGGTTGAAGATATCCCTCTAGTGGTGTGGGGGCTGTGCTTTGGCAAAGTGGGTGGGGTTATATCCTTCCTGTTTGGCCCTGTCCGGGGGTGTCCTCGGATGGGGCCACAGTGTCTCCTGACCCCTCCTGTCTCAGCCTCCGGTATTTATGCTGCAGTAGTTTATGTGTCGGGGGGCTAGGGTCAGTTTGTTATATCTGGAGTACTTCTCCTGTCCTATTCGGTGTCCTGTGTGAATCTAAGTGTGCGTTCTCTAATTCTCTCCTTCTCTCTTTCTTTCTCTCTCTCGGAGGACCTGAGCCTTAGGACCATGCCCCAGGACTACCTGACATGATGACTCCTTGCTCTCCCCAGTCCACCTGGCCAGGCTGCTGCTCCAGTTTCAACTGATCTGAGCCCTAGGACCATGTCCCAGGACTACCTGACATGATGACTCCTTGCTGTCCCCAGTCCACCTGGCCATGCTGCTGCTCCAGTTTCAACTGTTCTGCCTTACTATTATTCGACCATGCTGGTAATTTATGAACATTTGAACATCTTGGCCATGTTCTGTTATAATCTCCACCAGGCACAGCCCAGAAGAGGACTGGCCACTCCACATATGCTGTCTCTAATTCTCTCTTTCTTTATCTCTCTCGGAGGACCTGAGCCCTAGGACCGTGCCCCAGGACTACCTGACATGATGACTCCTTGCTGTCCCCAGTCCACCTGACTGTGCTGCTGCTCCAGTTTCAACTGTATAATAAGTTTGAACTTATTATTATTCGACCATGCTGGTCATTTATGAACATTTTAACATCTTGGTCATGTTCTGTTATAATCTCCACCCGGTACAGCCAGAAGAGGACTGGCCACCCCACATAGCCTGGTTCCTCTCTAGGTTTCTTCCTAGGTTTTGGCCTTTCTAGGGAGTTTTTCCTAGCCACCGTGCTTCTACACCTGCATTGCTTGCTGTTCTGGGTTTTAGGCTGGGTTTCTGTACAGCACTTTGAGATATCAGCTGATGTACGAAGGGCTATATAAATAAATTTGATTTGATTTGATTCTGGCTTTACATGCCACGTGCATTTGATCACACCCTCACACACTCAGACACACACACAGACTCACGCACGCACTCACGCATACACACACAATCTCATAGTGACACACACAATCTCATAGACTCATATACTTGGACATCAGTCAGTCATGACAGCCTGCCCAGGTAAGCTGTCAGCCAGGTCACCAGTGATACAAGTCAGTATTCCACGTCCATCCATGTCTGAGGATGTCGGGAGATGACAGTGGGGAAAGGTGTTGTGGACGGGATGGAGGATGGGCATAAGCATCTGATTCCAATGGTTGCAATTTCGAATCCAGCAATAGAAAGTTGTTTTTGAGATTTTTGTTTTAAGCCTATCCCAAATCTTAACCTTTACCTTAACCATTCAGACTTAATGCCTAAACTTAACCTTAAACATTTTACGTTTGAGAAACATGGATGAATGTCTTATTCTGATGTGAGACTGTGAGAGCTAGTTGGAAGCTGGACCAGGTGTGTGTGTTTGAGAGAGTGTGTATTTGTGCGCTTGTATGAGAATGTGACAGATTCCCCTGAGAGGCATAGCACTATTCAGGTGTCAGGATCTTGTTATTCCAGCATGAGAGCCATGCTGGATCCAGACAGATCTGCCAGTCGCCTGGGGCTAGACTGAATGGGGCTGTATGAGGGGGAAACTTCTCACATCTTTGAACTAACCTCAAGTCAAGATGGAGAGTCGAGAGCCTGTTCAGAACACATGCAAGCTATAGTATTTTTTGGTAGGGTGAGTTGGCATAAATGAGGCGTGGGTGAGTATTTCATAAACACACGGGGCTGACGCAGGCATACACACACAATGCTGACTTCATATAGGATGTAGAGCATTGTCCACAGTGTTTACATTGTAATGGAGGATGCTAGTGGTTTGTGAGAAGTGTGTGTGTGTGTATTGTGTTTGTGTGTGTGTGTATGGCAGGGGGGATATTCTCTCGCCTGTTAACTGACTACACCTTGAGAGACCTTACTGACTGTAAATGTCCCCATGGGGAAATTTTGTTGCAGTGTCATGTACACATTTAAAGTGGCGTTTAAATACAAAACCAAATTGACAATACAACTAGAGGGGTTACCTACATGTTCTTGGCACGGTCTTCTAGTTATTTCAAGAAAAAGCTAACAAACAAAATAACTAAAGGTTTCTCTTATGACAGACGTTCTGTAATTGGCCTGTAAGGTGTGAGACTTTTGTTAATATACACAAAGAACATCTACTGCACATACACAAACACACACACGCGGGGTGACAGAGCAGGATGAGTCAGAATCATTAACCTTCACCCTCTCTCTCTCTCTCCTATGATAATTAGTTTTAATGAAAGCTATTGGTTCAGATATGTTTAATTACCTTAACTCATGGATGACAACACAGCAAATAAGCTTTGTTTACAGATACATATCTCCCGCATCCCTCCCTCTGCTTCTGCCTTTTTCTCTCTTCCTCTTCTCAGACATTACCAGACAGACCAGCACTGGCAGTCCAGTACTTTGTGGCAGATGGGACTTTCACTGATCTACATACAAGGATATGAGAATGATAAATCCAGGACTGCTAGGCCAAGAGAATGAAAAAGCACTGATCACACAGAGACAATTAGGAGGTGAGGGGGAGGAAGAGGAGACATCCTTCTTGGGTGAAGGGCCTGCTCAGAATGTCATTCCTTTGCAATGCGATATCAACATGAAATGAGATGAGAAGAGACATTAAACACAGAGAACAAACAGAATGGGAGATGGGGTACAGCTGGGGGCTAGTGTGTGTGTGTGTGTGTGTGTGTGTGTGTGTGTGGTGTGTGTTGTGTGTGTGTGTGAGTGTGTGGGGGTGTGTGGGGGGTGTGTGTGTGTGTGTGTGTGTGTGTGTGTGTGTGTGTTGTGTGTGTGTGTGAGTGTGTGTGGGGTGTGTGTGTGTGGTGTGTGTGTGGGGTGTGTGTGTGTGTGGTGTATGTGTGTATGTGTGTGTGTGTGTGTGTGTGTGTGTGTGTGTGTGTGTGTGTGTGTGTGTGTGTGTGTGTGGGGATGTGTGAGAGTGAGTGAGTGAGTGAGTGAGTGAGTGAGTGAGTGAGTGAGTGGTGAGTGAGTGAGTGAGTGAGTGAGTGAGTGAGTGAGTGAGTGAGTGAGTGAGTGAGTGTGTGTGTGTGTGTGTGTGTGTGTGTGTGTGTGTGTGTGTGTGTGTGTGTGTGTGTGTGTGTGTGTGTGTGTGTGTGTGTGTGTGTGTGTGTGTGTGTGTGTGTGTGTGCGTGTGTGTGTGTGTGTGAGAGAGAGTGAGTGTGTGTGCATCACAAAGGATAGCCTTGAAAGTAAAGGGAGCACAACCCAAGGGGTCAATTGTAAGCTTCCTCTATGGCGACACAGAGGAATGCTTCATTCATTGTGAATTCTATCCATGCATTCTTATCCATTCCCCTCTATTCCCCCCGGATGATGAAACACTCACACACACACACACACACACACACACACACACACACACACACACACACACACACACACATACACACACACAAACACACACACACGAGACCGACAGACAGACAGCTGGTTCTCTTCAGCTCATGCCTCAGATGATTTCTTTGGATCACACAGAACGTCTAAAGCATACACCGGGAAAAAAAACACACACATACACAAATACCACCATTTATTCAAGCACCTCCTCTCAGCTAAACACAATCTGAGGTTTGTCAAACCTGATGGGAAAATAGCAGGCGGAGAAAACTGCTAGTTAGATCCTGACAGTTTGTTAAGAAGCCGTGGCAGCAACCTGAAGCCCCGTTTTCCTGTCACGATGACACTTTCTTATTTTTGGACAGGGAAGAAGGGTAGGAGAAGCAAGGAGGGACATTTGTGAATGAAAAAAGGGTTTGTGCGAGAGGGGTTTGAAGGAACCCATATTTGCTCTAGATATTCCCTCTCTTGCTCTCCCTGCAATCCCTGGAACAGGTAGTACTAGAGGCTCACGGGAAATAGAGCGGACCTATAACCTGAGTGTCTGTTTCAATTGGCTCTCACAAAGACCACTGACTGAAGTTTCTCTGTCTTCCTTTCTGCCTTTCTTCTTTCTCTATGTTTCCTCTGTGTTTCCTCAGTGTCTCGCTTAAAGGTCCTCAATAAGGTGTCTGACCTACATAACTGTTGTTAAGCTGCTCCTCGTCAGTCCTGAGACATGACCAGTACTGAAACCCGTGAAAGGTGACGTGAGATATGTGAGATAGTGTCATAGTGCTGACCCTTTTTAGATGTCTCTCCTATGTGATGCCTCCTTGGCTTACAGCACCACTCTACACCCCTCGACAAGTGTTTACTGAAGAAACTAGAGTTGAGCGTGTCCCATCCTCATCTGTCTATGATGTACTGTACAAGCTACACCAGGCCAAATGATCGTGCTGCTATTAGGAATAAACTGCCATCAGTGAACACAGCCATGCTTGACACTGTGGACAGCTATTTCGCTGGTAAACAGAAACATATGGGGATGTGATGGTATAATCACCATTCATCCATAATGTTCAGTAAAGTGTTGCAAGACTGCCTATAGTGGCTTGCGAAAGTATTCACCCACCTTGGAATTTTTCCTATTTTGTTGCCTTACATCCTGGAATTAAAATAGATTTTTTGAGGGTTTGTATCATTTGATTTAACCAACATGCCTACCACTTCGAAGATGCAAAATATTATTTCATGTGAAACAAACAAGAAATACAGACAACCCCCCAAAAAAAAGTCAATACTTTGTAGAGCCATCTTTTGCAACAATTACAGCTGCAAGTCTCTTGGGGTATGTCTCTATAAGTTTGCCACATCTAGCCACTGGGATTTTTGCCCATTCTTCGAGGCAAAACTGCTCCAGCTCCTACAAGTTGGATGGGTTCCGCTGGTGTACAGCAATCTATAACTTCTTGGTGACAGGGGTCAGTATTTTCACATCCGGATGAAATGCATGCCCAAATTCAACTGCCTGCTACTCATCCCCAGAAGATAATGTTAGCATATTATTAGTAGATTTGGATAGAAAACACTCTGAAGTTTCTAAAACTGTTTGAATCATGTCTGTGACTATAACATAACTTATTTAGCAGGCGAAACACAGAGGACAAACAATTCAGATGTTTTTTTTTGGAGGTCTATTCAATGACATTTCATTGGGAATCCAGATTTTAAAGATGTTTTACCTTCTTGCAGTTCCTATCACTTCCACTGGATGTTAACAGTCTTTAGAAATTGGTTGAGGTTATTCTTTTGTGTAATGAAGATGTGCCGGTAATTTGAACAAGGGTAACTTGAAGTGTGTGACCAGAAAGCATGCTACAGTTTGTTTTACTCCTGTATTGAACACAGATCATCCCGTCTTCAATTTTATATATTATTTACGTTTAAAAAAAACAGTTGTTGTATTACAAAAGGAGTTTGAAATGTTTTGGCAAAGTTTACAGGTAACTTTTGAGATATTTTGTAGTCACGTTGCTCAATTTGGAACCGGTGTTTTTCTGTCTCAGCCTCCAGTATTTATGCTGCAGTTGTTTATGTGTCGGGGGGCTAGGGTCAGTTTGTTATATCTGGAGTACTTCTCCTGTCCTATCCGGTGTCCTGTGTGAATTTTAAGTACGCTCTCTCTAATTTTCTCTTTCTCTCTGTCTCTCTTGGAGGACCTGAGCCCTAGGACCATGCCTCAGGACTACCTGACATGATGACTCCTTGCTGTCCCCAGTCCACCTGGCCGTGCTGCTGCTCCAGTTTCAACTGTTCTGCCTGTGATTATTATTATTTGACCATGCTGGTCATATATGAACATTTGAACATCTTGGCCATGTTCTGTCATAATCTCTACCCGGCACAGCCAGAAGAGGACTGGCCACCCCACATAGCCTGGTTCCTCTCTAGGTTTCTTCCTAGGTTTTGGCCTTTCTAGGGAGTTTTTCCTAGTCACCGTGCTTCTACACCTGCATTGCTTGCTGTTTGGGGTTTTAGGCTGGGTTTCTGTACAGCACTTTGAGATATCAGCTGATGTACGAAGGGCTATATAAATACATTTGATTTGATTTGATTTGGATCAAACGCGCCAACTAAATTGACATTTTGGATATATATCGACGGAATTAATCGAACAAAATAACCAATTGTGATGTTTATGGGACAAAGGCTCGTCAAAGGTAAGGCATGAATTATATTTTTTATTTCTGCATTTTGTGTCGCACCTGCAGGGTTGAAATATGGTTTCTCTCTTTGTTTACTATGGTGCTATCCACAGATAATAGCATTGTTTGCTTTCGCGAAAAGCCTTTTTGAAATCTGACATGTTGGCTGGATTCACAACAAGGGTAGCTTTAATTTGCTATCTTGCATGTGTGATTTAATGAAAGTTAGATTTTTATAGTAATTTATTTGAATTTGGCTCTCTGCATTTTCCCTGGCTTTTGGCCAGGTGGGACACTAGTGTCCCAAGTATCCCAGAGAGGTTAAGTCGTACCACAGATTCTCAATTGGATTGAGGTATGGGCTTTGACTAGGCCATTCCAAGACATTGAAATGGACTTTATTGAACATAAGGACCATTTGTGATGTATCTGGGATCTTTTGGAGTGCCAACAGAAGATCTTCAAAGGTAAGGCATTTATTATATTGCTATTTCTGACTTTCGTGGCGCACCTGCCTGGTACTGCTAGGGGGCAGTATTTTGACGTCTGGATGAAACGTGTGCCCAAAGTCAACTGCCTGTTACTCAGGCTCAGAAACTAGGATAAGCATATATAACGTTTATAAAACTGTTAAAATAATGTCTGTGAGTATAACAGAACTGATATGGCAGGCGAAAACCCGAAGACAAACCATCCAAAAAAAGAAATAATTCAGCCTACCACTGTTTCCAATGGCTGTCATGTTAATTATGAGGCGAAAACCTCCCAGGATTGCAGTTCCTAGGGCTTCCACTAGATGTCAACAGTCTTTAGAAAGAGTTTCAGGCTTGTTTTTGAAAAAGAAAAAGCTAAAATGTGTAGTTTTACTAAGTGGTTCCCATTTTGGCTGTAGTGTTTTCGTGCGCGTGGATGAGAGAGCGTTCTTTGTTGTTTATCTCCGGTAAAGACAATATCGATTCTCCATCTTAAATGTGATCATTTATTTACGTATTAGGGTACCTGAGGTTTGATTATAAACATTGATTGACTTGTTTGGAGAAGTTTTTTGGTAACGTTTGTGATTCATTTTGTATGAATTTGCAGGAGAGAAACCAGAAACCATTGAATGAAGCGCGCCAGCTAAACTGAGTTTTTGAGGATATAAAGAAGGTCTTTATTGAACATAAGGACCATTTGTGATTTATCTGGGACCTTTTGGAGTGCCAACAGAAGATCTTCAAAGGTAAGGCATTTATTATATCGCTATTTCTGACTTTCGTGGCGCACCTGCCTGGTTGAAAAATGTTTTTCATGCTTTTGTATGCGGGGCGCTGTCCTAAGATAATTGCATGGTGTGCTTTCGCCGTAAAGCCTTTTTGAAATCTGACATAGCGGCTGGATTAACAAGAAGTTGAGTTTTATTTTGATGTATGACACTTGTATTTTCATGAATGTTAAATATTTATATTTCTGTCATTTGAATTTCGCACTCTGCAATTTCACCGGATGTTGTCGAGGTGGGTTGCTAGCGGAAATCTATTTCCCTCAAGAATTTCCCTGTATTTAGTGCCATCCATCATTCCTTCAATTCTGAAGGAATTGATTCCCAGTCCCTGCTGATGAAAAACATACCCAAAAAATTATGCTGCCACCACCATGCTTCACTGTGGGGACGTTGGTCTTGGGGTGATGAGAGGTTTTGGGTTTGCGCCAGTCATGAGTTTTCCTTTATGGCCAAAAAGCAACATCTCATCTAACCAGAGTACCTTCTTCCATATGCCTTTTGGCGAAAACCAAACATGTTTGCTTATTTTTTTATTTAAGCAATGGCTTTTTGTCTAGCAACTCTTCCGTAAAGCCCAGCTCTGTTGAGTGTACGGCTTAAAGTGGTCCTATGGACAGATACTCCAATCTCTGCTGTGGAGCTTTGCAGCTCCTTCAGGGTTATCTTTGGTCTCTTTGTTGCCTCTCTGATTAATGCCCTCCTTGTCTGGTGCGTGAGTTTTGGTGGGTGGCCCTCTCTTGGAAGGTTTGTTGTGGTGCCATATTCTTTCCATTTTTTAATAATGGATTTAATGGTGCTCCGTGGGATGTTCAAAGTTTCTGATATTTTTTCAGAACACAACCCTGATCTGTACTTCTCCACAACTTTGTCCCTGACCTGTTCGGAGAGCTCTTTGGTCTTCATGGTGCCACTTGCTTGGTGGTGTTGCAGACTCTGGGACCACTCAGAACAGGTGTATATATAACTGAGATCATGTGACAGATCATGTTTAGATTGCACACAGGTGGACTTTATTTAACTAATTATGTGACTTCTGAAGGTAATTGACTTCACCAGATCATATTTCGGGGCTTCATAGCAAAGGGGGTGAATACATATGCACGCACCACTTTTCCGTTGTTTTTTTTTTTAAATTTCACTTCACCAATTTGAACTATTTTGTGTATGTCCATTACATGAAATCCAAATTAAAATATATTTAAATTGCAGGTTGTAATGCTTCAAAATAGGAAGAATGCCAAGGGGGGTGAATACCCCTCACAGTCCTCAGAGCACAGACTAGCAGACAAGATTTCACCCAAATATGAAGAGCAGGCGTTCTGACTAACTATGGCATGAAGTAATTCAATCTTTCCTACCGCCCTCAATAACATGCAACACTGCCGGACTGATGGACACCTGAGAGAAGGGGGTAATAGAGTCTTGGCTTCAAGCTGTCTAATCCTCTCCCTTCCATCTTTCCCATTGTGCCTAAATATATAAATCAATATTTCTCTCTCTCTCTTTCACTTTCGTTCTCACCCTCCGTCTCTCCACCCTTCGGCTCTCCACCATCCATCTCTTCACCCCAGTCTCTTCCAAGCCGGAGACTTTCAGTTTGGAGTTTATTAACACTTCTTAAAGTTCTCTGCCAACTGCAGAGAATACTAACCTTACTCTTCTTTTGTCCCTCAAGTCCTTTTAAAGAAATCAAATAAACAAATAAGTAGTAGAGGAAGAGAGATGGAGAGAAAAAAGGAGGGGATAAAATGTCACTCCTCGGAACATCGCTGAGGCCCGTTGCTAGGTAACGCAATGTCTGTCCCAACCAGCCATTCACCGGTTGTATTTATGCCCCCCCTTTCTCCCTATCTATCACTCTATCGTTCTATCATTCTATCAACATATTATTTTACAGCACCCACTAAAAGAGCTGAAGCAGTAAATGAATAACAGATATTTGAGAGGTCATTTTCTCCCAGCAGTAGTCAGGGCTAAGGTATCTCTCACAAAGAAGAAGCAAATAAGGGACAACAAGAGATAAAGCAGAAGAGCCCTATTAAACATGCAGTCCCCCCTCCCCCACACACACGCACATTGTCCAGGGTTGATGCCTGGCCTGTGGTGTCAGTGCTGGCAGAGTTTATCTGTTTAACGGCTGCTGGATGACATAGTGTCTGGAGGCTGTTTAGAGGGCCTATGGGGGGCGAGGGGGCATTAAAACCTTGGGGGAGAGGGGGCATAATACACCCTATTTGTAGTGTCCCATCACCCCAGCAAAAAGAGAATAAGTGTGGACTTTCCTCTCGGCATGTTGGAAGCCATTAGCAAGACATCATTCTCTGAATAACTTATCTCAACTAACATGATTGCATGACGCACGGGCACACACACACCACACACACACACACAATCACTTGCGTGTGAACAAACACACAGTCTCACACTAACCCTAGAGAATTCTTCACAAATGGTTGTCGAAGGAAACATTCTGGACATGGTTAGCGATGCTTGACCGGTTAATCTTTTTACCGTTCCTGAAGTTTAGTGTGAGTCGTACACGCACACTGGGAAAGCAAACACACATAGATGAGTGAGTGTTGACATGAATGTTACGCTGTGGGATCAGTTAACGTACAGGATGCACACAATATAATGCACACACATTCATGTGTGGGTGTGTGTGTGCAATATCTTGTGTGCATCCTGTACGTTAACTGATCCCACAGCGTAACATTCATGTCAACACTCACTCATCTATGTGTTCTACACGTTTTCACAACACCTTAAGGGCCCAGACACACCAGTAGTGTTTGCTGGCCGAGAGTGCTGAGCACCTCTGAACATAATTTGCGAACTGAGTGTGCAACAACTTTTATTTAATTTAAAATTTTTCCCCCTTTTTCGTTGTATCCAATTGTTAGTAGTTACTATCTTGTCTCACCGCTACAACTCCCGTACGGGCTCGGGAGAGATGAAGGTCGAAAGCCATGCGTCCTCCAAAACACAACCCAACCAAGCCGCACTGCTTCTTAACACAGCGTGCATCTAACCCGGAAGCCAGCCGCACCAATGTGTCAGAGGAAACACTGTGCACCTGGCGACCTGGTTAGCGTGCACTGCGCCCGGCCCGCCACAGGAGTCACTAGTGCACGATGAGACAAGAATGTCCCTACCGGCCAAACCCTCCCTAACCCGGACGACGCTAGGCCAATTGTGTGTCACCCCATGGACCTCCTGGTCGCAGCCGGCTGCGACAGAACCTGGGCTCGAACCCAGAGTCTCTGGTGGCACAGCTAGCACTGCGATGCAGTGACCTAGACCACTGCGCCACCCGGGAGGCCTGTGTGCAACAACTTTACATGTAGAATCGTGTGAACATTGTTGTCAGCAAGACGTTTACAGCAGGTGGTCCCTAAAACACAGAACACTGAACAAACGCTAGATCCACATTCAGTGTGATGTGTGCGAGCCTTTAGTGTGTTCAGTGCAGTCCGGAAAGGAAGGGGTGTTATCTGAGCCTGACAATCATTAGAAGCATTCCATGTGGACTGGATGGGATCGCTGATCCGATAGAATCATCAGTAGTGTACACATGAGAGCCTCTCTAATGACATTTGAATATGCTTGTGTGTGTGTGTGTGTGTGTGTGTGTGTGTGTGTGTGTGTGTGTGTGTGTGTGTGTGTGTGTGTGTGTGTGTTAATCAACGCCCTCTTGAGAATCGGGGGATGTGAGCACAGCTCACACTGTGCACAATACACACACACACACACATTCAAATGTCATTAAAGAGGCTCTCATGTGTACACTACTGATGAGAAAAGGAGGAGGAGGACAGAAAAGGAGAAGAGAAAAGGATCTTCGAGGGTGCCAGCTCTGGTTCAGGAGTGTTGAGTATGAGAAGAAAACCTTGTTATGTTCTGTAGCAGAACACAGAATGTAGAACTTAGAATACTAGGCATGTCCACAAAGCACCCTGTCGGTAGCAGTCACACACGCAGAGAGAGAGACTGCTGTTGTCATACAATCACAGTGCTGACAGCTTTCCATGACCTCATGGAGGAGGAAAGAGCGGAGGAAAAAAGCAGGAGGAGAGAGAGCGAGAGAGACAGTGAGAGAGAGAGAGAGAGAGAGAGAGAGAGAGAGAGAGAGAGAGAGAGAGACACCTGTCGGTCCACTATGCAAATGTTTTTTCTACTTCAAAGTCTTACAGAAATGGGAGAATCAGATAGTTGTCAACAGAGAACAGATTTGGAGAGGTGATTTGGCAGCGTCACCTGGACCTTTAAACATAAAGCAAACACTCTGACACACCTGAACCAACCTTCAGAGGGGTATGAAGAGAAGGGAAAAAAAGGTTGTAGTTTCGAACGTGTAACAGAAGAGATCTCTAATGAAAGCTGTGTGTGTGTGGTGTGTGTGTGTGGTGTATGTGTGTGTGTGTGTGTGTGTGTGTGTGTGTGTGTGTGTGTGTGTGTGTGTGTGTGTGTGTGTGTGTGTGTGTGTGTGTTTGTGTCTGTGTGTTATTGAGGGGAATACCAAAGGTTGAAAACACCTGTTCCCTTCCCACAAAATGACTACTGAGAGAGGGAGACATAAAGAGAAATAGAGAGAGGGACAGAGCGGGTAAGAGGGAGATGGAGGGAGAGTGAAAACTGAGAGATCAAAAATATATTTGTTTACTCTTACTAGAAAAGTAAACCTCCAGCTGTTTTCTCATTCCTCCACTGATTGTCTGTTATCCTTTCTGCCCGGTGTTGTCTGTGTGCTAGGGGGAATCAAGCAGTCAATCAAGACAGAAACATATCATATCTAAAAGGGGCAATCTGGGATTCAAGAATCAATGGCTATATATAATTAATTTTAATGTCCAAAAATGGATGTTCCAATCCCATATTATCCCTTTTAACATCCAGGTATGGTGATGCATTAGATGCAAGCCCTGATCAAGTGTATTATATTACCCTTTGAGTTCGATAAACACTGTGTATATCTGTCTTAACTCCATCCCTCAGGTTGGCTCGGCTACTCACCACGGCTTTAGAGAAAGAAGAGCAAGATGGATTGGATAATGAAGCTGCTTCTGACCCAGTTCACACACACACACACACACACACACACACACACACACACACACACACACACACACACACACACACACACACACACACACACACACACACACACACACACACAGAGAGAGAGAGAAGAGCAAGATGGATTGGATAATGAAGCTGGTTCTGACCCTGTTCACTTATGATCTATTATCCAAATGGATACCACTCTCTCGCCTATTGATCACATCCCTCTCTTTCTCCTTCTTTCACTCCTCCTTCACTCCTGTCATTTTTCATCTCGTTAGCACTCCGCTCATCTCCGTCGCTCTGCTGATGGTTGCCGTGGCGGCTGATGGGACCATAAATCAGACTTCGCCAGGGACACGCGTAGCGATTATCACTACGGTGATGAAGGAAGTTCAACCGTCACCCCAGACTGTCCTCCGGAGTCGGGATGAGACAAGACAGACAGACACACACAGACACACACAGACACAGACAGACAGACACAGACACACAGGCAGACTGAGGGACAGACAGACAGACAGACAGACAGACAGACAGACAGACAGACAGACAGACAGACAGACAGACAGACAGACAGACAGACAGACAGACAGACAGACAGACAGACAGACAGACAGGCAGGCAGGCAGGCAGGCAGGCAGACAGACAGACACACAGGCAGGCAGACACACAGATATACATACACATACACACACACCCAGAACACAGACAGACAGACACACAGAACACAGACAGACAGACACACACACACACAGACACACAGACAGACACAACCATCCTTCATGGGGGTCCGAAGTAAAGCACCCCAGAAGAGGAAGAGGAGCCCAGGGAGCCAATAGGGTTAGGGATGAATGGCCGAGTGTGTGAGATACGTCCTCTCCCATTATTCCAGACTTGAACACCGGCGGTCACCGGGAATGTGACAGGAAGAAGGGAGAGAGATTGACGTGTCCTGGTGGCATGAGATAGAATAGGATTGATTCCTCCCAGTTCTCCTTAGTATGACTTCATATAAAGTCACATGGATGGATAGGGGAAACCAACCTCTGCAACCTCTGCAATCTCTAAACACCTCCCTTACAGTGTGATGCAAATGAAAACATGACTGGAGATCACCATGGTTATTCTACACACTATGTTGAGAATCACTATCACAGATAGTGTGTGTAGGGACACATACAGAACGAAAACCCATCAGATATGTCCTTCTCTCCCTCTCTGTCTGAGAGGAAAGAAGAGAGTGATCTGTCTAAGAAGGCATAGCTGAACAGCACACTTCAAGGATCATCCACGAGGCCTCAGACGATGATGTTTCATTCTGGAACTGCTTCACATGCGCACACACACACGCACGCAGGCACACACACACACACACACACACACACACACACACACACACACACACACACACACACACACACACACACATGCTGCCATGTTGGTGATAGACGCAAAGAGACAAAGCATTTCCACATGGGACTCACAGCACATACAGTAATACCATCTGAAATCACCCAGCAGGGCTATTTGCAGAGCTCCAGGTAAATGTTGCAATTCTTCAGCCATTCCTGAACCTGCGACCAAAAACGACATATGGACAGAACCAAAACAAATGATCTAATGATTCTGTCTCTTCGCAGCAAAATCTGCAGGGCTGGGATGGTTATATCCTCCATATACACAACTGTTCAAGAATTAGGGGTCACTTAGAAATGTCCTTGTTTTTACATTTACATTTACATTTAAGTCATTTAGCAGACGCTCTTATCCAGAGCGACTTACAAATTGAAAGAAAACCTCATGTTTTGTCCATTAAAATAACATAACATTTATCAGAAACACAGTGTAGACACTATTAATGTTGTAAATTAGTTTTATGGAATATCTACATAGGCATACAGAGGCCCATTATCAGCAACCATCACTCCTGTGTTCCAATGGCACGTTGTGTAAACTAATCCAAGTTTATAATTTTAAAAGCCTGCTTCATTAAATTGTCCCCGCAAAACACCAGTCTCAACGTCAACAGTGAAGAGGCGATTCTGGGATGTTGGCCTTCTAGGCAGAGTTGCAAAGAAAAATACATATCTCAGGCTGGCCAATAAAAATAAAAGATTAAGATGGGCTAAAGAACACAGACACTGGACAGAGGAACTCTGCCTAGAAGGCCAGCATCCCGGAGTCACCTCTTCACTGTTGACGTTGAGACTGGGGTTTTGGGGTACTATTTAATGAAGCTGCCAGTTGAGGACTTGTGATGCGTCTGTTTATCAAACTAGAAACTCTAATGCACTTGTCCTCTTGCTCAGTTGTGCACCGGAGCCTCCCACTCCTCTTTCCATTCTGGTTAGGGCCAGTTTGTGCTGTTCTGTGAAGGAAGTAGTACACAGCGTACGAGATCTTCAGTTTATTGGCAATTTCTCACATGGAATAGTCTTAATTTCTCAGAACAAGAATAGACTGACGAGTTTCAGAGGAAAGTTATTTGTTTCTGGTCATTTTGAGCCTGTAATCGAACCCACAAATGGTAATGTTCCAGATACTCAACTAGTCTAAAGAAGGACAGTTTTGTTGCTTATTTAATCAGGACAACTGTTTTCAGCTGTACTAACATAATTGCAAAAGGGTTTTCTAATGATCAATTAGCATTTTAAAATGCTAAACTTGGATTAGCTAACACAACTTGCCACTGGAACACAGGAGTGATGTCACACCCCAAACTCCACTATGGCCAAGACCAAAGAGCTGTCAAAGGACACCAGAAACAAAATTGTAGACCTGCACCAGGCTGGGAAGACTGCATCTGCAATAGGTAAGTAGCTTGGTTTGAAGAAATCAACTGTGGGAGCAATTATTAGGAAATGGAAGACATACAAAACCACTGATAATCTCCCTCGATCTGGGGCTCCACGCAAGATCTCACCCCATGGAGTCAAAATGACCACAAGAACGGTGAGCAAAAATCCCAGAACCACACGGGGGGACCTAGTGAATGACCTGCAGAGAGCTGGGACAAAAGTAACAAAGCCTACCATAAGTAACACACTACGCTGCCAGGGACTCAAATCCTGCAGTGCCAGACGTGTCCCCCTGCTTAAGCCAGTACATGTCCAGGACCGTCTGAAGTTTGCTAGAGAGCATTTGGATGATCCAGAAGAAGATTGGGAAAATGTCATATGGTCAGATGAAACCAAAATAGAACTTTTTGGTAAAAACTCAACTCGTCGTGTTTGGAGGACAAAGAATGCTGAGTTGCATCCAAAGAACACCATACCTACTGTGAAGCATGGGGGTGGAAACATCATACTTTGGGGCTGTTTTTCTGCAAAGGGACCAGGACGACTGATCCATGTAAAAGAATGAATTGGGCCATGTATCGTGAGATTTTAAGTGAAAACTGCCTTCCATCAGCAAGGGCATTGAAGATGAAACGTGGCTGGGTCTTTCAGCATGACAATGATCCCAAACACACCGCCCGGGCAATGAAGGAGTGGCTTCGTAAGAAGCATTTCAAGGTCCTGGAGTGGCCTAGCCAGTCTCCAGATCTCAACCCCATAGAAAATCTTTGGAGGGAGTTGAAAGTCTGTGTTGCCCAGCAACAGCCCCAAAACATCACTGCTCTAGAGGAGATCTGCATGGAGGAATGGGCCAAAAAAAAAACTTTCGAGGATCTGAGGACCCATGACCCATCTAGATCCTCTATGAGGCTGTGGAGGGATCCAAATTGTGGATTTAAAAGAAAACATAAATCATCAGTGTACAATGACACCTTTGTTTTCAAGCCCTGGATTTCCAAACCCTTGATATTATTGTTATATTATTGTTGTATCTAATTTTAATAGCTAATATTTCTATAGCCATAATAAATAGATATGCCGATCTTGGACAACCTTGTTTTACTCCTATTCACAGTTGAATACCTTCTGAGAATGTCACGACTTCCACCGAAGGTGGCTCCTCTTCCTGTTCGGCGGCGCTCAGCGGTCGTCGTCACCGGACTACTAGCTGCCACCGATCCCTTTTCCTTTTCTGTTGGTCTTGACTTATTGGTTACACCTGTTTCTTGTTTGGGGTTTGGTTAGGGCTATTTAAGCCGGTTATGCCCGCCTGCTTTTGTGCGGGCTTGTTTCTCTGTTCGTTTTGTGGATATGTTATTTCTGTACTTTCTCCAGACTGTTTTTGTCCTGTTTTTGGGCCGGTCATTGTATGCGCCTGGTGTTTTGGTGTGACTTTTGTCACCGGAATAAATATGGCTGTTCTTAACCCTCTGCTCTCTGCGCCTGACTCCGCCCACTACTCCTAGAAGACGTAACAGAGAAGTAGCCATTATTTACTATTTTACACCTTGCATTACTATACATAACTTTAACCCATTGTATAAGAGATTCTCCAAAATAGAAATATTCCAGGCATAGAAATTCCAGTCGTACTTTATCAAAAGCCTTTTCAAATTCAGCTATGAATACCAGGCCTGGTTTCCAAGATTTTTCATAGTTTTCTATTGTTTTCAATACTTGTCTTATATTATCTCCAATGTATCGTCCATGGAAATGTGTGTTCTTGGTAAGAGAGGCAGACACTGGATTTGTCCATTTAGGCTGGTATGTACACAGTGGAAGAGGGATGGGTTGTGTAGTCATGTTTGACAATGTCTCTTCGAGCCAAGCCAAGCAAACAGGACAGGGTGTAATCAGAACGACACTACATTCAGGGAGAGAATTCATATCTAAACACAACCTCAACGCAGCTGCATGCTGTAACATACACGCACCCACAATCAATCCTCTGGAGCAGGGATCTCGACACCCAAGCCCCTGATTTGCCAACATGTCTGTATACTGTACATTTCTCCCAGTTGTAACGTGAGAGTGTGAGCTTATGGAAATGATGTTTCACAGTATGTCAGAGGACTAATGAAAATGCATGTTCTCACTCCACACTGGTATATGTGGTGGGGATGGAAACTATAATAAATACACAGCTAAATGTAGGACATGCAGTATATACCAGATTATTAGATATCTGACCTACCTCAAACTAAATCCAAAACCCAATGGAATGGAAGTGTGTGTGTGTGTGTGTGTGTGTGTGTGTGTGTGTGTGTGTGTGTGTGTGTGTGTGTGTGTGTGTGTGTGTACAGAATTTTCCTTTCATGGAAAAAATGAGCAGTTGGAAATTAGATATTTTTAACACCCTACACATCAAATCAAATAAAATGTTATTGGTCACATACACATGGTTAGCAGATGTCAATGCGAGTGTAGCGAAATGCTTGTGCTTCTAGTTCCGACAATGCAGTAAAATCTAACAAATAATCTAACAATTCCCCAACAACTACCTAATACACACAAATCTAAAGGGGTGAATGTGAATATTTACATGTAAGCATATGGATGAGCGATGGCCGAGTGCATAGGCAAGGTGAAATAGGTGGTATAAAATACAGTATATACATGTGATATGAGTAATGTAAGATATGTAAACATTATTTAAGTGGGAGTTTATTAGAGTTTATTGTATAAAGTGACTATTTATTGATTAATTTATTAAAGTGGCCAGTGATTGGGTCTCAATGTAGGCAGCAGCCTCTCTGAGTTAGTGATTGCTGTTTAGCAGTCTGGTGGCCTTGAGATAGAAGCTGATTTTCCAGTCTCTCGGTGCCAGCTTTGATGCACCTGTACTGACCTCGCTTTCTGGATGGTAGCGGTGTGAACAGGAGGTGTTTTGGGTGGTTGTTGTCCTTGATGATCTTTTTGGCCTTTCTGTGACATTGGATGCTGTAGGTGTCACGGAGGGAAGGTAGTTTGCCCCCAGTGATGCGTTGTGCAGACCGCACCACCCTCAGGAGAGCCTTGCAGCTGATGGCGGTGCATTTGCCATACTAGGCTGTGATACAGCCAGACAGGATGCTCTCGTCTGTGATGTGTACGCCGAGGAACTTAAAACGTTCCACCTTTTCCACTGCTGTCCCTTCGATGTGGATAGGGGGGTGCTCCCTCTGCTGTTTCCTGAAGTCCACAATCATCTCCTTTGTTTTGTTGAGGTTGAGTGAGAGGTTGTTTTCCTGACCCCACACTCCAAGTGCCCTCACCCCCTCCCTGTAGGCTTTCTCGTCATTGTTGGTAATCAAGCCCACTACTGTTGTGTTGTCTGCAAACTTGATGACTGAATTGGAGGCGTGCAGGGCCATGCAATTGTGGGTGGACAGGGACTACAAGACGTGAGCTGAGCACGCACCCTTGTGGGGCCCCAGTGTTGAGAGTCAGCGAAGTAGAGATGTTGTTTCCTACCTACACCACCTGGGGGCAGGCCCGTCAGAAAGTCCAGGGCCCAATTGCACAGGGCGGGGTCGAGACAAAGGGCCTCCAGCTTGATGATGAGCTTGGAGAGTACTTTGGTGTTGAATGTTGACCTGTAGTCAATGAACAGCAATGAACAGCATTTTTACATGCAGTTGAAGTCAGAAGTTACCATACATTTAGGTTGGAGTCATTAAAACTTGTTTTTCAACCACTCCACAAATTTCTTGGCAAGTTGGTTAGGACATCTACTTTGTGCATGACACAATGAATTGTTTCAACAATTGTTGACAGACAGATTATTTCACTTATAATTCACTGTATCACAATTCCAGTGGGTCAGAAGTTTACATACACAAAGTTGACTGTGCCTTTAAACAGCTTGGAAAATTCCATAAACTTATGTCATGGCTTTAGAAGCTTCTGATCGTTCATCTGTACAAACAATAGTACGCAAGTATAAACACCATGGGATCACGCAGCCGTCATACCGCTCAGGGAAGGAGACACATTCTGTCTCCTAGAGATGAACCTACTTTGGTGCAAAAAGTGAAAATCAATCCCAGAACAACAGCAAAGGACCTTGTAAAGATGCTGGAGGAAACAGGTACAAAAGTATCTACAGTGGGGAGAACAAGTATTTGATAACCTGCAAAATCGGCAGTGTTTCCTACTTACAAAGCATGTAGAGGTCTGTCATTTTTATCATAGGTACACTTCAACTGTGAGAGATGGAATCTAAAACAAAAATCCAAAAAATCATATTGTATGATTTTAAAGTAATTAATTTGCATGACATAAGTATTTGATCACCTGTATCAGCTGTATGTAATAAGACTTAAGATTTCTGGGGGAACAATGTAAAACATTATACATAAAAAAACAGAATACTATATAGTTTCCTAAGTACTCGAAGCGAGGCGACCGTCTCTGTCTGTGCCATTCTTTGCATACACTTAGAATGCTGAGATCTGAAACTGCAACCTTGTATGTGGAGAAAGAGAGAAAGAAAGAGAGAGATTATTTACAGAGAGAGAGATGAACTGAGGGATAGAAGAGAAAGAAAGTGAATATGGAGGGAGAGAGAGAGAGAACATCCCCTCACTCTACTGGGTGATACGAGACTTCACAGAGGCTCTTATCCAACATAATTATTGTCACACTCACGCACGCACACACACGCACACACACACACACACACAAACACTCTCTTTCTGTCTTGTTTATTTCATCAGCTGCCACTTTTACATGGAGATATGCAAGAAAATATTTAGAAATCAATAAGTAAAAGTTTATATTCATTGGAAAGCGTATATACTGTGATATCCCACGGGCCTAACTATTTCCATATGTTTGGTTTTATTGCTGGTTTCCTGCCTCGCTAATATGGATTTTATCAACTCAGCATGTGGATATTAAACTTTTTATATTTCTCCTCTTTAGATGTTGGAGCAAAAACGTATGTTTCCTTTTTAAAACTTTCCATCTTACCCCTGTGACCTGACTATCAAGAGGTGATATGAATATAGACGCCGATGCTTACGCACACACAGAAGCTAATATTTGCACTCGCTCTCGTGTTCAAGTTAATTCACACACACATCCAAGGTTTTTGGGGAGTAAAATAAAATCACCCCTAGATCTTACACTCTCTCTCTCTCTCTCTCTCTCTCTCTCTCTCTCTCTCAAACATTACACTCACAAATGATACAGAAGAATAAAGACATTTCAAATGTCATATTATGTGCAAAGAGTTAAAGTACAATAGGGAAAAACATAAATATGGGTTGTATTTACAATAGTGTTTGTTTTTTACTGGTTGCCCTTTTCTTGCGGCAACATGTCACAAATCTTGCTGCTGTGATTGCACACTGTGATATACTGTGATATCTCTCCCTCTCTCTCCCCCTCTCTCCCTTTCTCAGTACCTCTCTCTGTCCCTCCCTCCCTCCGTCCCTCTCTTTAGGGACCAAAGCACAACAAGCGTAACAACTCTCGACATCTCCTATTTCTAATTTCATTCGTTGACAATTAGACGGCAGGACTAACAGTCCCAGAGGCCTAACACCCAGTCAGCCAGGTAGTAAACTCAGGTTTAAGAGATATAATATAATCCAGCTAGCAGTTTAACAGTCCAAACCCCCGAGAGCTCAAGACTTGATAATCCTACCTTCAGATTACATTACATCTCTGCAGCTTTTTAACAAGTAGTAGTGAAATGTGGTTGCTGACATAGTTGGAGCATTATACTGACAACACCATGATTACTGCAGGGGCCACTGAGTGTACTGAATATATATATATTTTTTTTTAATTTTACCTTTATTTTACTAGGCAAGTCAGTTAAGAACAAATTCTTATTTTCAATGACGGCCTAGGAACAGTGGGTTAACTGCCTGTTCAGGGGCAGAATGACAGATTTGTACCTTGTCAGCTCGGGGATTTGAACTTGCAACCTTTCGGTTACTAGTCCAATGCTCATTCATTGGGATAGAAATTATGATAATTGACTGTATCATTATCATATTGATCTTGGTCACATGTACATGATGTCCCCTGCTCACCATACTCCATGCCCCACTCACCACCTCAACCCCTCCCCATGTCCCGCTGTCATTTTAGACAGCTGTGGGCCCCTAACAGCGTTTGAACTCTGACCATGTCACGTTTCAGTGGATGGGGGGATAGGCGTCTAGGGGGCTTGAACATTGGTGTCAGAGAGAGGGGTCCTGGGACAAAAGCCCTGCTTGTGATGGGTGTATGCGGGTTCCCTTGGGTCACGGAGCATCACCCCTCTCCTCTCCACATCACCCCACTCTCCTCTCTACAGAGACGTTAAGAGGGACAATGGTCTGTTTCTGCCCCACACAGTCCGGTGCTTGGGATGCATACTGAACAGAGCCATGCGTGCTATCACTTCAGACGGGATCACTTCTCTCTTTCTCTTTTAATCACTAGTCTCTACATCCTGTACTATTCTCACTCCTTCATCCTCCCCTCTTCTTCCCTCCATCATATGCCTCCGATTCCCTTCTTCAGTGTGCTTCTACGGGCAGACAACCCAGCTGGTTCTTCTAGCTGACCTCTGAACTCATAGCTCAGTTAGAAACCCTCACTCTGTCTCTCACACACACACACACACACACACACACACACACACACACACACACACACACACACACACCAATCTCTACCGCTGCCATCGCTGCAAGAATGCCAGCAAGATAAATTAGTGGTGGAATGAGACAAAAAGCGACAGCATTGTCCTTCTTTCAACTAGGGGTTCAATAAGAGTTAAAGAGAAAGGGGGAGCAATAGAAAAATGTCAGCCATGTTCCTCAATTCAACTAAGGGTTAGATCCGAGTGTTTACCCCGGTACTTCTGTCAGTCTTCCATTTTGTGTGTGACTGACCCCTCTGGTCCTCCAGTTGCACCTCAGCGAAGGGACTCTCTGTGAAGTGGCAGCCATTATGTGTCCAAATGTGATTAACTTGCAGCATTCACTGGATTGTTCGCTTACACAATACAGATGGACAGGCTAGGAGTCCACTAACAAACCCCACAAGCCAAAGGGCCCCAGTCCCAGCCACTTGACAAGAACCTGGGGGTTACACAACTACTGCTAAAAAGAGTTCCTGTTGTCAAGAAGTGCTTGTGTATTGTAGTGTTTGAATGGATGTGTTCACTGACTTTCAAGTTACTTTAGTACACCAGGGTGGAGAAGAACAAGTGAATTATTAGTGAAGTTTACCTCCTCACCGAAGATATACTGGTAACAAAGTTGTTTATCTATTGTTTTGACCTTACCCTAACCCTTACTTTTCTGTAAACAGAGATACTCAAGTTCTCTCCTGTCCTCACTCAGGGCTGAGCAATAGACCACTTGAAAACCTCTCATTCTGGAACAGAAATAATAATGTCTCATGAAGCAGATGAAGATTCCCTGAATGCCGACATTGGTATTTCTGTGAAATAATCACAACGGGGACGACTAGCTATCTGATATAATTTAATTATCCTCATAGAACAACAAACATGGCTTTGTGGCCCGCATATGATGCATTTTAGCTCTATTTTACTCTCTCACTCTCTCTGTTTATCACTCTTTCACCAAACAATGTTGTTATGTGTGATTGAACTAGAAAGAAATGTGAGAGAGAGAGAGAGAGAGAGAGAGAGAGAGAGAGAGAGAGCCAAGGTGTTGATGGGCACTGTAAGATCTAGGGGTGATTGTCATAATTAGTCTTGACTGATGTAGCATATTAAACAGAAAACAATTAGCATACATAATACTGCTCCCCAGCCATCTGAGTGTTGTTGGATACACTGGACTTAGGCCCACGTCCAAACAGTCACAGTATGGGAACTTTGATGCTTGTTTTTTTTTGGCAAACATACAAAATCAATTAGTGCCCTGAAAGGCTGCAGTGTCTTGTGGGTAATTGTGACACCGGTTTCTTTGGGGCTTCAACTGGAGGGTTGTGAAAGCCCTCTCCCTCCACCTCTCCCTTACTGATGGTTTGCCTTTTTCTATGCATTATTAAGGTTATCATTAGTTATATTTTTGGTAGAATTAAGTATACTGTATTTCTTGTTGAAATTGCCCTGGTTTTTTGTTGTGGATGGCGACCCACATGGGGACACCGTCCCTGTCCCTATGCCACGGCTTTAGGTGTGTTACTGAAGCCACTGTCACTGTGGAGGAGTTTCTGGTCGCCGTAGGAGAGAAGGTAGGATATGAGAATGTTGCTTATGCGTCACGGATGAATAAAGCGGTGGTGGTATTTCTTAAAGAAGAGCGTCTTGTTGATTGGATGGTTGAGCATGAGTACTTCTTAAAGAAGAGCGTCTTGTTGATTGGATGGTTGAGCATGGTGTACTTCTTAAAGGAATGTTTATTCAAGTTACGCCTATTTTTTTCTCCGTCAACAAGGGGAAATATTTTGAATGTACTGCCGTTTATTCCCAATGAAGTATTGGAGTGCAAGTTATTGCGGGTTGGGAAGTTTACAAGTTCAATTAAGATTGTCCCGTTGGGTTTCAAACACCCGGCTCTGAAACAGGTTATGTCGTTTCAAACACCCGGCTCTGAAACAGGTTATGTCATTTCAAACACCCGGCTCTGAAACAGGTTATGTCATTTCAAACACCCGTCTCTGAAACAGGTTATGTCATTTCAAACACCCGTCTCTGAAACAGGTTATGTCATTTCAAACACCCGGCTCTGAAACAGGTTATGTCATTTCAAACACCCGGCTCTGAAACAGGTTATGTCATTTCAAACACCCGGCTCTGAAACAGGTTATGTCATTTCAAACACCCGGCTCTGAAACAGGTTATGTCATTTCAAACACCCAGCTCTGAAACAGGTTATGTCATTTCAAACACCCAGCTCTGAAACAGGTTATGTCATTTCAAACACCCGTCTCTGAAACAGGTTATGTCATTTCAAACACCCGTCTCTGAAACAGGTTATGTCATTTCAAACACCCAGCTCTGAAACAGGTTATGTCATTTCAAACACCCGGCTCTGAAACAGGTTATGTCATTTCAAACACCCGGCTCTGAAATAGGTTATGTCATTTCAAACACCCGGCTCTGAAACAGGTTATGTCGTTTCGGCAACAGGTGTTTATGTTTTTGGACTCACCGAAGCAGACTTTGGAGTTATCTTTTAAAGTCAAGTAAGACAACAGACTGTATATGGCGTATGCTAGTACGGGTAGTCTACTGTGTTTTGAGTGTGGGGATGTTGGCCATAAGCGACATGCTTGCCCGGAAAGGGAGAAGGCAGAGGGAGGGGCGCGGGTGGTCCTTGTAACACCTGGGCCCACTGATGTAGGGAGAGGTGGGCCGTGGTAGAGCAGCCACAAGCACCTGTTGCTGAGGAACAATTTGTCCATGTTGAGGGTACTGAGATGCAGCTTGTACCAGAGGGGAAGACAGCATCTGTTATGCAGCAGAAAAATATTGTTGTAGGAGGTAAGGATGGATTTCCCCAGACTGGTGAGGAGACGCCCAGTACGAGTGATGGGGTACAGGAGGGGGTTCAGGTGGAACTAGTCTCCCAGGCAGTGGAGGAGATGTCCACTATGAGTAAGAGGGTACAGGAGGGGGTTCAGGTGGGGCTAGTCTCCCAGGTACTGGAGGAGATGCCTGGTACGAGTGATGGGGTTCAAGTGGGGAGTGTTGAGAGGGATGTGGCTGAGCGGAGTCAGGAGCCTCAGTTGAGGAAGATCAGGAGAAGGATATGGACATCTCTTTTGATACGATAGCAGCTGGTGACGAATCTATTTACAATCTAGAAGAGGTAAATGGGTTTCGGGATCAGACTTTTGGGAAATCTGTCAAATTGATTGCCATTTGGCAGATTTCTTTGATGTTGATACGTTGGTGATGTCAGCTGTGATGTTACAGAAGACGGTGGGGTTAGATCAGCTGTGATGTTACAGAAGACGGTGGGGTTAGATCAGCTGTGATGTTACAGAAGACGGTGGGGTTAGATCAGCTGTGATGTTACAGAAGACGGTGGGGTTAGATCAGTTGAGTGTGAAGAAGCGTTTCCACTTGAGGAAATTTGTTACTGATGTTCCGGCAGCAAAAGGTAGTGAGAAACGTGTTAAAAGGTGAAGAGAAAATTAAAACAATGATAGGATAGGATGTTATGTTCTCTATGTCTTGTTTATCTGCTGTTTCTTCAGTTTTTCCATTCTCTTTTCAATATAGCAGTCAATTGCAAGGATCTATAATCAATGTAAGCAAACTGAGTGTGATATATAAGTATAGCACATAGCAAAACTCACTTGGATTATATTGGCTTTGAGGCAAGCCTTGCATTTGTCAAAGTCAAAGTGGGTAACAGAATCAAAGCGACCACCTTTTACCGAGATGTGCTCGGCATGAAGATTTTGCATCACAAAGAGTTTGAAGAAGGATGTAAGGCAACTTGTACAGGCCCTTTTGATGGAAAATGGAGCTAGACAACGGTCGGCTTTGGGCCAGAGGATGATGACTTTGTGGCTGAACTGATCTACACTCACACACACACACACACAGCTTTCATTAGAGATCTCTTCTGTTACACGTTTCGAAACTACAACCTTTTTTTCCCCTTCTCTTCATACCCCTCTCTGAAGGTTGGTTCAGGTGTGTCAGAGTGTTTGCTTGATGTTTAAAGATCCACTTGACGCTGACAAATCACCTCTCCAAACCTGTTCTCTGTTGACAATTAGCTGATGATTCCTGTTCTGTAATGCTTTGACGTAGACTTTTTTTTACATAGTGGACCGACAGGTGTCTCTCTTTCTCTCTCTCTCTCCCTCTCTCTCTCTCTCTCCTCATCTTCGCATATCATCTTTCTCTTATCCCTCTCCCTTGCTCCCTCTCTCTCTCCCTCCCTCCATCTCTTATCTCTCTCTCTCTCTCCTTCATCTTCTTCTTCGCCTCTCTTCTTTCTTTTCTCTCTCCCTCCCTCCTTCGCTCCCTCTCTCTCTCCCTCTTATCTCTCCCTACTCCATCATTTACTGAACCCCTGGGTTTAGGCATCCAGAGTGTACACCCATGCCAGGGTTAACCCCACCCCAGCCCTGGGCTCTCTGTCTGAAGTTCCCTGGGCTGTTTGAGACAAGGAGGAGGAATCAGGTAGATTTTAGGACCCCTGGGAGGAAAACAGAGAGAGGAGATAGAAGTTAAAGATGGGACAGAGTGAAATTAAGTGACAGAGCGAAGGAAAGGGCGAAAGAGAGAGGGGGGGTTAGAGGGCTGTAAAAGAGCTAGTAAATGACAGAGAAGGAGAGAGGTAGAGAGAAGAAGGAGAGTGGTACACTCCCTCTCTCTTTCTTTCCGCCCTCATTGCTCCGCCCTCAACTTCCGGACTTGTATCTGTGCTGTTGTGCTTTTTGTTGCTAACTGGCTACCTTCCAAACTTAACAGTTTTTACTTTTAATACATTTACTAACGTCTTAACTTTTTTCATTCAACTTTTTCACTCCGGACGCTTTTTCTAGACATGGTTCTACAGGACCTCCACCAGCCGAAAAAGCTAAGTAGTAACATTAACACTATGCCATCTAATTGCAGTTGCTGTTCTCATAATATACAGGAGAACTATCACCTTATGGTGAGGATAGCCGTGCTGCAAGCACAGCTTCAGGTGCAATCGTTAGGCAGGGCAATTTAAGTTTAGGAAAGGAGGAAACAGTGTCTGTGCCACCAGTAAGTACAATTAGTAGTATAAATCCTACCGCACAGTTCCCACAGCCGGACAATTTTATCAAGGCTTCTGGAAAGAAATGCTGTCGGCATTCTCAACGGGTGTCGCTCATTCAGCCGACAGAAACTTTCAACCGGTTCTGCCCATTAAGCAGCGAGTCAGAGTCAGAGTCAGAGGCCTAGTCTTCACAGCTCTCTCCTCCACTCATTACAGGGTCTGAGCCGCCGAAGCCTCCCACCATTAGCTCGGACAAATTGAAAACCCTAGTCATTGGCGACTCCATTACCCGCAATATTAGACTTAAAAAGAATCATCCAGCGATCATACACTGTTTACCCGGGGGCAGTGCTACTCACGTAAAGGCTAATCTGAAGAGGGTGCTGGCTGAGGCTAAAACTGGTGAGTGTAGAGAGTATAGGGATAATGTTACCCACAACGGCATCAACGTGTTAGGATGAAACAGTCAGATGTCACCAAGCGCAACATAGCTTCAGCATGCAAATCAGCTAGAAAGATGTGTCGGCATCGAGTAATTGTCTCGGGCCCCCTCCCAGTTAGGGGGAGTGATGAGCTCTATAGCAGTGTCTCACAACTCAATCACTGGTTGAAAACTGTTTTCAGCCCCTCCCAAAATCTAGAATGAGTAGATAATTGGCCCTCTTTCTGGGACTCCCCCTCAAACAGGAAAAAGCCTGGCCTACTGAGGAGTGATCCTAGCTGGAGGGGTGCTCTCATCTTATTTATGAACATAGACAGGGCTCTAACTCATCTAGCTCCACAATGAGATAGGGTGCAGACCAGGCACCAGGCTGTTAGCCAGCCTGCCAGTTTAGTGGGGTCTGCCACTAGCACAGTCAGTGTAGTCAGCTCAGCTATCCCCATTGAGACAGTGTCTGTGCCTTGATCTAGGTTGAGCAAAACAAAACATGGCTGTATTCGCCTTAGCAATCTCACTGGAATAAAGACCTCCTCCATTCATGTCATTATTGAAAGAGATCGTGATATCTCACATCTCAAAATAGGGTTACTCAATGTTAGATCCCTCACTTCCAAGGCATTCATAGTCAATACACTAATCACTGATCAAAAATCTTGATGTGATTGGCCTGCCTAAAACATGGCTCAAGCCTGATGAATTTACTGTGTTAAATCAGGCCTCCTCCTGGTTACACTAGTGACCATATCCCATGCAATCCCGCAACGGTGGAGGTGTTGCTAACAATTATGACAGGAAATTTCAATTTACAAAAAAAAAAGACTGAGTTTTCGACTTTTGAGCTTCTAGTCATGAAATCCATGCAGCCTACTCAATCACATTTTATAGCTGGGCCGTATACAGCGTTCCTCACTGAGTTCCCGGAATTCCTATCGGACCTTGTAGTCATGGCAGATCATTTTCACATATTTGGTGACTTTAATATTCACATGGAAAAGTCCACAGTCCCAATCCAAAACTCTTTCGGAGTCATCATCGACTCAGTGGGTTTTGTCCAACATGTCTCCGGACATACTCATTGCCACAGTCATACCCTGGATCTAGTTTAGTCCATACCCCTAGATCTAGTTTAGTCCATACCCTGGATCTAGTTTTGTCCATACCCCTAGATCTAGTTTAGTCCATACCCTGGATCTAGTTTTGTCCATACCCCTAGATCTAGTTTAGTCCATACCCTGGATCTAGTTTTGTCCATACCCCTAGATCTAGTTTAGTCCATACCCTGGATCTAGTTTTGTCGGACCACCATCTAATGTTTGCAATCGCATAAGCTGCTCAGACCACAACCAAGGATCATCAAAAGCTGTGCAATAGATTCTCGAACAACACAAAGATTCCTAGACGCCCTTCCAGACTCCCTCCACCTACCCAAGGATATCGGAGTAAATTGTTTAACCACCTAACTGAGTGTCTAACTTTAACATTGTGTAATACACTATATGCAGTCGCACCCATGAAAACAAATATCATTTATCGCAAGAAATGTTCTCCCTGATATACAGAAAATAACCGAGCCTTGAAGCAAGCTTCCAGAAAATTGGAACAGAAATAACGCTCCACCAAACTGAAAGTCTTCCAACAAGCTTGGAAAGAAGTATCGTGCAGTATCGAGAGAGATTTGGGGAGAATAGGTTTCATCAGCCACAATGGTGGTAATGACGATGGATGGAATTTGAAAATTAATGCTGTTTTTGTTATGTTATTAAAAGTTAAAGGACGACATTATAACAAAAAGATTAACTGTAATAGTTGTCCTAGTATATGCTTGATGTTTGCACATTGTACGTTGTGTGGAAAATGTCCAGATCAAAGATAATGTTTTTGTAAAGATGAAATGTGAAGTTAGTTGACTAAATTGGATCTGAGTAAAATCCAGACCTTGCCTCGACACTTGGTACGCCCAGAGAATTGCCCTGAAAGGCGGAAACGGCCACTTCTGAACAAGGGTGGGGAAACAGACCACTTAGACAAAAGACACTGACATATTGAGGACAACCAGAGGGTTACACCAGAGAGGTGCGTCATCTGAGAAGTCAAAACGGTCCACGCAGAGACCCACATCGGAGACCTTCAACACGTAATTACATAATTATATTCTGACCTATAAGGGCGGCAGTTCGGGCAAGGTTAGGGTTAAAATAAGCGTATCTGACAAATGCACCCAAGTGTATTTTTATCTTGTTTACTCTCTCTCTTTTGAAATCACCATTTTGTGTAACATATGTCATATTGTGTTGGTCCACTAGGGACCTGTTTCATTGTACAAAGTTCTAAACAATAGCCTAGACTGTGTCTCTGTGTACAGTTGAAGTCGGAGGTTTACATACACTTAGGTTGGAGTCATTAAAACTTGTTTTTCAACCACTCCACAAGTTTCTCATTAACTTCTCTAGGGTAGGGGGCAGCAGTTGGAATTTTGGATGAAAAGCGTGCCCAAATTAAACTGCCTTCTACTCAGGCCCAGAAGATAGGATATAAATATAGTTCATAGATTTTGATAGAAAACACTCTAAAGTTTCCAAAACTGTTAACTTCTTGACGCTACCCATCCCTTTAGCGGGATAATTGTCATCAACAACCGCTGAATAGCATAGCGCCACATTCACATATTATTACTACAAATATTTATATTCATGAAATCACAAGTGCAATATTGCAAAACACACCTTAGCCTTTTGTTAATCCACCTGTCATCTCAGATTTTGAAAATACGTTTTACAGCGAAAGCAATCCAAGCGTTTGTGTAAGTTTATCGATCGCCCGACAAAACATTATGTACACTTAGCATTAAGTAGCTTGGTCACGAAAATCAGAAAAGCAATCAAATTAATCGCTTACCTTTGATGATCTTCGGATGTTTTCACTCACGAGACTCCCAGTTACACAATAAATGTTCCTTTTGTTCCATAAAGATTATTTTTATATCCAAAATACCTCCGCTTTTTTGGCGCGTTATGTTCAGAAATCCACAGGAAAGAGCGGTCACGACGCAGACGAAAATTCCAAATAATATCCGTAATATCCACAGAAACATTTCAAACGTTTTTTATAATCAATCCTCAGGTTGTTTTTAAAATATATAATCAATGATATATCAACCGCAAATGTCTTTATCAGTAGGAGAGGAAAAGGCAATGGCTGGCCGAACTCTGTTGCGCGAGCAAAACTCATGTGACCACCTGACGCAATGTTATCTTTCTGGCTCATTTTTCAAAATAAAAGCCTGAACCTATGTCTGAAGAATGTTGACACCTTGAGGAAGTGATAGGAAAGGGAATCTGGTTGATTTCCCTTTAAATGGACCAAAGGGAGGCTATGGAACATGGAGTTTTCAAAATAGAAGCCACTTCCTGGTTTGATTTTTCTCAGGGTTTCGCCTGCAATATCAGTTCTGTTATACTCACAGACAATATTTTGACCGTTTTGGAAACTTTAGAGTGTTTCCTATCCTAATATGTCAATTATATGCATATTCTAGTATCTGGTCCTGAGAAATAGGCTGTTTACTTTGGGAACGTTATTTTTCCAAACATAAAAATAGTGTCAACTAGCTTCAACATTGTTTGGCATGTTACTATGAACTTTACGGATACAATTTGGATTTTTTTGTCTGCCTGTTGTGACTGCGTTTGAGCCTGTGTATTACTGAAGAAAACGTGCAAACAAAACTGAGGTTTTTGCATATAAAGAGAGACTTTATGAACAAAAGGAACATTTATTGAATAAATTAATGTCTTCTTAGTGCAACCATATGAAGTTCATCAAAGGTAAGTGATTAATTTTATTTATATTTCTGACTTGTGTAACACTTCTACTTGGCTGGTTACTCTTTGTAAATGATTTGTCTGCTGGGCTATGTTCTGAAATAATCGCAAGGTATGCTTTCGCCGTAAAGCATTTTTGAAATCTGACACCGTGGTTGGATTCACAAGATGTTCATCTTTAAACCTAAGTAAAATAGTTGTATCTTTTCAGAATTTTTATAGTGAGTATTTCTGTATTTGAATTTGGTGCTCTGCAATCTCACTGGATGTTGGCCAGATGGTATATAGTTGGCCAGATGGTATATAGGGTATATGATTTAGGTATATAGGGTATATACTTTAGGAAAAATAGCTACATTGGGAGAGGCTAGAGAGGTTAGCAAGCTTTAGTTTTGGCAAGTCGGTTAGGACATCTCCTTTTTGCATGATACAAGTAATATATCCAACAATTGTTTACAGACAGATTATTTCACTTATAATTCACTGTATCACAATGCAATAGGGTCAGAAGTTTACATACACTAAGTTGACTTTGCCTTTGAACAGCTTGGAAAAATCCTGAAAATCATGTCATGACTTTAGAAGCTTCTGATAGGCTAATTGACATCATTTGAGTCAATTGGAGGTTTACCTGTGGATGTATTTCAAGGCCTACCTTCAAACTCAGTGCCTCTTTGCTTGACTGACATCATGGGGAAATAAAAAAATTCAGCCAACACCTCAGAAAACAAGTCTGGTTCATCCTTGGGAGCAATTTCCAAACGCCTGAAGGTACCACGTTCATCCAAGATGGCGTAGCAGTAAGTCGTCCTGTCGTCCTGTCCCTGTATATATCGCTTCTTTTTCGTTTTTTTTAACATATTTTTCTTCGCATACCTCTTTAAAAACATTTTGCTAAACCTAAGCTTCCAAATACTCTCCTGCAACCCGCCTCACCCAATGTAGCTATTTTTCCTAAAGTATTTATATTTACTTCGGAACCGGAACCCCTCAACTGAAGCTAGCCAGCTAACCACCAGCTATGCTAGCGGTCTTCAGCTTACCGGTCATCAGCTAACCTTTAGCCCGGAACGCTCTCGCCAGTTCGAACAACGCGACTCTAACCAGAGCACAACGGACCTATTTATTTTTCATCCCCGGATTCCCACCGCAAACAGAACATTTTTCAGCTGGATCTTCACAACTAGCTATCTAGCTAAACTGCAACCCCGGATGATTACCCCTGGCTAGCGTTTCCACCCACTTAGCCTGAAGCTAGCCCGGCCAGAGCACCTGTAGCATACTCCTGGGCTACAATACCCGGGCCCAGGACCGGTCTATCGATGTCACCGCATGAAGAGGAATAAACAGACTCACCCCATCGCGACGTCCCCCAA
The DNA here is from genome assembly GCF_034236695.1 of Oncorhynchus nerka. Classification (NCBI taxonomy): domain Eukaryota; kingdom Metazoa; phylum Chordata; class Actinopteri; order Salmoniformes; family Salmonidae; genus Oncorhynchus; species Oncorhynchus nerka. The sequence goes on from NC_088408.1 coordinate 85,933,490, forward strand.
AGGCTAACTCTCTAGCCCTCGCTATCTCCCTGCTTGCTAATTTGGCCTGCTAACTGCTAGCTTGTCTAGCTCTGGTCCGCTAACTGCTACCTTGTCTAGCCCGGGCCTACGAACTGTTAGCATGTTAGCACAGGCCTGCTAACCGTCTGAATCACCGCGTCCCAAACACTCTCTGGACCCATATTTACTTTCTATCTCTTTTTGATTTTTAATTTGTTTATACCTTCCGGAAACCTGCCTCACCCAATGTGATACGGAATCGCTATTATTTAAAAAAATTTTAGAACACACTCAAGAACCTCCAGACGCTAATCAGCTAACTAGCTACAAGCTATTTAGTTATTGTTAGTTTTTTAACCTGGATAACACTCGCCAGTCCAGCTTCCCTGCCCATCCACCGCTGCCCCCTGGACATTGATCTCTTGGCTACATAGCTGACGCACGCTGGACTGTCCATTAATCACGGTACTCCATTCTGCTTGTTTGTTTTATCTGTCGGCCCCGTTGCCTAGTCAACGCCATTTTACCTGCTGTTTGTTGTGCTAGCTGATTAGCCTCACCTACTGTTTTAGCTAGCTTTCCCAATTCAACACCTGTGATTACTGTATGCCTCGCTGTATGTCTCTCTCAAATGTCAATATGCCTTGTATACTGTTGTTCAGGTTAGTTATCATTGTTTTAGTTCACAATGGAGCCCCTAGTTCCACTCTTCATACCCCTGTTACCTCCTTTGTCCCACCTCCCACACATGCGGTGACCTCACCCATTACAACCAAGCACATCCAGAGATACAACCTCTCTCATCATCACCCAGTGCCTGGGCTTACCTCCGCTGTACCCGCACCCCACCATACCCCTGTCTGCGCATTATGCCCTGAAACCTGCTCCTCTTATTCTCTGTCCCCAACGCTCTAGGCTACCAGTTTTGATATCCTTTAGCCGCACCCTCATACTACTCCTTCTCTGTTCCGCGGGTGATGTGGAGGTAAACCCAGGCCCTGCATGTCCCCAGGCACCCTCATTTGTTGACTTCTGTGATCGAAAAAGCCTTGGTTTCATGCATGTCAACATCAGAAGCCTCCTCCCTAAGTTTCTTTTACACTCTGCTAACCCTGATGTCCTTGCCGTGTCTGAATTCTGGCTCAGGAAGGCCACCAAAAAGTCAGAGATTTTCATACCCAACTATAACATCTTCCGTCAAGATAGAACTGCCAAAGGGGGAGGAGTTGCAGTCTACTGCAGAGATAGCCTGCAAAGTAATGTCATACTTTCCAGGTCCATACCCAAACAGTTCGAACTACTAATTTTGAAAATTACTCTCTCCAGAAATAAGTCTCTCACTGTTGCCGCCTGCTACCGACCACCCTCAGCTCCCAGCTGTGCCCTGGACACCATTTGTGAATTGATCGCCCCCCATCTAGCTTCAGAGTTTGTTCTGTTAGGTGACCTAAACTGGGGTATGCTTAACACCCCGGCAGTCCTACAATCTAAGCTAGATGCCCTCAATCTCACTCAAATCATCAAGGAACCCACCAGGTACAACCCTAACTCTGTAAACAAGGGCACCCTCATAGACGTCATCCTGACCAACTGGCCCTCCAAATACACCTCCCCTGTCTTCAACCAGGATCTCAGCGATCACTGCCTCATTGCCTGTATCCGCCACGGAGCCGCAGTCAAACGACCACCCCTCATCACTGTCAAACGCTCCCTAAAACACATCTGTGAGCAGGCCTTTCTAATCGACCTGGCCCGGGTATCCTGGAAGGACATTGACCTCATCCCGTCAGTTGAGGATGCCTGGTCATTCTTTAAAAGTAACTTCCTCACCATTTTAGATAAGCATGCTCCGTTCAAAAAATGCAGAACCAAGAACAGATACAGCCCTAGGTTCACTCCAGACCTGACTGCCCTCGACCAGCACAAAAACATCCTGTGGCGGACTGCAATAGCATCGAATAGTCCCCTTGATATGCAACTGTTCAGGGAAGTCAGGAACCAATACACGCAGTCAGTCAGGAAAGCTAAGGCCAGCTTCTTCAGGCAGAAGTTTGCATCCTGTAGCTCCAACTCCAAAAAGTTCTGGGACACTGTGAAGTCCATGGAGAACAAGAGCACCTCCTCCCAGCTGCCCACTGCACTGAGGCTAGGTAACACGGTCTCCACCGATAAATCCATGATTATCGAAAACTTCAATAAGCATTTCTCAACGGCTGGCCATGCCTTCCGCCTGGCTACTCCAACCTCGGTCAACAGCTCCACCCCCCCCCCCCCCCCCCCCCAACTCCGCCACCATTGTCGCAACCCCTATTACCAGCCTGTTCAACCTCTCTTTCATATCGTCTGAGATCCCCAAGGATTGGAAAGCTGCCGCAGTCATCCCCCTCTTCAAAGGGGGAGACACCCTGGACCCAAACTGTTATAGACCTATATCCATCCTGCCCTGCCTATCTAAGGTCTTCAAAAGCCAAGTCAACAAACAGGTCACTGACCATCTCGAATCCCACCGTACCTTCTCCGCTGTGCAATCTGGTTTCCGAGCCGGTCACGGGTGCACCTCAGCCACACTCAAGGTACTAAACGATATCATAACCGCCATAGATAAAAGACAGTACTGTGCAGCCGTCTTCATCGACCTTGCCAAGGCTTTCGACTCTGTCAATCACCATATTCTTATCGGCAGACTCAGTAGCCTCGGTTTTTCGGATGACTGCCTTGCCTGGTTCACCAATTACTTTGCAGACAGAGTTCAGTGTGTCAAATCGGAGGGCATGCTGTCCGGTCCTCTGGCAGTCTCTATGGGGGTGCCACAGGGTTCAATTCTCGGGCCGACTCTTTTCTCTGTATGTATCAATGATGTTGCTCTTGCTGCAGGCGAATCCCTGATCCACCTCTACGCAGACGACACCATTCTATATACTTTCGGCCCGTCATTGGACACTGTGCTATCTAACCTCCAAACGCTTCAATGCCATACAGCACTCCTTCCGTGGCCTCCAACTGCTCTTAAACGCTAGTAAAACCAAATCCATGCTTTTCAACCGATTGCTGCCTGCACCCGCATGCCCGACTAGCATCACCACCCTGGATGGTTCCGACCTTGAATATGTGGACATCTATAAGTACCTAGGTGTCTGGCTAGACTGCAAACTCTCCTTCCACTCTCCTATCAAACATCTCCAATCGAAAATCAAATCAAGAGTCGGCTTTCTATTCCGCAACAAAGCCTCCTTCACTCACGCCGCCAAGCTTACCCTAGTAAAACTGACTATCCTACCGATCCTCGACTTCGGCGATGTCATCTACAAAATGGCTTCCAACACTCTACTCAGCAAACTGGATGCAGTCTATCACAGTGCCATCTGTTTTGTCACTAAAGCACCTTATACCACCCACCACTGCGACTTGTATGCTCTAGTCGGCTGGCCCTCGCTACATATTCGTCGCCAGACCCACTGGCTCCAGGTCATCTACAAGTCCATGCTAGGTAAAGCTCCGCCTTATCTCAGTTCACTGGTCACGATGGCAACACCCATCCGTAGCACGCGCTCCAGCAGGTGTATCTCACTGATCATCCCTAAAGCCAACACCTCATTTGGCCGCCTTTCGTTCCAGTACTCTGCTGCCTGTGACTGGAACAAACTGCAAAAATCGCTGAAGTTGGAGACTTTTATCTCCCTCACCAACTTCAAACATCAGATATCTGAGCAGCTAACCGATCGCTGCAGCTGTACATAGTCTATTGGTAAATAGCCCACCCATTTTCACCTACCTCATTCCCATACTGTTTTTATACTGTTTTTATTTATTTACTTCTCTGCTCTTTTGCACACCAATATCTCTACCTGTACGTGACCATCTGATCATTTATCTCCCCAGTGTTAATCTGCAAAATTGTAATTATTCGCCTACCTCCTCATGCCTTTTGCACACATTGTATATAGACTCCCCCTTTTTTTTCTACTGTGTTATTGACTTGTTAATTGTTTACTCCATGTGTAACTCTGTGTTGTCTGTTCACACTGCTATGCTTTATCTTGGCCAGGTCGCAGTTGCAAATGAGAACTTGTTCTCAACTAGCCTACCTGGTTAAATAAAGGTGAAATAAAAAATTAAACATAAAAAAAAAAAAATCTGTACAAACAATAGTACACAAGTATAAACACCATGGGACCACACAGCCGTCATACCGCTCAGGATGGTGATGCGTTCTGTCTCCTTTTATTTATCCGTCATTTTACCAGGTAAGTTGACTGAGAACACGTTCTCATTTGCAGCAACGACCTGGGGAAGAGTTACAGGGGAGAGGAGGGGGATGAATGAGCCAATTGTAAACTGGGGATTATTAGCTGACCGTGATGGTTTGAGGGTCAGATTGGGACTTTAGCCAGGACACCAGGGTTAACACCCCTACTCTTACGATAAGTGCCATGGGATCTTTAATGACCTCAGAGAGTCAGCCGAAAGATGGCACCCTACACAGGGCAATGTCCCCAATCACTGCCCTGGGGAATTGGGATATTTTTTTAGACCAGAGGAAAGAGTTTCTGCTACTGGCCGTCCAACACCACTTCCAGCAGCATCTGGTCTCCCATTCAGGGACGGACCAGGACCAAACCTGCTTAGATTCAGAAGCAAGCCATCAGTGGTATGCAGGGTGGTATGCTGCTGGCATAAAGAGACAAACGTTCTTCGGGGCGAAAACTGCAAATCAATCCCAGAACAACAGCAAAGGACCTTGTGAAGATGCTGGAGGAAATAGGTACAAAAGTATCTATATCCACAGTAAAAACAAGTCCTATATCAACATAACCTGGCCGCTCAGCAAGGAAGAAGCCACTGCTCCAAAACCACCATAAATGCGGTAGCGTAAATACAGCCTCAAGCTCATTACCATAACGCAACGTTAGCGATTTCTAAAAATCGCAAATGAAATGAAATAAATATGCCTGCTCTCAAGCTTATCCTTTTCTTAACAATCCTGTCGTCTCAGATTTTCAAAATATGCTTTTGAACCAGAGAAAATCAATAATTTGTGTAAGAGTGGTGATAGCTAGCTTAGCATTTAGCGTTAGCATTTAGCACGCAACATATTCACAAAAACCAGCCAAGGAATCAAATAAAATTATTTACCTTGGAAGAACTTCAGATGTTTCAATGAGGAGACTCTCAGTTACATAGCAGATGTCCAGTTTTTCCTGAAAGATTCTTGTGTAGGACACATCGTTCCGAAATAACTCCATAATATCGACTGAAACATGGAAAACGTTGTTTGAATCAATCCTGAAGGTGGTTTGTCATATATCTCTCCATTGAAAGCACCGTCCTTGTAGCCTGGTTTGTTCTGAGATTCGAATGGAAAAATACTGGGAGCTGAGTTTTGCGCACCAAATGCCACGCAGACACCAAGAGGGACACTTGGCAATTGTAGTCTCTTATGGTCAATCTTCCAATGATATGCCTACAAATACGTCACAATGCTGCAGAGACCTTGGGGAAACAAGAGAAAGTGTCCGTTCATTCCTGTCGCATTCACAGCCATATAAGGCGATCATGGAAAACGTAGCCTCAGAAATCCTGTTCATTTCCTGGTCGGTCAAACATCTTGGTTTTGCCCGAAGCATTTGTTCTAGGGCACTCACAGTGAAAATCTTTGCAGTTCTGGAAACGTCAGAGTGTCTTCTTTCCAAAACTATCAATTCCAAAAAAATTACAAAATATTGCGCTTAAAACGGGCACGTCTTTTTATCCAAAAATGAAATACTGCCCCTATAGGACTAAGTGGTTAAATGTATTTGGCTAAGGTGTATGTACACTTCCGACTTCAACTGTATCTGTATCTTATATTACCATTATAGCTTGTAAGTAAATAAATAATCAACACAATTGGTGTGGTACGGACTCATTGGTGGGACTCGGGTTTTTGCAGATTCCAGGATTATGCTACGTTCAGAATGAGATTGTAAAGGAAATTGACTAATTAGCGACTTTTGTCAAATCGATATTCTGATATTCTTTGAGTTAATTTGGGAAATGGAACTCAGTAAAACCAAACTTTACCAAGGTGCCCCTGATTCACCTAATCATGTAATTATAAACCGTTAATCATTCGATGAGCAGCAGTCGTCACATTAACCAATACAACATTTTCGAAAGCAAACAGCTGGAGACAAGGCTTTCTCCTATAGAGCTCCATTTTTATGGAATGGTCTGCGTATCCATGTGAGAGACACAGACTCGGTCTCAACCTTTAAGTCATTACTGAAGACTCATCTCTCATCTCTTCACTAGGTTGAGTGTAGTTTGTCCCAGGGGTGCGAAGGTGAACGGCAAGGCACTGGAGCGACGAACCGCCCTTGCTGTCTCTGCCTGGCCGGCTCCTCTCTCCACTGGGATTCTCTGCCTCTTCCCATATTACGGGGGCTGAGTCACTGGCTTACTAGGGCTCTTCCATTCCGTCCGTAGGAGGGGTGCGTCACTTGAGTGGGTTGAGTCACAGACGTGATTTTCCTGTCCGGTTTTGCATCCCCTCGGGCTTGTGCGGTGGAGGAGATCTTCCTGGGCTATATTCAGCCTTGTCTCAGGGTAGTAAGTTGGTGGTCTGTTGATATCCCTCTAGCTGTGTGGGGGCTGTGCTTTGGCAAAGCAGGTGGGGTTATATCCTGCCTGGTTGGGCCTGTCTGGGGGAATCGTCAGATGGGGCCACAGTGTCCCCCGACCTACCCCTGTCTCAGCCTCCAGTATCTATGCAGCAATAGCCTATGGGCCGGGAGGCTAGGGTCAGTCTGTTATATCTTGTGTAATTCTTCTGTCTTATCTGGTGTCCTGTGTGAATTTAAGTATGCTCCCTCTAATCTTCTTTCCCTCTCTCCCTCCCCTCGCGGAGGATCTGAGACCTAGAATCATGCCTCAGGACTACCTGGCCTGATGACTCCTGGTTGTCCCCAGTCCACCTGGTTGTGCTGCTGCTCCAGTTTCAACTGTTCTGCCTGTGGCTAGGGAACACTAACCTGTTCACTGGAGGTAGTACCTTGTCCCGGACCTGCTGTTTTCAACACTCTCTCTCTCTACCGCACATGCTGTCTCAACATCTGAATGCTCGGCTATGAAAAGCCAACTGACATTTACTCCTAAGGTTCTGACCTGTTGCACCCTCGATAACCACTGATTATTATTTTACCCTGCTGGTCATTTATGAATATTTGAACATCCTGAAGAACAATCTGGCCGTAATTGGCCATGTATTCTTATAATCTCCCCCTGGCACAGCAAGAAGAGGACTGGCCACCCCTCAGAGTCTGGTTCCCCTCTAGGTTTCTTCCAAGCTTCCTGCCTTTCTAGGGAGTTTTTCCTAGCCACTGTGCTTCCACATCTGCATTGCTTGCTGTTTGGGGTTTTAGTCTGGGTTTCTGTGTAGCACTTTGTGACTTCTGCTAATGTAAAAAGGGCTTTATAAATAAATGTGATTGATTTGATTGAAGAGAAGTAGAGAGAAGAAAAAGAATAGGAGGTAGAGAAAAGAATGAGGTTGAGAAAATAAGAAGAGAGGTCGAGAAAATAAGAAGAGGTAGAGAAAATAAGAAGAGAGGTAGAGAGAGAAGAGGTAGAGAGAGAAGAGAGGTAGAGAGAAGAAGAGGTAGAGAGAAGGAGAGCGGTAGAGAGAGAAGAGAGGTAGAGAGAGAAGGAGAGCGGTAGAGAGAGAAGAGAGGTAGAGAGAGAAGAGAGGTAGAGAGAAGGAGAGCGGTAGAGAGAAAAAGGAGAGCGGTAGAGAGAGAAGAGAGGTAGAGAGAGAAGAGAGGTAGAGAGAAGGAGAGCGGTAGAGAGAGAAGAGGTAGAGAGAAGAAGGTGAGCGGTAGAGAGAGAAGAGGTAGAGAGAAGAAGGAGAGCGGTAGAGAGAGAAGAGAGGTAGAGAGAGAAGAGAGGTAGAGAGAAGAAGAGAGGTAGAGAGAAGGAGAGCGGTAGAGAGAGAAGAGAGGTAGAGAGAGGAGAGCGGTAGAGAGAAGGAGAGCGGTAGAGAGAGAAGGAGAGCAGTAGAGAGAGAAGAGAGGTAGAGAGAAGGAGAGCGGTAGAGAGAAGAAGGAGAGCGGTAGAGAGAAGGAGAGCGGTAGAGAGAGAAGAGAGGTAGAGAGAAGGAGAGCGGTAGAGAGAGAAGAGGTAGAGAGAAGGAGAGAGTCTTTGTTGATCTCTAACCATGGATAGAAATGGCCAGATAGTTGTGTAGCCCCCTTAGATCATTTCATCTTAGAGTGAGGTTAAGCTGTCCACCTACAGACTATTACTCATATAAACACTCTCTCTCGCGCACACACACACACACACACACACACACACACACACACACACACACACACACACACACACACACACACACACAGAGATAAACACAGACACACAGTGACACACACACGCGAACACACAGAGATAAACACAGACACACACTGTCACACAAACACAGACACACACACAGACTCTCTCACACACACACACACACACACGCACGCACACACACACACACATGTACAGACAAACACACACAGAAACACATAACTATGAGGTAGGCAGCCTTCGAGCCCCAGCTCTTAGTTAAACAGAAGGGGGGTATACTCCTTTACTCCTGTTAACACAAGAGGTCAAACTCTTCTACACCACAATAACCCTCTCACACACTGCACCTCAGGACCGTTCTCTCTTTTTCACTCTCTCCCTCCCTTTTCTCTCCCTTCCTTCTCCTTATCCAGGTCCTCTCCCTCAGATTTCACACATTCTCATGGAATTATACCCCCCCACCGAGGGAGAGCAGGTCAGGCGCCCAATCCAGTTGCACAGAAACACATTCTCAACCACAATGGCACAATCTCTTTTCTTTATTAAGGTCTTACAATAAGCTTTGGCCCTGCATGACCCTTTGGGCCCCCACTTACATGGCCAAACCTCATGAATGTGATAAAGCAATAGTGTGAAAACACATACAGACACACACATGCACATACTGTAAGTACACACGTACAGCCACACAGCCAGTCATCAGTGGTATGAATATGATTTACCATTAAGAGATTAAAGAATGTGTCAAGTTTACATGAGGGACGTGACCTGTACTAGCCAACCCCTGACCTAAACATTTCTCCAGATGGCTTCAGATTAGACCTTTACTCTTTCGCTCCTCCACCTCTCCATCCCGTCTTCATTCACTCTCCATCCCTCCTCCTCTTTTCTCTCCCAGCCTTTTTCTCTCTCGTGAATAGACTGGCTTTCATGCTGGGGTTAATAAGTATTGACTCAACTATAGAAACCTTAACAGCAAAATTTGGAATTTAAAGGAAAATAGAGAGAGAGAGATGTATTCAGACATGATTTTACAGTGTAAAAGAGTATATGCCCCTCAAATTCAACTCTGGACCTAGAGGCCAATTCCACTGCCTTTTCTAATTCTTCCCCTCTAATCAGGGACTGATTGTGACCTGGAACACTAGGTGGGTGAAATGAATTATCACTAGAACGGAAAATCAACAATACTCCGGACCTCATAGGTTGAATACCCCTGGTCTATGCCCTAGTAACTAAGTGTTAAGAGTACAGTGTTAATGAGAGCCTGTAACAGTATGTAGCCGCCTCTCTACTTTGACATACCACTTCTACATGCAGTACAGTTGACCATGTCTCCATTTGTTTGCAGTGAAATGATTGTGATGGGCTTAGACTGTCTTCAAAGACACTGTTAATGGACGTATGTCCTCCCATCCTTCCCTTGTCTACACTCCCTTATTTCAATGAATGCTGAGATGAAATGGTCCAATTTCCCTGCAAATTGAGGATTTTCTGATTGCTGAAACATTAAAGGCCCAGCGTAGTCAAAAACGTGGTATTCATGTGTTTTATATTTATGATCACACCATGAGGTTGGAATAATATTGTGAAATTGTGACAATTATGATAATTCAATTTTAGTGCAAGAGCTGTTTGAAAAGACTGCCTGAAATTTCAGCCTGTTTTGGTGGGATGGAGTTTTTGCCTGCCTGGTGACATCCCAGGCATTAAATTAGTTAATAGACCATTAAGAAAGAGAGTTCCAAACCTCTCTGCCATTAACAGCTCCCCCACTCAGACTCCTCCCAGACAGTTCTAGCAAGAATTTCACCATTTTTATTGAAAACGATCACAGTAAGGTACTTAATTATTCACCCAGAAATGATTTGATATTGAGATAAAAATGTCCACATTAGACCTTTAATGGGAAAAAGGCATGCAGCACCAGGATCAAATAGAGCCAGTTCAAGCTAAAGCTTAAACATTTGAAAGAAAGAAACATCTATACATAAACAAATATTGTACATTGAAATAACTGCCCTCTGTGAATTCATTGTGCAGAGATTGAATAAAGAAGACAACTTGTCATTGTGTGCTGAAATCTGTAGCCAAAGCTGGCTCTTTTTCCAGCTGAATCATCCCATTCCTCTCTAAAACCATGTAGCATGCTAAAGGTCTGTCTCACACAGCATACAGTATATTATCCCAGGGGAGTGTCAAATTGTGTTTCTGAGCACAAAGCTGTGCCCTTTCTTCTTCACCAATGATAGAGGGAGTGTTTCTGAGTGACAACATGCCTGGCTCTGCATTGTTCATTTCTTTGACCACCACAACTGTCCTGCAGAAATATATACATATACACATGCACACACACACACACACACACACACCACACCCACACCTAGGAGCGCATGCACACCCACAATACTCTCTTCCCTGAATGTAGTAAAGTAAAGCAGTGTGTGTCTTCATTAGCATTACTGCTGATTCAAAACCTAGCACCAGTAGCAGATAGATTAGGGCACATTTTGAAGCTGGCTACTCTTTTAGCCACATCCACCATCATCTGTCCTCCAGCAACTTAGTGGAAATTCACCTGTCCATCTTCTTTAACAGGCTTCCAGCTCCTTCTGTGCTGCAGAAAATCATCCTGAATCCAAATGGCTGTTTAATATGATTGATCTCATCATCATTTCAGAAGAGGATGCGACTACTTCATCACATCTGACTTGAAGAGGAGAGACAGTCTGTTTGAATTAAAAGCTCTCTGTGGTGAAGGAATCTGCTCACTGGCACCACTGACACCCCAGACAGCATCATAAGCCATTAAATATATTTTGTGAATTATAGGAAACATTTTCTCTCAGCCTCATGGCAAAACGTGTAGAATAGCAGGAAATTAGATCAGGGAATCCTTGTCCGGAATCTAAACTTAAAATTCCCCTAAATGTACATTTTATAAGGAAAAATATTTGATTCAGGAATTTTCGAAATACTTTCAATATTATTAATGTCCTTGTCGGCTCTACGCCTGGACATGCCCTTGACCGCAGCAAAGGATCACAATTTAAAACGGTCAAAAAAGTGTTAAATGTTTAAATACACATTTTAAAAAATGGTAATAATGGATATTAACATCTTTAAATGTAATCAAAAATGTAATCTCGTAATCCCCAAAAGTAACTAAACAGTAACAGTAATGCTGAACACTCCAAGAAAGGTTAACATCGCACCTTTCTGGTAAAAAGAGTTATAACTTGCGGAGGTGTAATCACTTTTGAGGACACAAGCATAAGTACACAATACAAATATGATAAATTATGAAAATATGAAAGATTTTATATGATGTATTTCCTATTCAACAAAACTGTATGAATAAGGCTTCAAATCACTTATATCTGTTCAAAGTATAGTATAGTCCATTTATGAAATTACTATGAGATTTTACCTTCCTAATAACTGAAAAATACATATGTGTATATTTATTGTTAGAGAAAAGGTCTCTCTTGATCTAAATGTTTGCACCCTTTGATGTGAACATCTCACAGAGCTCTAGCTTGGCTTCCTGAACTTGTTAGGAACTCGCCTTTCATATCCTATTAATCGTGTCTGTCTATGTCAAACAGAAAGTGTTTTTTGAACATGCCATAGAAATAAAAGCATTTCAATTAATTATATTATCAGATACATTTTGATGACCAATTTACCCCTTTTACCAAAGAGCACCTTCTGTCTACCAAAACCTACTATTGTGTACCTTAGCAGCACTTCCCTTGCTTATTTTTTTCTAGAAAGTGTTTTTTGTTGAAAATCTATGAGTTATTTTAGATGAATGGCTATAAATCGATCTCTGAATGTGCTACTGTGATGAAACCACTGTGTCCTGCTGCATTATGATGTAAGGATTCTAGGCATATGCGTTGTTAGTGGTTGTGACATAGGGTTCAGCCAGGAGTTTATGGACAGTCAGAAGAACAAATGAAATGGTAGGAGAGACATCCCAGCTTCAAGTGGTGTCTGTGAAAATCAGGGCTACCGCTCAATGCAAGCCTTTCGATATATGATTGTCCACATATCAATTTATAAGTGAAAATGTGAGTCGGAATCGATTCCAGAACCACACAGGTCCTCAAGACAGGGAACTTTACATCTAAAAATGATTGTATGTACTTCTTGCAATAGCCCTCTGCGACTTTGAATAATATTTATATCTCAAAACTTTGATTCCTAAAAGACGTGTGAGGAGATTGTTAACTCCATCAGATTGGTCTAAAATCCCAAATGATTCAGGAATGAGCAGGGTCAACTATACCATAAGGACCCCCTGTTCATGTCCTCATCACATGTAGTGCAATAAGACCACTCATGGTCTGCAATGTTCTCTACTTTTGATAGGTTTAGACAAACAATATTTGAATCATCATGGTCACAACCGTAGACTTTCAACTCCATCTTCCTGATTAAAATAGAATATGAATTTTGCTTCAAATATGTTACATTTAATTAGGTTATAGAGTCATAAATCAACTGAAAAACAAAATGGCTACTGTGTATACCACTTGAATGAAGAAGAAAAATATACTTTTTGTCAACTCTGTAAAACCCAAATTCTGTCAGACTGATGACAAATCTGATTTTCCATATTTTACAAATGATTGTTTTGAACTTTAGAGACAAAAATAGGTCTGTTTTGTGTATCTGTTGTCAACTCTGTCATTAAAGGCACATGTTTTAGTCAATATTCTCCAAAAATATTCTATTCATATATTGTTTTCATAATATTGGCCATTTAATATTTTGGTACACATACTGGAGAGCTCTTCTTTGTCTACACTCATTAAGCATTGTTCACACACTCTTAAGCTTTAGCCCCAACCATCTCGTTAAGGGTTCAAATATGAGGCTATGAACTAAACAAGCAAAGATTTCAAGACTAAAGGCCGGGTGTGTTCGTAAATTTTATCTGGATTGCCAGACTGTTTTCTGGGTATTCGTAACCTTGGAGTGTTGTCAGATTGTCCGTTTGTAAATTCAGAGCGTTTCACTATCGGAGCGTTCACAGCACACACTGCATGCTCTGGCCAATGAGTAGGGTTGATTTGAGCATTCTGACCTAACAGCAGCAGTCAAGCACCCAAGCTAACTGGCTATCGTTGGCTAGCTTGCTAGCTACAGTGGCTTGCGAAAGTATTCAACCCCCTTTTCCTATTTTGTTGCCTTCAACCTGGAATTAAAATAGATTTTTTGGGGGAGGCATAATTTGAATTACACAACAATGCCTACAACTTTGAAGATGCAAAATATTTTATACTGTGAAACAACAAGAAATAAGATCAAAAAAATCTTTAAGTCATACCACAGATTCGCAATTGGATTGAGGTCTGGGCTTTGACTAGGTCATTCCAAGACATTTAACTGTTTCCCCTTAAACCACTCGAGTGTTGCTTTAGCAGTATGCTTATGGTCATTGTCCTGCTGGAAGGTGAACCTCCGTCCCAGTCTCAAATCTCTGGAAGACTCTGGAAGGGGTGGCAGGTAGCCTAGTGGTTAGAGCATTGGCCTAATAACCGAAAGGCTGAATGATCGAATCCCAGAGCTGACAAAGTCAAAATCTGTCATTCTGCCCCTGAACAAGGCAGTTAACCCACTGTTCTTAGGCTGTCATTGAAAATATGAATTTGTTCTTAACTGACTTGCCTAGGTAAAAAAAACACATGCCATCCATCATTTCTTCAATTCTGACCAGTTTCCCATTCCCTGCTGATAAAAACATCCCCACAGCATGATGCTGCCACCAACTTGCTTAATGTGGGTGAGGTGTTGGGTTTGCCCCAGACATAGGATTTTAATATCCATTTAATTACAGGTTACAATGCAACAATGTAGGAAAAACACCAAGGAAGATGTTTACTTTTGTAAGGCACTGTGCTTCCAGACACAAATAAGAGAACAGCTTCCTCTGACAATTTTACTCGCCCTTGCAGAGCTGGTTAAGATGTGTTTATGTTATCCAGAACATTGGTGACTGTAACTGTGCCGCTGGCAACAATTTAATTATGTTTTTTTGCCAACGTTCACCACCCACCTGCTTCAGATGTTCACTATCATCCTTGTGTCCAAGAAAGGGAAAGTACCTGAACTGAATGACTAACAACCAGTAACCCTCACTTCCGTCATCATTAAGTGCTTCGAGAGGCTAGTCAAAGACCGTTCATCAACTACAGCTCGGCCTTCAATACCACAGTGCCATATAAGCTCATTACAAAGCTCACAGCCCTGGGTCTGAACTTCTCCCTATGGAACTGGCTCCTGGACTTCCTGACAGGGCGCCCCCAGGTGGAGAAGGTAGGCAACATCAACCTCAGGGTGCTGCAGAAATGTGGCCTGTCCCAGAGGGCCCTCACAGTGTCCTACAGGAGCACCATCGAGAGCATATTGTTGGGCTAAATCACAGCCTGGTATGACAACTCCACCGCCACGGACCACAAGACTCTTCAGAGAGTGATACGTGCAGCTGAATGCAACATTGGGTACACACTGCCTGCTGTAAAGGACACCTACAACACCAGGTGTCGTAGGAAGGCCAATAAGATCATCAGGGAGCCACCCAAGCCAAGACCTTTTTCCCCGCTTTGGTCACGCAGACCCGGGCAGTACAGGAGCATTAGCAAAAACTGAAAGACTGGCCAATGGTTTCTAACCATTAGGACTGCTGAATAGATACCACTAGTCAGCTACCTGTTACCCCCCCCCCATGGACATTTCCCCCTTCCACACCCTCAACACTCACTTACCTTACCTGCTACTCCCTCTATGGACATTCTTCCTTCTGCTGCTCCACCATATATATATATATATATAATACAGTGGATTGTAATAAAAACTGTAGAAATAGAAATAGCACTATTTCCTTCATTTTATTTCACCAGTCCTGCATGTTGGAGCTCGAAGCATAAGATTTTCACTGTACCCTGCATTCACACCTGCAACCCTGTACATGTGACTATTACACAATCTGAATCTGAGTCTGACCTATTCTGAGTGGGCGTAAAACCTTCAACAGTAATTTTACTTTTTTAAATTTTACCTTTATTATTAACTAGGCAAGTCAGTTAAGAACAAATTCTTATTTTCAATGACGGCCTAGGAACAGTGGGTTAAACTGCCTGTTCAGGGGCAGAACGACAGATTTGTACCTTGTCAGCTCAGGGATTTGAACTTGCAACCTTTCGGTTCCGGACTCATATTTCCCTTCTAATGAATGAGTGTGAGTATGCGTGTATTAAGTGTGTTGGCGTGCTATATGTGTGTGTGTTTGCTGACTATGTTCATTAAAAGAGCAGCTCGATCTCATTTCATCAGAGTTAACAGCAGGAGTCCTCTTGGGGTCTCATTTTGCTGTTTCAGAGAAACTCTTGATTGACATTGATTGGAAACGATGAGACAGGATTGCAGACTACAGTTTTCCCTTTTTGTACTGGGGTTTGTGGCTTTCAAATGCGCACGTCTGAAACAGAAATAGATATTTTCATTTATTTTCTCCTCTTTCCTATGTGACCTCCATGGCCATGCAATGGGCTGCTGTGGAGCAGTGTGCCCTGCGAGGGAAGGGTGTCCTGGCCTACCTTTCCACCATCAGGCCCCAACGACCAAAGTCTCCAAACACACGAATACAAGAGAGGGCAGAGGTTAAAAGAAGCAAATAGTGGTGACTCTCCCTCATCGGCCATCTAGAGGAACATGTAATAAACACCTAGAGGAACATGTAATAAACACCTAGAGGAACATGTAACAAACACCTAGAGGAACATGTAACAAACACCTAGAGGAACATGTAATAAACACCTAGAGGAACATGTAATAAACACCTAGAGGAACATGTAATAAACACCTAGAGGAACATGTAACAAACACCTAGAGGAACATGTAACAAACACCTAGAGGAACATGTAATAAACACCTAGAGGAACATGTAATAAACACCTAGAGGAACATGTAATAAACACCTAGAGGAACATGTAATAAACACCTAGAGGAACATGTAACAAACACCTAGAGGAACATGTAACAAACACCTAGAGGAACATGTAACAAACACCTAGAGGAACATGTAACAAACACCTAGAGGAACATGTAACAAACACCTAGAGGAACATGTAATAAACACCTAGAGGAACATGTAATAAACACCTAGAGGAACATGTAATAAACACCTAGAGGAACATGTAATAAACACATAGAGGAACATGTAATAAACACATAGAGGAACATGTAATAAACACATAGAGGAACATGTAATAAACACCTAGAGGAACATGTAATAAACACCTAGAGGAACATGTAATAAACACCTAGAGGAACATGTAATAAACACCTAGAGGAACATGTAACAAACACCTAGAGGAACATGTAATAAACACCTAGAGGAACATGTAATAAACACCTAGAGGAACATGTAATAAACACCTAGAGGAACATGTAATAAACACCTAGAGGAACATGTAATAAACACCTAGAGGAACATGTAATAAACACCTAGAGGTACATGTAATAAACACCTAGAGGAACATGTAATAAAGTCCACATAAGAAGAGCAACACAGGAGAGTGAGTCCATAAAAGAGGTATGGAGTAATGGAGGGATGTAGGGATATTGGAATGAATGGTTTTGATGAGTGACCTCTCGCCTACAGAGTCAGCCCTGACCTTAAGAACACAGCCGCCGAGCCCTGAACCCTGGGAGGACTGAAGAAAAAGAAACACACATACACGCAACACTTTTTTTTACTCTTGACACAGAGAGAACATGCACACACACACACACACACACACACACACATAAAGGAAGACAAACACACATTCAGTGCCTTTGGACTTTTTCACATTTTGTTGTGCTACAGCCTTATTCTAAAATGGATTAAAAAATAATAATAATCCTCAGCAATCTACACACAATACACCATGATGCAGCAAAAACGTTTTTTTTTCTAGTTTTTTTGTGCAAAGGTATTAAAAATAAAAACAGAAATATCTTATTTACATAAGTATTCAGACCCCTTGCTATGAGAATCGAAATTAAACTCAGATGCATCCTGTTTCCATTGATCATCCTTGAGACTTTTCTACAACTTGATTGGAGTCCACCTTTGGTAAATGCAAATGTTTGGACATGATTTGGAAAGGCACACAACTGTCTTCATAAGGTCCCACAGTTGACAGTGCATATCAGAGCAAAAACCAAGCCATGAAGTCAAAGGAATTGTCCGTAGAGCTCCGAGACACGACTGTGTTGAGGCACAGATCTGGGGAAGGGTACCAAAACATTTCTGCAGCATTCAAGGTCCCCAAGAACAGAGTGGCCTCCATCACTCTTAAATGTAAAAACTTTGTAACCACCAAGAATCTTCCTAGAGCTGGCCACTCGGGCAAACTGAGCAATCGGGGGAGAAGGGCCTGGGTCAGAGAGGTGACCAAGAACCCGATGGTCACTCTGACAGAGATCTAGAATTCCTCTATGGAGATGGGAGAACCTTCAGAACGACAACCATCTCTACAGCACTCCACCAATCAGACCTTTTTGGTAGAGTGGCCAGACGGTAAAAGGCACATGAAGCTTGGAGTTTACCAAAAGGCACCTAAAGACTCTCAGACCATGAGAAACAAGATTCTCTGGTCTGATGAAACCAAGATTGAACTCCATGGCCTGAATGCCAAGTGTCACGTTTGGAGGAAACCTGGCACCATCCCTACGGTGAAGCATTGTGGTGGCAGCATCATGCTGTGGGGATGTTTTTCAGCAGCAGGGACTGAGACACTAGTCAGGATCGAGGCAAAGATGAACAGAGCAAAGAACAGAGGGATCCTTGATGAAAACCTGCTTGAACCCGATTGAACATCTTTGGAGAGACCTGAAAATAGGTGTGCCAAGCTTTTAGCGTCAAACCCAAGAAGACTCAAGGCTGTAATCGCTGCCAAAGGTGCATCAACAAAGTACTCAGTAAAGGGTCTGAATACTTATGTCAATGTGATATTTCAGATGTTTATTTTATTACATTTGCAAACACAGTAGATTGATGAGGGACAAAAACAATTGAATAAATGTTAGAATAAGGCTGTGATGTAACAAAATGTGGAAAAAGTAGATGGTCTGAATACTTTCTGAATGCGCTGTACACACTGTTTTCTTCACACAAGAGGTATAGAGTTGACATACAGCAGCCTTTATACCATGGGAGAAAGACAGACAGACTGTCTTATACCATGGGAGAACGATAGACGGACTGTCTTATACCATGGGAGAAAGATAGACAGACTGTCTTATACCATGGGAGAAAGACAGACAGACTGTCTTATACCATGGGAGAAAGACAGACAGACTGTCTTATACCATGGGAGAAAGACAGACAGACTGTCTTATACCATGGGAGAAAGACAGACAGACTGTCTTATACCATGGGAGAAAGATAGACGGACTGTCTTATACCATGGGAGAAAGATAGACGGACTGTCTTATACCATGGGAGAAAGATAGACGGACTGTCTTATACCATGGGAGAAAGATAGACGGACTGTCTTATACCATGGGAGAAAGATAGACGGACTGTCTTATACCATGGGAGTAAGATAGACGGACTGTCTTATACCATGGGAGAAAGATAGACGGACTGTCTTATACCATGGGAGAAAGATAGACGGACTGTCTTATACCATGGGAGAAAGATAGACGGACTGTCTTATACCATGGGAGAAAGATAGACGGACTGTCTTATACCATGGGAGAAAGATAGACGGACTGTCTTATACCATGGGAGAAAGATAGACGGACTGTCTTATACCATGGGAGAAAGATAGACGGACTGTCTTATACCATGGGAGAAAGATAGACGGACTGTCTTATACCATGGGAGAAAGATAGACGGACTGTCTTATACCATGGGAGAAAGATAGACGGACTGTCTTATACCATGGGAGAAAGATAGACGGACTGTCTTATACCATGGGAGAAAGATAGACGGACTGTCTTATACATTTACATTACATTTACCATGGGAGAAAGATAGACGGACTGTCTTATACCATGGGAGAAAGACAGACTGTCTTAGTTAGTTGTGTAGGTAGACAGAGCTAGGCAGACATTCTGTGGCAGTAACCTTGAGTGTTCATATTCAGTAGGATTGTGATGAAACTGGCAGATTAATGGTACATTCAACACTAAGCCAACTAAGAAGGGAACATTTTCTGTTTCAACACTCTGCCAGTGGCTCCAGATGATGTGTGAATGGGAGAATATGTGTTAGAGAGATACTGTATAGGGAAACAGATGGAAAGAGAGGGGGAGCTAGAGAGGGAGGAGGGGGTATCTCTAATAAGTCCTTCGCACTCCCACTCAAGTCGCAAGGGGAGAGAGAGAGAGAGAGAGAGAGAGAGAGAGAGAGAGAGAGAGAGAGAGAGAGAGAGAGAGAGAGAGAGAGAGAGAGAGAGAGAGAGAGAGGAGATGGCAGGATGGAGGAAACAGGGAGGGCACTGAGGGAAGGTGTTGCGCCACCAGATGGGTTCTAATCTAAACGGTCACCCCTGGACCCTCATGGGTAATGGACCAGTCAGACTCCACTAGATCACCGCAACGACCACACCCTGCTGAAATACAGACTCTATTTCTTCGCTCTATTCAATTTAAATTTAAGGGCTTTATTGGCATGGGAAACATATATTAACATTGCCAAAGCAAGTGAAGTAGATATTAAACAAAAGTGACATAAACAATACAAATCAACAGTAGACATTACAATCACAAAAGTTCCAAAAGAATAAAGACATTTCAAATGTCATATTATGTGCAAATAGTTAAAGTACAAAAGAGAAAATAAAAAAACATAAAAATGGGTTGTTTTTACAACAGTGTTTCTTCTTCACTGGTTGTTTTCTTGTGGCAACAGGTCACACATCTTTCTGCTGAGATGTCACACTGTGGTATTTCACCCAATAGCAATGGGAGTTTCTCAAAATTAGGTTTGTTTTCTAATTCTTTGCAAATCTGTGTAATCTCAGGGAAATATGTGTCTCTAATATGCTCATACATTTGCCAGGTTAGGAAGTGCAGCTCAGTGTCCACCTCATTTTGTGGGCAGTGAGCATATAGCCTGTCTTCTCTTGAGAGCCATGTCTGCCTACAGCGGACTTTCTTAATAGCAAGGTTATGTTCACTGAGCCTGTACATAGTCAAAGCTTTCCATAAGTTTGGGTCAGTCACAGTGAAGGGATGAACAGGCTGAGGTTTCAGGGGAAGGGAGAAGGTGTGCAGATGTAGTGGGGAAAGTAGGAAATGAAAGCAGTGTGGCTAAGGGGGCAATTGTGGTAGAACAGGAAAAAGTAGGGGGGGGGGACAGTCGGTGAGACTGCGATTGAGGTCGCTGAGGAGGTGCTGGTAAATGAAATGGGAGTTCAAGAGGAGAGTGAAACAAGGGGAAATGAAGCAGCTGTTTTCAAAGTACCGAGGAGTAAGAGGAAGAATTTAAGGGGTGGCGAGGGTTCTACTTCTAAGAGGAAGGTAGAGATTGATAAATCAGTTGAGGAAAAACAGGTTGTAGAGATGGTGTAGTTTTCTTCTGGGGACAATAGCGATAGTGAGGCATCTGATGCGTCACAACAAAATAGTGAGAGATGGGGTGGAACGGAGGTATGGGATTGAGAAGGTACGCATATTTCTGAATTTGAAAAAAGGGAAGAAATATATGTAGGGTTATAAGGATTTTTTTCTCCTGAAAGTGAATTGTTTATTGAATCAGCAATGTTTCTGATGTCAAAAATACGGGGGTCACGAGACTGACAAGTGATTAAAATTCTAAAGGAAATGAAAGAGTTCAGTCACATCCTTAACTCTGTAAAGAAATGTGTTTTCTGTCTCTTACTCTGTATATTATTTAGCCATAAGCAGATTTAAGATTTCTTCTTTAACCTCTTGAAGCTAGGGGGCACTATTTTTATGTTTGGAAAAATAACGTTCCCAAAGTAAACGGCCTATTTCTCAGGACCAGATGCTAGAATATGCATATAATTGACAGATTAGGATAGATATGCAATTCAGCGGTTGTTGATGAAAATTATCCCACTAAAGGGATGGGTAGCGTCAAGAAGTTATACGTACATGGGGCTAGAGACATTAAAGAAAGAGCCATAGTGTATGAGTTCATAAAGGGAAGTGCCATAAGTTTTCTACAAGAAACGCGTTCTTGGAGGGTAAAACTGGGCATTGATGACAAGGTAAAGCCAGCATGGAGAGCACTGAACAAGCCACCGTTACTAAAGGGGACTGGTGACATGTAATGGAGGGTGTTGATGACAAGGTAAAGCCAGCATGGAGAGCACTGTACAAGCCACCGTTACTAAAGGGGACTGGTGATATGTAATGGAGGGTGTTGATGACAAGGTAAAGCCAGCATGGAGAGCACTGTACAAGCCACCGTTACTAAAGGGGACTGGTGACATGTAATGGAGGGTGTTGATGACAAGGTAAAGCCAGCATGGAGAACACTGTACAAGCCACCGTTACTAAAGGGGACTGGTGACATGTAATGGAGGGTGTTGATGACAAGGTAAAGCCAGCATGGAGAGCACTGTACAAGCCACCGTTACTAAAGGGGACTGGTGACATGTAATGGAGGGTGTTGATGACAAGGTAAAGCCAGCATGGAGAGCACTGTACAAGCCACCGTTACTAAAGGGGACTGGTGACATGTAATGGAGGGTGTTGATGACAAGGTAAAGCCAGCATGGAGAGCACTGTACAAGCCACCGTTACTAAAGGGGACTGGTGATATGTAATGGAGGGTGTTGATGACAAGGTAAAGCCAGCATGGAGAGCACTGTACAAGCCACCGTTACTAAAGGGGACTGGTGACATGTAATGGAGGGTGTTGATGACAAGGTAAAGCCAGCATGGAGAACCCTGTACAAGCCACCGTTACTAAAGGGGACTGGTGACATGTAATGGAGGGTGTTGATGACAAGGTAAAGCCAGCATAGAGAACACTGTACAGGGGACTGGTGATATGTAATGGAGGGTGTTGATGACAAGGTAAAGCCAGCATGGAGAACACTGTACAAGCCACCGTTACTAAAGGGGACTGGTGATATGTAATGGAGGGTGTTGCATGGCATCATTGCAGTTAATGCTTTTGCATCTGCCATCAACTCAGATGTTGGAGATGGATGTCCTTGATGTAATATAAGAGAAAAATATTTCACTGTTTTATGGAGCGTGAGAGGATAAAGCCTCTCTTTGAAATACTAGCGGCTTTGTTTACAGCTGTAGGGGGATTTTCAATAACACTGTTTTTATTTTGGGGTATCAATATAGTAAGCAACAGAAAATAATATGTCAACTGTTACATTTTATTTTAGCACAAGCTAAGATGACAAGGAAAAGTAAGATAGACAAGGGAAGGATGGTAAGGATGTAAGATGTGTTCTTCTCAAAGCGAGAATAAAAGATGTAAAAGAGCTCCCTGTTTGAGGAGAAGTGGGCTTTCAAAGGAGCGGTTTCGTGGAGGAGGGGAAACTTTGTTTTTATATATATAAAATACGTTGAATGTAAATGCTTTTTAATATTTTATTTACATTTTTTATGATTATTTTTTTATGTTTATTTAAGAATTACACATCTGTTATAAAAGAATGACACATTGAGAAATAAAAACTCAAAAACTCTCTCTCTCTCTCTCTGTTTGGTAATAAACTCATCCCTACAAACAGGTTGACTCACTTCAGAACTTAAGCGAGTCACAGACAATGGAACAACACAGACACAAAGAGTGTGTGTGTGTGTGTGTGTGTGTGTGTGTGTGTGTGTGTGTGTGTGTGTGTGTGTGTGTGTGTATGAAAGTGTGCGCGTGCATATGCATGTGTGCATGCTTTAAAGAGTGGGTGTCAGGACATATAATATAATTCATAAATGTCCTACTTCATATCTTATCACCACTCAATCATTCAATATTCTATCACATCTCAATATGGGTCATTCTATACATTCTCTAGTTCCGTTGCTCCCTCCGTTGACCCCTTCTCCTCTCCTCATCCTTTTTTTATTTCAATTCTTCCTATACAGCGAGTCTGATCCAGAGAACATGATTGTTTGTCATCCAGAAGAGAGAGGAAACAGCACGCCCAGCATAGACTCACCAGATAGCTCCTACAACCCCCCCCACCCTCAACAAATACAGTGTGTGTATGCTTGTCTATCTACTAATACAGTATCAATCTCTCTGTCTCTTATAAGGACAGTATGAGTATCACAAGGTGAAGGATACAACACAGAAGGATCTCCCCTTTCCATCTCCAATATATTGTAACTTTTCCTAGAGGTCAAAGGTCATAATGGACACGGTCCTGCCATGCCACGTTTGTCCTCTCTCACCACCACCTCTTACAGACGCCACTCACGCACAACTAGGTTATCAGACACTCATTAAACACATACACACACAAACATACACACGCGCACACACACACAAACAGACACTCCGACTCTCATTACACCTCGAGCAGGGCAGGGCTGGGGGAGGGGAGCAGAGCTCATTTGTAAATGCATTCTCAATCTCTTAACTTCCTCACATTACATATTTTTACATTGAGGAAGGAAGGAAGGAAGGGAGGGAGAGGGAGAGAGTCAGGGATGAAAGCAGGGAGGGAGGGACAGAAGAAGGAAAGGGAGGATGGGAGAGAAGGCATGGGAGAAGGGAGGGAGACAGAGAAAAAAAGGAGGGAGAATAAGGTATAGAGGATAGAAAATGAGAGATGGAGAGAAGAAGGGAGGAAGGAAGAACGGGATGGAGGGAGGGGAGGCAGGCTAAGGTCCAATCCAGTAGCCTCACCCGTATATGTTTTTCTCCCCATACAGATGCAGATTTTGTATTGATTGGTGCTCTGAGAGGAAGATGGAACAAGGGTATTGCAACAAGAAAGGAGGGGGTGGGGGAATCAATTATCTCTGCCTTAATAGGAGCCAGTCCTCTAGGCAAGAAGAGAGGAGAGAAAAAGGGAGGAAAAGAGAGGAGACGGGAGAGGGAAAAAGAGGAGAGGAAAAGAGGGGAGAAGAGAAAAGAGGAGAGGAAAAGAAAGGAGATTAAGGGAAAATGGAGAGCAGAGGAAAAGAGAGGAGAGGGAAAGAGAGGAGAGGAGAGGGAAAGAGAGGAGAGGAAAAATGGGAGTGACAAAGAGAGGAGAGGAAAAGAAGGGAGAAGAGAGGAAAAGAGGAGGGGAAAAACAGGGGAGAGGACAAGAGAGGAGAGGAAAAGAGAGGAGATGAAGGGAAATGAAAGGAGAGCAGAGGAAAAGAGAGGAGAGGAGAGGTAAAGAGAGGAGAGGAAAAATGGGAGTGGCAAAGAGAGGAGAGGAAAAGAAGGGAGAAGAGAGGAAAAGAGAGGAGAGGAAAAGAGAGGAGATGAAGGGAAATGAAAGGAGAGCAGAGGAAAAGAGAGGAGAGGAGAGGTAAAGAGAGGAGATGAAGGGAAATGAAAGGAGAGCAGAGGAAAAGAGAGGAGAGGAGAGGTAAAGAGAGGAGATGAAGGGAAATGAAAGGAGAGCAGAGGAAAAGAGAGGAGAGGAGAGGTAAAGAGGGGAGACAAAAAGAGGAAAAAAGAGGAGAGGACAAGAGGGGAGAGGAAATGACAGGAGAGGGGAGAAGGAAAATAGAGAGTATAGGAGAAGAGGGGACAGGAAAGAGAGGGGAAAGAAAAAGAATAAGAGGAAAAGAAAGGAGAGGAGGGGAGATGAAAAAATAGGAGAGGAGAAGAGAGGAGAGGAAGGGAAAAGAGAGGAGAGCAGAGGAAAAGAGAGGAGAGAGAAAGAGGGAGTGGAAAAGAGAGGAGAGAGAAAGAGGGAGTGGAAAAGAGAGGAGAGAGAAAGAGGGAGTGGAAAAGATAGGAGAGAAAAAGAGTGGAGAGAAAAAGAGGGGGGAGTGGAAAGGAGAGGAGAGGAGAGGAAAAGAGGGGAGAGAAACAGTGAGGAGAAGAGAGGAAAAGAGAGGAGACTAGAGGAAAAGAGGGGAGAGGAAAGACAGGAGAGGGGAGAAGGAAAAAAAGAGGAGAGGAGAGGAAAAGAGGGGAGTGGAAAGGAGAGCAGAGGAAAAGATGGGAGAGAAAAAGAGGAGAAGTGAGGGAAAGAAAGGAGAGGGGGGAAGAGGGGAGAGGAGATGAGAGGAGAGGAAAAGAGGGGAGAGGAAATGAGAGGAGAGGAAAATATGAAGAGGAAAAAGAGGAGAGGAGAGGAAAAGAGGGGAGTGGCAAAGAGAGAAGAGAAAAGAGGGGGAGGAAAGACAGGAGAGGGGAGAAGGTAAAAATGAGGAGAGGAGAGGAGAGGAAAAGAGGGGAGTGGAAAGGAGAGCAGAGGAAAAGAGGGGAGGGAAAAAGAGAAGTGAGGGAAAGAAAGGAGAGGGGGAAGAGGGGAGAGGAGATGAGAGTAGAGGAAAAGAGAGGAGAGGAAATGAGAGGAGAGGAAAATATGAAGAGGAAAAAGAGGAGAGGAGAGGAAAAGAGGGGAGTGGCAAAGAGAGAAGCGAAAAAGAGGGGGAGGAAAGACAGGAGAGGGGAGAAGGTAAAAATGAGGAGAGGAGAGGAGAGGAAAAGAGGGGAGTGGAAAGGAGAGGATAGGAGAGGAAAAGAGGGGAGAGGAAAAGAGAGGAGAGAAAAAGAGGGGAGTGGAAAGGAGAGGAGAGGAAAAGAGGGGAGCGAAAAAGTGGGGAAAAGAGAGGAGACGAGAGGAAAAGAGGGGAGAGGAAAGACAGGAGAGGGGAGAAGGAAAAAAAAGAGGAGAGGAGAGGAAAAGAGGGGAGAGAAAAAGAGGAGAAGAGAGGGAAGGAGAGGAGGGGGAGAGGGGAGAGGAGATGAGGAGAGGAAATGAGAGGAGAGGAAATATGAAGAGGAAAAAAGAAGAGAGGAGAGGAAAAGAGGGGAGTGGCAAAGAGAGAAGAGGAAAGAGGGGGAGGAGAGAAAAATAGGGGATAGGACAAGAGAGGAGAGGAGAAGAGAGGAAAAGAGGGGAGTGGCAAAGAGAGAATAGGAAAAGAGGGGAGAGGACAAGAGGAGAGAACTGGGGAGGAAAAAAGAGGAGAGGATTGGAAAAGAGGGGAGAGGAAAAGAGAGGAAAGCAAAAGAGGGGAGAGGAAAAGAGAGAAGAGGGGGAGAGGAAAAAAGAGTAGAGAATAGGAAAAGAGGGGAGAGGAAAAGAGGGGAGAGGACTGGGGAGGAAAAAAAGAGGAGAGGAGAGGAAAAGAGGGGAGTGGCAAAGAGAGGAGAGGAAAAGAGGCGAGAGGAGAGGAAAAGAGAGGAAAGGGGAGAGGGAAAAAAAGAGGAGATGAAGGGAAACAAAAGGAGAGCAGAGGAAAAGAGAGGAGAGGAGAGGAGAGGAGAGGAGAGGAGAGGAGAGGAGTGGAAAGGAGAGAAGAAGAGAGGAGAGGAAAAGAGGGGAGAGGAGAGGAAAAGAAAATAAAAGAGAGGAAAAGAAAAGAAAAAGAAAGGAGAGGAAGAGGGGAGAGGAAAGACAGGAGAGAGGAGAATGGAATAAAAGAGGAGAGAGAAAAAAATAGGAGGAGAGGAAAAGAGGGGAGAGGAAAAGAGAGGAGGGGTAGAGGAAAAGAGAGGAGGGGTAGAGGAAAAAGAGGAGAGAAAAAGAGGGGAGTGGAAAAGAGAGAAGAGGAAACGAGAGATGAAGGGAAAATAATGGAGGGCAGAGGAAAAGAGATGAGAGGAAAAGAGGGGAGAGGACAAGAGAGGAGGGGGGAGAGAAAAAAAGAGGAGAGGAGAGAAAAAGAGGGGAGTGGAAAAGAGAGGAGAGGAAAAGAGAGATGAAGGGAAAAGAATGGAGGAGAGAGGAAAGGAGAGGAGAGGAGTGGAAAAGAGAGGAGAGGAAAAGAGGGGAGTGGCAAAGAGAGAAGAGGAAAAGAGGGGGAGGAGAGGAAAAGAGGGGATAGGACAAGAGAGGAGAGGAGAAGAGAGGAAAAGAGGGGAGTGGCAAAGAGAGAAGAGGAAAAGAGGGGGAGGAGAGGAAAAGAGGGGATAGGACAAGAGAGGAGAGGAGAAGAGAGGAAAAGAGGGGAGTGGCAAAGAGAGAAGAGGAAAAGAGGGGGAGGAGAGGAAAAGAGGGGATAGGACAAGAGAGGAGAGGAGAAGAGAGGAAAAGAGGGGAGTGGCAAAGAGAGAAGAGGAAAAGAGGGGGGGAGGAGAGGAAAAGAGGGGATAGGACAAGAGAGGAGAGGAGAAGAGAGGAAAAGAGGGGAGTGGCAAAGAGAGAAGAGGAAAAGAGGGGGAGGAGAGGAAAAGAGGGGATAGGACAAGAGAGGAGAGGAGAAGAGAGGAAAAGAGGGGAGTGGCAAAGAGAGAATAGGAAAAGAGGGGAGAGGACAAGAGAGGAGAGGACTGGGGAGGAAAAAGAGGCGAGGACTGGGGAGGAAAAAGAGGAGAGGAGAGGAAAAGAGGGGAGAGGAAAAGAGAGGAGAGGAAGAGGGGAGTGGAAAGAGGGGAGAGGAAAAAAGAGGAGAGGAGAGGAAAAGAGAGGAGAGTAAAAGAGGGGAGAGGGGGAGGGGAAAAAGAGTAGAGAATAGGAAAAGAGGGGAGAGGAAAAGAGGGGAGAGGAAAAAAAAGTAGAGGAGAGGAAAAGAGAGGAGAGGAGAGTAAACGAGGGGAGAGGAAAAGAGAGGAGAGGGGTAGGGGAAAAAAGAGTAAAGAATAGGAAAAGAGGGGAGAGAAAAAGAGAGGAGAGGAGAGTAAAAGAGAGGAGAGGAAAAAGAGAGGAGGAGAGGAAAGAAGAGGAGAGGAAAAGAGAGGAGAGGAGGAGTAGACTACAATCCAGCCATAATCATGAGACCTAGTCTAGCTCTGGTCACCATACCCTGGGGTGTCACACTGTTCTCCCCTCTCTCCCTCCACCTCTCCTTTCACCCCACTCTCCTATCCTTCCCTAGCCTTGCTCTGATCAGCAATTGTTTTCCTTTGTCTGCAGAACCTTCACCTCTACCTCTTCCGTCGCTTGCTCTATTACCATACAGAGGTGAAGGGACCAGACTGGGAACACACACAGACACAGAGAGACACAGAGAAACACACAGACACAGAGACAGAAAGACACACAGCCACTAAAACAGCAGGGAGGGCAGACTTGTCTTGATCACACATACATACACACTGCCATATAAGGAACTGGTTTTTGGGAATTAAAAACCAAAACAAACATTCAACTGATTAAAGAGAAATACTGAACGAACAAAAGACAGCTCACTAGATGATGAGTAGGACATCATCTAAGACATGAGAGAGACATTATGTGAAAGGGGGGTAGAACCTGATTTAAGTCCTCCCAGCTCAGATCCTAGAGATTCTACATGGTCACAGGGGGCACAGAAGGAGCAATGCAATGTTTCTATTGGCTCCCATCTTAACTCCCGTTCAGAGTGTGTGTGTGTGTGTGTGTGTGTGTGTGTGTGTGTGTGTGTGTGTGTGTGTGTGTGTGTGTGTGTGTGTGTGTGTGTGTGTGCATATGCTCTGAGCATCGCGTGCCAAGAAACATCCAGGGAAATCTCTCCAGGGCCCACGTGACGGAGTCATATCCAGCCATACTTTCAGACATCGAGCACTTATCTAACCACCACCCTCCACTCGTCACCCTCCTCCGCCCTGCACCCAAAATCCATCAACGCTAGCAGTACGCCACAGGCCCATGGAAGCGTGAGAGAGAGTCCAGTCAAAATCTGGCATGAAATGAGCAGGGGGGGGGGGGCCTTAGACAAAAACACACCCATGGCCCTCCAATCCTGGCTATGGTTAACTGTACAGCCCTGAGTACAAACACACACCCATGGCCTCCAATCCTGGCTATGGTTAACTGTACAGCCCTGAGTACAAACACACACCCATGACCCTCCAATCCTGGCTATGGTTAACTGTACAGCCCTGAGTACAGACACACACCCATGACCCTCCAATCCTGGCTATGGTTAACTGTACAGCCCTGAGTACAGACACACATCCATGGCCCTCTAATCCTGGCTATGGTTAACTGTACAGCCCTGAGTACAGACACACACCATGGCCCTCCAATCCTGGCTATGGTTAACTGTACAGCCCTGAGTACAGACACACACCCATGGCCCTCCAATCCTGGCTATGGTTAACTGTACAGCCCTGAGTACAGACACACACCCATGGCCTCCAATCCTGGCGATGGTTAACTGTACAGCCCTGAGTACAGACACACACCCATGGCCTCTAATCCTGGCGATGGTTAACTCCTGGGGTGCTGTAGACACACACCACCGCACTGTGCTAAAGCTAACCCAAGAGTGATCTTGACAAAGAAACAGCTAACCTTTTACTAAGCTTTTACTGTTGTATCACAAATCATTTATGAAATTCCACGTTATGATTTTTAAAAAATGATAACACAACTACGTTCCTATAAATACACAATAATATGTCAGTGTTAATTAATGAATTAACTAATACATGTTGCCATGTACACTACCATTCATAAGTTTGGGGTCACTTAATAATGTCCTTGTTTTTGAAAGAAAAGCACATTTTTGTCCATTAAAATGACATCAAATTCGTCTGAAATAGAGTGTGACATGTTAACTCCCTTCTCAGAACAGCGCAAACTGCATCTAACCAGAATAGAAAGAGGAGTGGGAGGCCCCGGTGCACAACTGAGCAAGATGACAAGTACATTAGAGTGTCTAGTTTGAGAAACAGACACCACACAAATCCTCAACTGGCTGCTTCATTAACTTTTGGGACTGGGGGGCAGTATTGAGTAGCTTGGATAAAAAGGTGCCCAGAGTAAACTGCCTGCTACTCAGGCCCAAAAGCTAGAATATGCATATAATTAGTAGATTTGGATAGAAAACACTCGGAAGTTTCTAAAACTGTTTGAATGATGTCTGTGAGTATAATATAACTCATATGGCAGGCAAAAACCTGAGAAACAATCCAACCAGGAAATGGGAAATCTGAGGTTTGTAGTTTTTCAAGTCATTGCCTATCGAATATACAGTGTCTATGGGATCATATTGCACTTCCTAAGGCATCCACTAGATGTCAGCAGTCTTTAGAACCTTGTTTGAGGCTTCTACTGTGAAGGAGGAGAAAATGAGAGCTGTTTGAGCCAGAGGTCTGGCAGAGAGCCATGAGCTGATCACGCGCACGTCTGTGAGAGGTAGCTGCGTTCCATTGCATTTCTAAAGACAAAGGAATTCTCTGGTTGGTACATTATTGAAGATGTATGATAAAAACATCCTATAGATTGATTCAAAACATCGTTTGACATATTTCTACAAACTGTAATATAACTTTTTTGACATTTCCTCTGAACAAGCGATCACGCATTATGCATTTGGATTAATGGATATTTGGACATAAATGGACTTTATCGAACAAAACAAACATTTATTGTGAAGCTGGGGTTCCTGGGAGTGCATTCCGATCAAGATCATCAAAGGTAAGTGAATCGTTATAACACTATTTCTGACACCTCTCCTTCTTTGGAAAATGGCTGTATGGTTTTCTGTGACTAGGTGCTGACCTAACATAATCATTTGGTTTGCTTTCGCCATAAAGCCTATTTGAAATTGAACACTGTGGCTGGATTTACAAGTAGTTTATCTTTAAAATGGTGCAAAATACTTGTATGTTTGAGGAATTTTAATTATGGGATATCTGTTGTTTTGAATTTGGCGCCCTGCAATTTCACTGGTTTTTGGCGAAGTGGGACGCTACCGTCCCATATATCCCAGAAAAGTTAAATAGTACCCGCAAAACACCAGTCTCAACGAGTTGCAAAGAAAAAGCCATATCTCCGACTGGCCATTAAAAATAAAACAGTAATATGGGCAAAAGTACACAGACACTGGACAGAGGAACTCTGCCGAGAAGGCCAGCACCCCGGAGTCGCCTCTTCACTGTTGACGTTGAGACTGGTGTTTTGCAGGTGCTATTTAATGAAGCTGCCAGTTGAAGACTTGTGAGGCATCTGTTTCTCAAACTAGAAACAATAATGTACTTGTCATCTTGCTAAGTTGTGCACCAGGGCCTCCCACTCCTCTTTCTATGAAATGTGGTCACTCTCCATCTCCACCCCTGACGTGGAAATGCGGTACCCTAGGAAGGAGACAGACTGTTGGAAGAACAGACATTTCTCAGCCTTGACGTACAGGTCATGCTCCAACAGTCGACCAAGCACCCTGCCGAACCAGGGACACATGCTCGGCGCATGTAGTGGAGTATATCAGAATGTCGTCGATATACACCACTACACACTGCCCGTGCAGGGGCCGGGAAATCTTGTCTACAAAGGCCTGGAAGAATGATGGAGCATTCATCAACCGGTACGTCATGACGAGGTACTCATAGTGCCCTGAGGTGGTACTAAATGCCGTCTTCCACTCGTCCCCTTCCCAGATACGCACCAGGTTGTAAGCGCTCCTGAGATCCAATTTTGTGAAGAAGCACGCCCCGTGCATTGACTCTAACGCACTGGCTATGAGAGGCAGCGGGTAGCTGTACCTCAGAATGATTTGGTTAATACCTCGATAGTCAATGCATGGGCGTTTCTTCACAAAAAAGAAACTCGATGAGGCAGGTGAAGTGGAGGGCCGAATGTACCTCTGTTCCAGGGATTCGGAGACATATGTCTCCATAGCCACCGTCTCCTCCTGTGACAGAGGATACACGTGACTGCTGGGAAGTGCTGTGTCTACCTGGAGATTTAGCGCACAATCCCCCCATCGATGGGGTGGTAATTGAGTCGCCTTCTTCTTACAGAAGGCAAGAGCCAAATCGGCATATTCAGAGGGGATGAGCACGTTGGAGACCTGGTCTGGACTTTCCACCGTAGTAGCACCGACGGAAACCCCTAAGCACCTCCCTGAGCACTTTTGTGACCACCCCTTGAGAGCTCTCTGTTGCCACAAAATAGTGGGGTCATGACAGGCCAACCAGGGGAGGCCCAGCACCACAGGAAACACAGGAGAATCAATAAGGAAAAAACAAATTCTCTCCTTGTGACCCTCCTGCGTAACCATGCCCAGTGGAGCGGTGGCCTCCCTAATTAGCCCTGACCCTAATGGTCAACTATCTAGGGAGTGCACAGTGAAGGGCATATCCACAGAAACAATGGGGATCCCTAAACTATGGGCAAATGCTCTGTCAATAATATTCCCAGCTGCACCTGAATCTACGTGCGCCTTATGCTGGGAATGCGGGGAAAACAAAACAATTTTTATAAACAAAAACCTATGACCAACAGGGGGCTCTCAGTGAGCCTGGTGCCGACTCACCTGGGGTGACACGAGAGTACCGTGCCGGCCATCTCGACTCCCAGAGGAACCTCCCCAGCACCGACAAGCAATGTTCCCCCTTGCGGCCACAGATGGTAAAGGGAATGGCCCCTCCTCCGGTCGCCCTAAGTGCAGCACCACCCAGCTCCATGGGCATTGGAGCGGTGGTTCTGGGGGATGGAACGGACAGGCCCCGATCCAGATGTCCGCGGGTAGCCAGCAGATTATCCAGTCGGATGGACAGGTCCACCAGCTTGTCAAACGTCAGAGTGGTATCCCTGCAGGCCAACACGCAGACTGCACCGGTATTGATTGATCAGGGCACTGTCGTTCCATCCCGCGCTGGCGGACAGGGTCCGGAAGTCCAAGGCGAACTCCTGTGCGCTCCTCATCCCCTGCCTCAAGTGGAACAGATGTTCACCCGCCGCTCTACCCTCAGGCGGGTGGTCGAAAACTACCCGAAAGTGACAGGTGAACTCTGCGTAATGGTCCAACACCGCCTCTCCTTTCCCCCATACGGCGTTGGCCCACTCCAGGGCTTTCCCTGAGAGAAAGGAGACGAGGGCGGACACGCTGTCACATCCCGAAGGAGCCGGTTGGACGGTCGCCAGGTAGAGTTCCAGCTGGAGTAGGAACCCCTGGCATCGGGCAGCTGTCCCATCATACTCTGCGATTCAGCGCAAGTCGAAATCCCACTGGGACCGGGTGAAGGAAGGGTGAACTGTGGTGCCTGTTGTAGTGGTGCCGATGGAGGCGCTGGCAGAACTCCTTCTCTCTCCCATCGTTCCATCATTTGCAGCACGCGATCCATGGTGGTGCCGAGATGTTGCAACATGCTGCTGGACGCGCTCCTCGACCGCTAAAGGAGGGTTGTCTGCTCCTGCTGACTCCATTCTGTGGTGCGTATTTCTGTATTAGTTAACAAAATGTGCGATTGGAACACAGGAGTGATGGCTGCTGATAACGGGCCTCTGTAAGCCTATGTAAATATTCCTTAAAAAATCAGTTGTTTCCGAGCAAAAATAGTCATTTACAACTTTAACAATGTGTACACTGTATTTCTGATCAATTTGATGTTATTTTAATGGACAAATGTTTTATTTTCTTTAAAAAACAAGAACATTTCTAAGTGACCCCAAACTTTTGAACAGTAGTGTATACATTTGTCATGTAAAATTAACTGTGTTGTATGATAATGCATTATATCCCTAAGACTAATACCAGGAAGGCACATTAATCCTAAAAATGACATCTCGTGGTGGAATGTTTCTTCTCTCTCTTTGGGTCGTGGGTTGAGTTTGGATAACCTTTAAATCTCCAGTAAGCGGGTGATTTCCTGGACCCTGTGTTACGCTGAAACACGTCCCCCTGACCTTCCAATTAGAGCTCACTGCCGAACAGCGGGCAAGACACTAAATCTCCCCCCCGGCTGCATGTTTGGACACTCGTATAAAACAACCGGCTATAAAATAATCACTGCGTGGTAAAACAGAGGAAAAATACACAATAATTATTATTATACAAAGGGTGGTTTGGAATTCCCATTGTTAGAGTTTCTCCTGCCCATCCTATGACCACATCACAGCCATGATAAAAATGTCATAACACATGGCGTCTCATGTATTATTGCTTAATTAAGAGACGTGTGGAGAGACAGAAAAACAAATCTATCCTGGGCTCAGATGAAATAAAACATTTACACAACACACTTCATAACTCCCAATGTCATTGTCTCACAGCGACATTCTCCAGCTGAGGACTTTTATGAGAAAATATCTGCATTGTATTGCTGGAATAGTTAGTCAAATATAACAAATAAAAAAATCTACTATCAACTGAATGTATAAATCTGTATGTGCATACAGTATATGTGCATATACATAGCTTCTATATGAGGAGGCATTGACAGTGTAAATAAGTCAACAGTTTTATTCCTAATAATGGTATCACTGTGATCACCAGCAGATATGTGATCACCATAATCAATAGACTGATTGATAAACAGTTGTAAATGCATAGCATCAGTCTGTACATGATCGCATACTAAAATTGACATTAGCGCTTCCAATATCACCCAGGTCAGGAATGGAACGAAATGTCTGGCATACACATGAGCATTGACATTTACACTAGGCCAAAATGTTGTTTTGGTAATAACCGCACTAGCTCAGCTAAATGTTAGGGTGTTACTTAATAAGGCTTTTAGAGTGAGAAAATGAAAATAATCAATGAAATATGTCATTGTAATTGCTAATGT
The DNA here is from genome assembly GCF_034236695.1 of Oncorhynchus nerka. Lineage (NCBI taxonomy): Eukaryota > Metazoa > Chordata > Actinopteri > Salmoniformes > Salmonidae > Oncorhynchus > Oncorhynchus nerka. The sequence goes on from NC_088408.1 coordinate 85,968,372, forward strand.
AATGTAAATATGCAAAGCAAACGATTAGTGGATTAATTCATATTAAATCATGTAACATATGTAACTATGTACTATAAAATCAAATTAGTAATAGTATAATGAACCATTATGTCTTGTTAATGATATTACATATCCATCCCACTGGGAAAGGAAGGAGTAGCCTACAGTGCGAAAGGTCAGGACATATTATTATCTGAGACTCTCATCTGGAGTAGAGGGGAATACTGCAGTCAAATTAAAAGTGAAACTGTGTATCGCTTTTTAAAATGGATGCTGCCTCTGCATGTAGATTGAGGGTGAACCCAAACCGCTGTGGGTGGAATATTCCCTCAATTAACTTCACAGCGAGGGAGAGGGGAACTAATCTATACCTGCTTACGGCCATAGCATTCCAGCCCCATGCAGCATACTGAGCCAAGCTGTAAATAAACATGTATATGAGCACGACCAAGCGTGCTGGCCCTTTTCACACTTTCTAATTTCTGTTTGGAGAGGACTACAGGCTGTTGACTCCATTGTTGTCAGTGACAAGCATAGACATGTTGTGTGCTTGCTACAGGTCAGTGGAGTGGTTCATGATAAGGATGTTTGATCTTGATTTTTCTGTTAGTTAAACTAATTCTATTTGTATTTGCGACAGCCAAGCATCTGCAATATTGTAGTCCTGTCTTGAAATCATCACTCTTAGCCACTGTTATGTAGAAGTGATTTTTGACCGTTCCATATGTGTCCAAAAGACATTGAGGAATATAAAATGTTCACATACTGTAAATGTGTCTGAGTGTTATCCTTGATAACAAATAAAATAATGTTATCAAATAGATTAACACATGGAATAAAATAGATGTACAAACATCATCTAAAATATATACATTTTATTTTAGTTTCTTGTGCATAAGAGTTTCATTTGGTATGGTTTTAGATTTCCCTTCCAATATATCATCATATGGCCATTTCAATTACAATTTTCATGAATGTGGTATTCTGTAAATTTGCCAGTACTTTAATTACACCTGCAAAATATATCATAAAACAACAAAATGGGTGATCATTTAAAGCTAATTTGAGCATTTATCGATTTTCTTCTACATTGGTTTTAAAATAGGGTAATTTGGGAGCATTTGGTGCAATCTCTGTCTGCATCTTTCCAGAATGGCTCCGGTAGGTGCATGGCCCTTAAGTGCGCTCGTAAATCGGCTTTATGAGTTTTCAAGACATATTGCTGCTAATGTTTCCATCGGACGGCTTTATGGGCACATTGTAGTGACTCCAGTGAAAGATCCGTTCTAATAAATTATAAAAGTGTTGTTGAAAAAAATATATAAGCTTGGACAGAGTGCTTGCTTTTAAACTATAATGGTACAGCTATCAAAGACAATTTATTGTTCCTCTCTGCTGAAGGTATATGGGTACTCATACTGTGCAATAAATATAAAAAAGTTTAAACTGAAATACTTTAAGATCGGCACAAACATAACTGTGAGGCAATCACACTTATCAAATTTGTGATTTCATTTTGGCACTCAAAATATCTACATGAGTAAATTAGTTGAAATTTATCTATAGCCTGCATTGGTTTCCAGGGGTTTTATGTGTCCACAATTTGTCTACAAAGAAGATCTTCTCAGAGATAATACCATATGAGATATTTGTGAAAGCTTGTTCTTCTGTTCAGAAGTGTGTGGATGTGCTTGTACGCATGATTACACACGTCATGTAAACAAATCAAATGACATTTTATTGGTCACATACACATGGTTAGCAGATGTTAATGTGAGTGTAGTGAAATGCTTGTGCTTCTAGTTCTGACAGTGCAGTAATACCTAACAAGTAATCTTGCATGCCTTTGATACTTAGTGTGTGTTATGTATTGTTCTCCAGATGTTCTCTTTTACAGATCAAATCAAATTGTATTTGTCACATGCGCTGAATACAACAGGTGTAGGTAGACCTTGCAGTGAAGTGCTTACTTATAAGCCCTTAACCAATAATGCAGTTTTAAGAAAATACCTAAAAAAAAGTAAGAGAAATGTAACAAATAACTAGAGCAGCAGTAAAATAACAGTAGAGAGGCTGTATACAGGGGGTACCGGTACAGAGTCAATGTGGAGGCTGTATACAGGGGGTACCGGTACAGAGTCAATCTGCGGGGGCACCGGTGTCGAGGTAATTGAGGTAATATGTACATGTAGGTAGAGTTATTAAAGTGACTTTGCACAGATAATAACAGAGAGTACAGACCTCTTCAGTGTCCATTTCCACAATCCCCAGTCTTGCAGGTCACTACCAACTGATCTCAACATCAAAGCCACTTTACAAAGCATGATCCATGTGTGTAGTGTGTTTCGAGCAGAGGATGAAACATTCCCCACCGACCTCTGATATGAACACTATCTCAGGTTACCACTGAAGCTCACAGCCTGTGGGTTATTGCCAGCTAAAGCTCTTTGTTATCGAGTACAAAGGCAGTGTTCGGTAGCCAGGCAGTGGTATTTGTTAAGGGTCAGCAAGGTGTAAAATAGGTTACAACTGGGGCCATGTTTACGGTTTCCACCTGGAAATCCCATGGCCAGGGATACCGATTCACACTGACTGTGGAGAGAGGGAAATATAAAAGGGCACTATTCCTGAGAGTTTCTTATAGAACATCTGAAGCCCACTTACAGTAGTCTTACAATAGACACTGGTGAAATAGATTAAGGGCCTAAAGAGAGGCAGATTAGGATAGAAGGAGGCAGGTACAGTCAATTAAGTGGAAGAATGTACTGTAACTGTCAGGAATTTTTCCTAGATGGGAATTGTTGTAATTGTTGTCTTTAAAATAAATGAGAGCCGATGTCCTCACGCCTGCGGAAATTGAATTAGCATAATTTTAAAAAATCAACATGTGTCAGTTTCAGATAGATATGTTTGTTTTGCAGGGCGGCGTCTCAATCCACCACATGAGTGGATGTCGGCCTTCCACATCTGCTTGTTAAACCAGGAGACATCCCGAAAAATGTCTGTAGCGTCCAAACTGTTTGGCCTATAAAACCAATATGACCCCACCATGGAAAGGTGATACTCTGACGTACATGACGGTGGATTTGCCCTCGAACGCCCACAAGCCTCATCTGAAGGTACCCCGGCACCCGTTGTTGTTTTAATGGAAGTACTTGTGTGGGCAACAGAGAGAAACAAAATGGTCCAGTTTGAGGCCATGTGGCAGAGAGTGATGTGGGTGCTGGAGATGTTTATTTGACCTTTATTTAATCACGTAATAATAATTACAGAGAATTTTTGATAAAGATTCATCTTCAGTTTAATGCCGCCAAAGACACGACACAGGGCTACGGGCCAGAAGGATGAGGGTTCACAGACCACCACAGACAAGCTCACTCTCCCTGCCTGTTTCATTACACTACGATCAGAGCCGTCTGCAGACAATGCAGACAATCAGCTAGGAGAAATCTGATTTTCAAGCCATATTTATAATAAAATATATGGAACACATTTTCCACCAACAGGTTTCTGTGCCAATGCACCACAAAACCAATAAGCAAAGCATACTGACTTCGGCAACTTCAATAACATGGTTTGGGTTTTCAACACCACAATAAAAATACTATGATTGATTGATTTTATTTGTCAGTAAACAAAATACATATGCACAAATATTGTTTTAAGTGCCCGGGATTACACAATAAGTACGGCATTTAAATCCATTGTGATCCCTATTTTTTTTTACATAAATACATATACAATTACATAGATAGAGACATATTGCAGAGATAGAGACATTACAGAGATAGAGACACATAACATAGATAGAGACACATTACATAGATAGAGACACATTACATAGATAGAGACACATTACAGAGATAGAGACACATTACATAGATAGATACACATTACATAGATAGAGACACATTGCAGAGATAGAGACACATTACAGAGATAGAGACATTACAGAGATAGAGACACATTACAGATACAGACACATTACAGAGATAGAGACACATTACATAGATAGAGACACATTGCAGAGATAGAGACACATTACAGAGATAGAGACATTACAGAGATAGAGACACATTACAGAGATACAGACACATTACAGAGATACAGACACATTACAGAGATAGAGACACTTTACATAAATAGAGACACATTACATAGATAGAGACACATTACATAGATAGAGACACATTACAGAGATAGAGACACATTACAGAGATAGAGACACATTGCAGAGATAGAGACATTACAGAGATAGAGACACATTACATAGATAGAGATAGAGACACATTATAGAGATAGAGACACATTACATTACATTATAGATAGAGACACATTACATAGATAGAGACACATTACAGAGATAGAGACATTACAGAGATAGAGACACATTACAGATACAGACACATTACAGAGATAGAGACATTACATAAATAGAGACACATTACAGATACAGACACATTACAGATACAGACACATTACAGAGATAGAGACACATTACATAGATAGAGACACATTGCAGAGATAGAGACACATTACAGAGATAGAGACACATTACAGAGATAGAGACACATTACAGAGATAGAGACACATTACAGAGATACAGACACATTACAGAGATAGAGACACATTACAGAGATAGAGACACATTACAGAGATACAGACACATTACAGAGATAGAGACACTTTACATAAATAGAGACACATTAGATAGAGACACATTACAGAGATAGAGACACATTACATTGCAGAGATAGAGACACATTAGAGACACATTACAGAGATACAGACACATTACAGAGATAGAGACACTTTACATAAATAGAGACACATTACAGAGATACAGACACATTACAGAGATAGAGACACATTACATAGATAGAGACACATTACATAGATAGAGACACATTACATAGATAGAGACACATTACATAGATAGAGACACATTACATAGATAGAGACACATTACATAGATAGAGACACATTACATAGATAGAGACACATTACATAGATAGAGACACATTACATAGATAGAGACACATTACATAGACATAGATAGAGACACATTACATAGATAGAGATAGAGACACATTACATAGATAGAGACACATACATAGATAGAGACACATTACATAGATAGAGACATTACAGAGATAGAGACACATTACAGAGATAGAGACACTTTTAGACACATTACATAGATAGAGACACATTACAGAGATAGAGACACATTACAGAGAGACACATTACATAGATAGAGACACATTACATAGATAGAGACACATTACATTACATAGATAGAGACATACAGAGACACATTACATAGATAGAGACACATTACATAGATAGAGACACATTACATTACATAGATAGAGACACATTACATAGATAGAGACACATTACATAGATAGAGACACATTACATAGATAGAGAGACATTACATTACATAGATAGAGACACATTACATAGATAGAGACACATTACATAGATAGAGACACATTACATAGATAGAGACACATTACATAGATAGAGACACATTACATAGATAGAGACACATTACATAGATAGAGACACATTACATAGATAGAGACACATTACATAGATAGAGACACATTACATAGATAGAGACACATTACATAGATACACACACATTACAGAGAAACAGAAACATTACAGAGATTTAACCTCCAGATGAGTATGAGGGTGGAATTTGAGTACAATTCTTACGAACTCGTTTGGCTGGAAGCTTATTGTTGAGATGTTTGGGGCTGCTGGTGAACCATGATGTGCAGCATAATCAAAGTGACACTGGAAGCTCATTGTTGAGATGTTTGGGGCTGCTGGTGAACCATGATGTGCAGCATAATCAAAGTGACACTGGAAGCTCATTGTTGAGATGTTTGGGGCTGCTGGTGAACCATGATGTGCAGCATAATCAAAGTGACACTGGAAGCTCATTGTTGAGATGTTTGGGGCTGCTGGTGAACCATGATGTGCAGCATAATCAAAGTGACACTGGAAGCTCATTGTTGAGATGTTTGGGGCTGCTGGTGAACCATGATGTGCAGCATAATCAAAGTGACACTGGAAGCTCATTGTTGAGATGTTTGGGGCTGCTGGTGAACCATGATGTGCAGCATAATCAAAGTGACACTGGAAGCTCATTGTTGAGATGTTTGGGGCTGCTGGTGAACCATGATGTGCAGCATAATCAAAGTGACACTGGAAGCTCATTGTTGAGATGTTTGGGGCTGCTGGTGAACCATGATGTGCAGCATAATCAAAGTGACACTGGAAGCTCATTGTTGAGATGTTTGGGGCTGCTGGTGAACCATGATGTGCAGCATAATCAAAGTGACACTGGACTAGCGCACTTGACAGAGTCTTTAGGGTGTCTATAGCAAGGTTTTCATCTAATTGGCAACAGATTTTCATGTGAATACAGTGCCTTGCAAAAGTATTCATCACCTTGGCGTTATTCCTATTTTGTTGCATTTCAACCTGCAATTTAAATGGATTTTATTTTGGATTTCATGTAATGGACATACACAAAATAGTCCAAATTGGTGAAGTGAAGTGAAAAAAAATAAATAAAAAAAAATGTAACGGAAAAGTGGTATGTGCATATGTATTCACCCCCTTTACTATGAAGCCCCTAAATAAGATATGGTGCAATCAATTACCTTCAGAAGTCACATTATTAGTTAAATAAAGTCATCCTGTGTGCAATCTAAGTGTCACATTATTTGTCACATGATCTCAGTATATATACATCAGTTCTGAAAAACCAGAGAGTCTGCAACACCACTAAGCAAGAGGCACCACCAAGCAAGTGGCACCATGAAGACTAAGGATCTCTCCAAACAGGTCTGGGACAAAGTTGTGGAGAAGTACAGATCAGGGTTGGGTTATAAAAGATATATATCCCACGGAGCATCCCACAAAGCACCATTAAATCCATTATTAAAAAAAATGGAAAGAATATGGCACCATAACAAACCTGGCAACAGAGAGCCGTCCACCAAAACTCACGGACCAGGCAAGGAGGGCTTTAAGCAGAGAGTCAACAAAGAACCAAAGATAACCCAGTGGAGATTGGAGTATCTGTCCATAGGACCACTTAAAGCCGTACACTCCATAGAGCTGGGCTTTATGGAAGTGTGGCCAGAAAAAAAATATTGCTTAAAGAATAAAATAGAAAACATGATTGGTGTTTTCCTCAGCGGGAGGAACAATGGCTGCTTTACTCTGTAGCGCAAAAACTCACCCTGAGAGCCCCCACCTATCCACTTACGCAATGTGATCTTTCACGCTAATTTTTCAAAATAAAAGCCTGAAACTATGTCTAAAGACTGTTGACACCTTAGGGAAGCCATAGAAAAAGGAATCTGGTTGATATCCCTTTAAATGGAAGACAGGCATGCATAGGAACAGAAGGGTTTCAAAATAAGAGGCACGTCCTGATTGGATTTTCCTCAGGGTTTCGCCTGCAATATCAGTTCTGTTATACTCAGACAATATTTTGACCGTTTTGGAAAATTTTGAGTGTTTTCTATCCTAATCTGTCAATTATATGCATATTCTAGCATCTGGTCCTGAGAAATAGGCCGTTTACTTTGGGAACGTTATTTTTCCAAACATAAAAATAGTGCCCCCTAGCTTCAAGAGGTTAAGGAAAATGCAATGTCTAGCGCAAACCCAACACCTCTCATCACCCCGAGAAGAACATCTCCACAGTGAATCACGGCGGTGGCATTTCATCGGCAGGGACTGGGCAACTGGTCAGAATTGAAGGAATGATGGATGACGCTAAATACAGGGAAATTCTTGAGGGAAACCCTTTTCAGTCTTCCAGAGATTTGAGACTGGGACGGAGTTTCACCTTCCAGCAGGAAAATGACCCTAAGCATACTGCTCAAGTGGTTTAAGGGGAAATATTTAAATGTCTTGGAATGGCCTAGTCAAAGCCCAGACCTCAATCCAATTGAGAATCTGTGGTATGACTTAAAGATTGCTGTACACCAGCGGAACCCATCCAACTTGAAGGAGCTGGAGCAGTTTTGCCTTGAAGAATGGGAAAAAATCCCAGTGGCTAGATGTGCTAAACTTAGGTAGATTGGATGGGCTATTTACATACCCCAAGAGACTTGCAGCTGTATTTGCTGCAAAATGTGTCTCTACCAAAGTATTGACTTAGGGGGGTGAATAGTTTCAGTTTTTTTGTCTTATTACTTTAATACTTATTACTTATATTTTGCATCTTCAAAGTGGTAGGCATGTTGTGTAAATCAAATGATACAAACCCCCCAAAATCCATTTTAATTCCAGTTTGAAGGCAACAAAATAGGGAAAATGCCAAGTGGAATGAATACTTTCACAAAGCCACTGTATTCTAAAATCTTCATAAAAACAATATGCCTTTTCAGAGTGTCCTTTAGGGAAATTTGGTGACGGAAAACATGACAGGGAAGATTTTAATTTCTGGACATTTGAGAAATGTAATGGACATACGTGGAGGGAAATTACGAAAACACTACTCCTTGTGTTTTGATGTGTAGCATATGCAAAACTTTACAGCCTATTTTTTTTGGGGGAGTTATGCTACTTTCCTAAAACAACAATTGTCCACCCTACGGTTCAGCTGTCCGAGACATGAGCACTAAAAGGCTTAGGGTTCCACTGTATATCTCACTGGTCACCATAACAACACCCACCCGTAGCACGCACTCCAGCAGGTACATTTCACTGGTCATCCCCAAAGCCAACACCTCTTTGGCCGCCTTTCCTTCCAGTTCTCTGCTGCCAATGACTGGAATGAATTGCAAAAATCGCTGACGCTGGAGACTTATACTTCCCTCACTAACTTCAAACTTCAGCTATCTGGGCAGCTAACTGATGGCTGCAGCTGTACACAGCCCATCTGTAAATAGCCCATCCAATCTACCTACCCCATCCCTATATTGTTTTATTTACTTTTCTGCTCTTTTTCACACCAGTATTTCTACTTGCACATCTTCATCTGCTCATCTATCACTCCAGTGTTAATTTGCCAAATTGTAATTACTTCGCTACTATGGCCTATTTATTGCCTTATCTCTAGACGTCATTTGCACACACTGTATATAGACTCTTTTTTTCCTATTGTGTTATTGACTGTACACTTGTTTATTCCATGTGTAACTCTGTGTTGTTGTTTGCGTCGCACTGCTTTGCGTAAATGAGAACTTATTCTCAAGTAGCCTACCTGGTTAAATAAAGGTGAAATATATATATATTTTTTAAAGTATGATATTCAGATTTTAATTTATACATATATATATAGGGTACCAGTCAAAAGTTTGGACACACCTACTCGGTCAAGGGTTTTTCTTTATTTTTTAACTATTTTCTACATTGTAAAATAATAGTTAAGACATCAAAACTATGAAATAACACATATGAGACCAAAAAAGTGTTACATTTGAGATTCTTCAAAGTAGCAAACCTTTGCCTTGATGACAGCTTTGCACACTCTGTAACTCTTTAGCATTCAAACGCTCCAGTTACATCTAAACCCAAACCATTCCAGACTGGTTTATGTATGAAGGGGTGTATAAAAGGGAAGCATGCCGAGTCCAGTCCAGAACTTCAATCTAACTCTGGGGAGAGACGACATTCTATCCCAGCTCAGTGTCAACACTAGTTACACAGGATCCCCTTCTCCTACTTCTCTTCCCCCTCCTCCCTGCCATCTCAGGCTGGCCTACATATGCGATCCTCACGCTAGCCCCAGCTAAGACTGATAAAGGCTAACACAACCTCCCTGTCTCCAACACTTCCCACTTTTCTTCCAATCCCCCTTTCCACTCCTGCTGCCGCCTGACTAAACTTTCTCTTCGCATTACTTCTGCCATTCTAACTTCTCCACTTCTGAGCACTATCAATTATGCACTAGAATAACAGTGTGTCCTGGGCCGGGCTGGGCGGTGGGACATAAAGGCCGATTATGAGCGTGAATAATTCAGCCTGAATCCGTGCCATGTCTCTCATACCACTGATACAGGCAGGGAAACTCTGCTCTGCCGTTAATGTACCACAGAGGGAGGTAATATGTACCACGTAGGAAAGCAATCTGTACCACGTAGGAAAGCAATCTGTACCACGTACAGAGGTCATCTGAACCACGGACAGAGGTCATCTGAACCACAAACAGAGGTAATCTGAACCACGGACAGAGGTCATATGTACCACAGACAGAGGTCATATGTACGACAGACAGAGGTCATATGTACCACAGACAGAGGTAATATGTACCACAGGCAGAGGTGATATGAATCACGGACAGGGGTCATCTGAACCACGGACAGGAGTCATCTGAACCACGGACAGAGGTAATATGTACCACCGACAGATGTAACATGTACCACTGACAAATGTAATATGTACCACATACAGAGGTCATATGTACCATGGACAGATGTGATATGTACCCTGAACAGAGGTAATATGTGCCACTGACAGATGTAATATGTACCGTGGATAGATATAATATGTACCGTGGACAAATGTAATATGTACCGTGGACAGAGGTCATCTGAACCATGGGCAGGGGTCATCTGAACCACGGACAGGGGTCATCTGAACCACGGACAGAGGTCATATGTACCACAGACAGAGGTAATATGTACCACAGGCAGAGGTGATATGAATCACGGACAGGGGTCATCTGAACCACGGACAGGGGTCATCTGAACCACGGACAGGAGTCATCTGAACCACGGACAGAGGTAATATGTACCACCGACAGATGTAACATGTACCACTGACAAATGTAATATGTACCACATACAGAGGTCATATGTACCATGGACAGATGTGATATGTACCCTGAACAGAGGTAATATGTGCCACTGACAGATGTAATATGTACCGTGGATAGATATAATATGTACCGTGGACAAATGTAATATGTACCGTGGACAGAGGTCATCTGAACCACGGACAGGGGTCATCTGAACCACGGACAGAGGTAATATGTACCACGGACAGGGGTATAATGTACCACTGACAGAGGTGATTATGTACCACATGCAGATGTAACATGTACCACGGACAGAGGAAATATGTACCACGGACAGAGGAAAGGGATACCTAGTCAGTTGCACAACTGACTGTGTTCAACTGAAATGTGTCTTCCGCATTTAACTCAACCCCTCTGAATCAGAGAGGTGCAGGGGGCTGCCTTAATCGAATACTGCATTATTAAAGATCAGATTACTCCCCTGCTCCTCTGCTTATTATCAGATTGGGTTGGAGGATATGTCGAAGGATTGAGCAACTGACACCTGTCGAAGAGAGGTGAAATCACAGACAGACACATTTGACCTCTGGATTTGATGCAGTAAAGCAGCATGTGAGAAGCCTCTTGTTTGGTGATGCCAAGTATATTGTCTATCCATTACTTGGTCATCATGTTATTGTTATCTGGGAAATTTAGGACTTTTGAAAACAAAAAAGATTTCAGCAGAAGTTATTCATATAAAATGGAGTTAGTTTTTAATATGGCACGTCTCACTATACAGTTAGTACTAAGCTAAGGGGAGGAACTACCACTCATTCAAAGACATCCGAACAGTCAAGTTCATCCGAAAAAAAACATTTTCAAACAGGAACACTCAATTCAGTCAGAAAACTGAATCAAATATAATTATTGTACATAATATGTATCATAACGTTAGTGAAGGTAAAATCACATGACAAACAGAGGACCTGAGACTGCCTTGCCGCCTTGATCTCTGTAGCTCAGTTGATAGAGCAAGATGTTTACTCTGTCAGTATAGTAGGTTAGATTCCCCTCACCACCCAGCCATAAAATGTATGCGCTCAGGACTGTAAATCGCTTTGGATAAAACTGTCTGCTAAATGGCATATAGTATACAGTATATTATATATATCATATACACTCAGCCAACGAGATGAGTAGACCTAACGAACAGCAAAAGCACTAGCCTAAGTCAATCTACTATCCCCCATGGTACAAAAGTTGACCTATTCTATTCTGTGTGAGAAATACATATTCCAAACATAGTCGGAGACTTATGGGATGCGATAGTTCCCAAATTAATACTAGCATTTCAAAAACCTTTTTACGCAATGTGGCTAATACAACAGATTAGAATGTTTATTCTATTTCTTCACATTAGAAGCGCAACAATGTGCACATTCCATTAGCAGGAAACGCCATTTAAAATGTGATTATGCATGTAATGCTTTTATTATAAAAAGGTGCATTTTTATGGTGAAAATCATCTTCCCCAAACTTAAAACTCGAGCTTTGCTTATATATGCCAGTTAGGCTCTATACCCTTTATAAAGCGGATTAATGTGCTAAATCTTAAGAAGTTATTTGGCCACTTTAGTTATGATACAAACCTTTTCAAACATATAGGCCCATGGGCTAGGCTACATGAGGTGTGCGACTATGATTCGAAAAAGTCGCCAAAAAAAGGTATTGTTTCTTGCCATATGCTGGGCATCTTTACCAAGTGATAATATATCATTCACAAGTGATATGCTAATATTGTCACCCGTCAGACTATTCTTGATTTAATCGTGTCTTTACATACACTAAGTAATATATGTGTGAAATTGGTTTTGATTTAGAATGGACCGTCATCATGCGCCTGTATGGAAACAGGGGCAACAGGAGCAGAGAAAAAGATATGGCATCTATACACTTAAACAGCGAAAGAAGGACGCTTTTCCCTGTGGTTTATATTCATGCCAGGCAGGTAGGCTGAACTCTTGTTGTAAAGAGAAGCAATGTGCATAATATTAAGAAAGTTGAGAAAAAAATATAGTAGGCCTAGCCTATAGAAAGCTGATGGTAACCTCCTCTTTTTAATAGAAGCCATCAGCAGCATCAGAGCTTAGGGAAGCTTAATTACAGTGACTAAATGGTGGAATTTGACTGCCTTCAAGACTCATGACTTTTGCCTTTGGTGCAAAAAACAAAAAACAGTGGACAAAAACAGGGCTGTTTTTTTGATGAGAGGTCGAAGGAGAATGGCAAGAATCGTGCAGGCTAACAGGCGGGCCACAAAGGCAAATAACGGTGCTTGTACAACAGTGGTGTGCAGAACGGCATCTCGGAACACATAACTCATCAGTCCTTGTCACGATGGGCTTTTGCAGCAGATGACCACACCGGGTTGCACTCCTATCAGCTAAAAACAAGAATAAGCAGCTCCAGCGGGCACGCGATCACCAACACTGGACAACTGAGAAGTGGAAGAATATTTCCTGGTCCGACAAATCCTGGTTCCTGTTGTGTCATGCTGACGGCAGAGTCAGGATTGGCGTGAGCAGCATGAGTCCCTGGCCCCATCCTTCCTGGTGTCAACGGTGCATGCTGACGGCAGAGTCAGGATTGGCGTAAGCAGCATGAGTCCCTGGCCCCATCCTTCCTGGTGTCAACGGTGCATGCTGACGGCAGAGTCAGGATTGGCGTAAGCAGCATGAGTCCCTGGCCCCATCCTTCCTGGTGTCAACGGTGCATGCTGACGGCAGTGAGTCCCTGTCCCCATCCTTCCTGGTGTCAACGGTGCATGAGGATTGGCGTAGCAGCATGAGTCCCGGCAGAGTCAGGATCCTTGGCGTAAGCAGCATGAGTCCCTGGCCCCATCCTTCCTGGCCCCATCCTTCCTGGTGTCATGCTGACGGCAGAGTCAGGATTGGCGTAAGCAGCATGTCCCTGGCCCCATCCTTCCCTGGCCCCATCCTTCCTGGTGCCCCATCCTTCCTGGTGCAACGGACGGCAGAGTCAGGATTGGCGTAAGCAGCATGAGTCCCTGGCCCCATCCTTCCTGGTGTCAACGGTGCATGCTGCAGAGTCAGGATTGGCGTAAGCAGCATGAGTGACGGCCAGAGTCAGGATTGGCGGAAGCAGCATGAGTCCCTGGCCCCATCCTTCCTGGTGTCAACGGTGCATGCTGACGGCAGAGTCAGGATTGGCGTAAGCAGCATGAGTCCCTGGCCCCATCCTTCCTGGTGTCAACGGAGAGTCAGGATTTGGCTGACGGCAGAGTCAGGATTGGCGTAAGCAGCATGAGTCCCTGGCCCCATCCTTCCTGGTGTCAACGGTGCATGCTGACGGCAGAGTCAGGATTGGCGTAAGCAGCATGAGTCCCTGGCCCCATCCTTCCTGGTGTCAACGGTGCATGCTGACGGCAGAGTCAGGATTGGCGTAAGCAGCATGAGTCCCTGGCCCCATCCTTCCTGGTGTCAACGGGCATGCTGACGGCAGAGTCATGCTGGCCCCATCCTTCCTGGTCAAGTCATGCTGACGGCAGAGTCAGGATTGGCGTAAGCAGCATGAGTCCCTGGCCCCATCCTTCCTGGTGTCAACGGTGCATGCTGACGGCAGAGTCAGGATTGGCGTAAGCAGCATGAGTCCCTGGCCCCATCCTTCCTGGTGTCAACGGTGCATGCTGACGGCAGAGTCAGGATTGGCGTAAGCAGCATGAGTCCCTGGCCCCATCCTTCCTGGTGTCAACGGTGCATGCTGACGGCAGAGTCAGGATTGGCGTAAGCAGCATGAGTCCCTGGCCCCATCCTTCCTGGTGTCAACGGTGCATGCTGACGGCAGAGTCAGGATTGGCGTGAGTCCCAGCATCCTTCCTGAGTCCCTGGCCCCATCCTTCCTGGTGTCAACGGTGCATGCTGACGGCAGAGTCAGGATTGGCGCAGCATGAGTCCCTGGCCCCATCCTTCCTGGTGTCAACGGTGCATGCTGACGGCAGTCAGGATTGGCGTAAGCAGCATGAGTCCCTGGCCCCATCCTTCCTGGTGTCAACGGTGCATGCTGACGGCAGAGTCAGGATTGGCGTAAGCAGCATGAGTCCCTGGCCCCATCCTTCCTGGTGTCAACGGTGCATGCTGACGGCAGAGTCAGGATTGGCGTAAGCAGCATGAGTCCCTGGCCCCATCCTTCCTGGTGTCAACGGTGCATGCTGACGGCAGAGTCAGGATTGGCGTAAGCAGCATGAGTCCCTGGCCCCATCCTTCCTGGTGTCAACGGCGCATGCTGACTGGCAGAGTCAGGAGTAAGCAGCATGAGTCCCTGGCCCCATCCTTCCTGGTGTGGCATGCTGACGAAAGAGTCAGCATGAGTCCCTGGCCCCATCCTTCCTGGTGTCAACGGTGCATGCTGACGGCAGAGTCAGGATTGGCGTAAGCAGCATGAGTCCCTGGCCCCATCCTTCCTGGTGTCAACGGTGTGCTGGAGGCAGTGGTGTAATGGTGTGGGGAATGTCTTCCTGACACACGTTAGGCCCTTCGATAGCAATTGAGGAACGTTTCCCATGCCCTAAAAATTGTAGCTGTTCTGGAGACAAAGGGGGTTCCGACCCGGTACTAGATGGGTATACCTAATAAACGGTATATTATAGCATATAGTTGTATACCAGTAATATGAATGTATTGTTGTGTTCAAAAATATATATACACTACAACAAATTAAACACATTTCATAATAAAAGTTTTTTTAAGTGTGAATAACAAATAGTAATTTTTGTTTTACCTAAATCTCTCAATAAATAAGAACAAAAATACATTTGAAAACATTTAATTTAGGTAAAATAATAAAATAAGACATTGAAATACAATTCCAGTCAAAAAAACAAACAACGCAAAAACATAATTCCTTACATGCATTCCTATCCATTAAACTAAGTTCTCATTGATCTGTATTTCAAAAGATTGATCCTATTATATGAATAACAACAGCAGCCTAAATTAAGACACTAGCACTAGTGAGGCAAACAACGCTGTTCCAACATTGTTAATTCCTGGGAAAATTAAAAACCTCCTGCAAACTCCCCCATCTAATCCTGGCTGGAATGTCTCCGGTCGTGTTCTAGGAATGACATGGAGTTCAGACGCTAAGGAGTACAGAGCACAGTAGGTGAGAGGGAACTCTGGAACTATGGGAACTCTGGAACACTGGAACACTGGATGGAGTGTTCTGTGTGTTCCGTGTTCTATGGAACTTGAGCCGGCCCACTGTATATTCCAACAAGACCTTTTCAAAACCAAAAGCCAACCACACAGAGAGAAAAACACTACTCCTAACGTTATGTCTGAAACAAGAATGTGTGCCTATTCATTGCCACAAGAAAATGTTTAGAGCAGTACAGCTGCAGACATTTAAATCAAATAAAGTCTGAATGCCCTTGTTTTGTTATCCAATTGCATTATTTCATGTGTCTCATGACTATTTCTGCTCTGTGACTGACCCACCTCAATCTAGTGAAATATTGGCATAATCACAGATTCATTTGAGATTATTTTATATTCTCAGTAAGACTACCCTCCACACAGTTCCTTTAATCACACATCTGTTATTTCGGGCCATTTTATATATAGTTGAAAATTCTAAAATTTCTTGTCATGTATGGCTGTATAGTTTGGCTCAAAAATGGCTGCCAACATTACCCCTTTGTATATGTCTGCTCGAAAGGCTGGCGCAACATTTGTATTTCTCCTCACTGAACCTCCATTTTATTTTTTGCTCACGTGGCTCTGTCTCACTCACTTGTACGCGCATATGCACACACAGAGATACAGTTGCGTATTAGCCAGCCGTCAGTCAGCAAGGCCAGCCACAACACTGGGCCTAACCCTAACACAGTGCATGCTGAGTCACCCCAGCAGGAACCCCCAAAACCCAAGACTTATTACGGACACATCTACTAGTAATCTCTGGGAGAGAGAGAGACAGAGAGACAGGGAGGCAGAGAGACACAGAGACAAAGATAGAGACACAGGGAGAGAGAAAGAGAGAGAGACAGAGACAGAGAGAGACAGACAGAAAAAGTGACAGAGTTAGAGATAAGGAAAGAAAGAAAGAAACAGAGAGAGGGGGGGGGACAGAGGTAAAGAGAGAGAGGGGGAGCGAGAGAGAGGGAGAGGGAGAGAAAGAGAGAGAGAGAGAGGGAGAGAAAGAGAGAGGAGAGAGAGAGAGGGAGAGGGGGAGCAAGAGAGAGAGGGAGAGGGGGAGCAAGAGAGAGAGGGAGAGGGGGAGGGAGAGAGAGAGGCAGAGGGAGAGGGAGAGGGGGAGCGAGAGAGAGAGAGGGAGAGGAGAGAGAGGGGAGAAAGAGAGAGAGAGGAAGAGGGGGAAAGCGAAATAGAAAGGAGAAACTGGGGAAAGAAAAAGGCATGTTTCTCAAACACCTCACAAACAACCAGATCAAGTCTCAACATCAATGATCTATTCCCCCAAACACCATGCCACTACCACACCACAGCACACCACCATTTCCCCAAAAAATATTTAGGAAAAAAATGCTTTATTGCATTTCACAATTCTGACTGGAGTTTTGTACCAAACAAAGAGCATTGAAAACGGAAGTGTATAGTGATCCTTAAAGAAACTGTAGCCCCAGACCCCGTTCATCACTTCTGTTCATACAGGGGGCTTAGGGCACTTTGGGGTCTCCCCTTAAGTATGTCTTATCTCATTACCCTTTAAAACTGATTAATATGAATGCCCGAGCTTTCTAAGAAAGGAGGGAAGGAGGGAGTAGAGGAAGAATAGAAAGATGGGGGGACTTGAGAGGAAGAGGTTTTGTGTCTCAGGACAAAGAGCTGATGGCTTTTTAATCCTCTCAGTGACTCCATGTTCATAACCTGGGTAGCAGCAGCAGCTATGGGACAGGCTGGGATAGGATGCGTTGCCTTAAAATACCTGGGTATAGGGGCTTCACTCTGAAGAGATTTTGAGTGTAGAAAATGTACATAGAAAATTAATCTCCACAACTTGAGCTCCACAACAAAATATGAACTCTACTTCTTAAAAATAGCAAAGCCGTTGTTGAATGTGTGTGTGGTATGTTCTGCGTATGCTCATGTTCCGTTCTGATGTCATATTTGGTTATCTGGGATAATGTTTGCATTATCCAGCCAACCATATCCGGGCCATGAGCAGAGGGTGAGGATGGAATTAGTGAAGAGAGGCAGAAATGGCTGGAAACTGAGGTGTGAAACAAGTGATAAGGGGGACAAATAGAAGGGTGTGAGGAGTATACAGCAGCCTGATCACTAAAATAAGACTTCAATTTCAGATATTTCAAAAGGTTGAGAACATAGATATATGCCTTCATCTGCAAAAAAAGTTGACAAAAAGAAACGATTGTGGGCATGATATCGTGATGCTCAGAGCCGAAGCGCGTTGCTTAGACCACTAGCATACTTGATGGTAATAGCACGTTGTTTTTTATTATTTTGTTTTAAGCCTTCCCAAACCATATCCCTAACCTTAACCACTCTAAATGAATGCCTAAACTCTTAACATTTGAGTTGTTTCTGTTTTAACCTGTAACCACACGGAATTAACCCTGTAACCCTGTTACATTTCGAAGGGAAACTATGAGATCTTGTTGTATATAGAGCCACCTCCTAAACACTCTCCTCAGCCTCGGTTATAACACTCTGCCTTCCCCCATCTCCTCCTCTTGTCTCTTCCTCTCCTCAGTGAACGTGCTGTGGCCCCCACTCCTGCCTCATCAACCCTTCCAACTGCTCCATCTCCCTTCTCTCCCTCCGTTTTAAGGGCATGCATACTTTCAGCCGAGAGAGAGAGGACAGAGAAAGGAGAACAATGACTGCCTTTCAGCCTGTCAGAACCCGGCCAGAGAGAGAGACTCGATCGCTGCTGCGTGCGCACGCACGTGTGTAGGTTGTACTCGGAGGGAGTTTGGAAGCGGCTTAACTGTTTTGTGGTGCCTCTCTCCAGGTCAAGCAGCGGGGGCTAAGCGAGGTGAAAGCGTTGTTGATGTGTTTGTGTTTAGGGACATGGAATTGAGAGGGGAAATATGAGGGGGTGTTCATATTCAAAACAATGTCTGGCCCATCGACTGATATGCCAACACCCGCATTATCTACGCTAGACTGAAGCAGACACACAGACCAACATCCTGCTTCCAAAACCCACAAGCTGAGACTGGGCTTTCAGTGGCTCTGACTGACTGTATACAGGTGTGGAGGTGGATATACTCTGTGACAAAGGTACAGGAGGATAAAAACAGTATATTCCCTTAACGCTTTGTGGAGCAACGACGTATTCTGTATTTTTATTTAGGCACCTGGAACTACAGTACAATATGATGTGCTAGCGTTTCCTTCTTGAATGTAATATTCTTCCCACATAGAAGCAGTACTCAGTAATGCATGGGCTCTACTCATGGAGATGGACGTTTGGGAATAAACCCAGCAGACTATTACAGTCAGACTGAGGAGAAGGGAAACCATGACCAAGGCTGCTGGCTGTTCTAACGGTGGTGACATTTCATTCTTTAAAACACGTGTCTCCCTCTCCCTTGTCATTTACGAAGGCCTACACTGTCAATTAGGTATTTGTTCTGGAGATGTGACGTCTTCTAGGATACATTCTCCACACTGCTCCCCAACCCAGCTAGAACAACATCCACTCACTCCCCCGCACCGCCAAGCCAGTCAGCCCCAAAGTTAAATAAGGAAAATGTCTGTGAATGTCCGCAGTCAGTGTACCATGAAAGGAATTATCTGTGGAAAATGGGTCTGGCAAAACCGAGGGTCTCAAATGGTTGGTCTCGGCCCGTCACATTTTCCAATTGCACAGAAAAGGGTGATGACAACAAGAAAATCAATCATTCAATCATGCCCTTCTGGTCTTTTCATGCAAATGTTGTTATTGCGTCAAAATGCAATTGAACTTTGAGTGTAAATGAGTTTAACAGCGGAACACAGAAAACAAATCAAGCAAGACTAAATGAGCTTGTTGACATCAAATAAATGAATAAAGAATTGTACTACACTTGATCAAAAGTGAAAAAAAATGTAATCACAAAGAAATTCATTTTTCTTGGTGTTAATTTAAAAAAATATATGTCTATACACCTGACCTCAGCATAAATGTAACATATCCAAAATAGACACAGAACATAAATGTCACTATGTTGACACAGGGCATAAAGAACTGCTGCCATGGGTGGCAATGTTGAGTTGCTGCAAGTTCCAGTCAACCTGTCAAAACTGAAACAATGCATTGAGCCATGCAATCACCCTACACTCAACAGGAAGAAGAGGAGCAGTGTGGACAGGAAGGAAAGGATTGGAGGGCAGGAGTGTCCATGTCTGAGAAATTCCTCACAGATTGGGGTTTGGAGTATTGGGGGGGTGAGCGAGCCGCACAATAGCGCACACATGTGGTCTGGGAAGGTAGATCACTCCATGCCACTACCAGCTGCTTCCAGACCTCCCCCTCAAAAAATGTGTGTGGATGGGGGGGGTTACTCTGCTAGGCAGGGAGGAGGGTGGGGGGTGAACTCTGCTAGGGAGGGCAGAGGTTGGGGGCGTGTACTCTGCCTGTGGTGGGGGGGAGACCAAGGGTAGGGGCAAGGACTCGGGGCGAGGGCCTCTACAGCTCCAGACAAAGGCATAATGCCCATAGACATATAACGCATAGAATAGACATATTCCTAAAATTGTAATTCACAGCTTTAGAGAAACAAGGACAAAAGACAGCATGCGTTAACGATAAACTGCATCTAACATCTACCCCTGAGAACTGGTCCAGATTCCTTTGTGGTCTTTAGAGCTATAGGTAATGGTTAGAGCTGGGTTAGGGAGATCTGGTCCAGAGTACACCAAAGACCTTTAAAATGATCCCCTCTCTCCTATACCTCAGAGAACCCTGAAACACAGAAACTATACTCAGACCTGGGGGAAATAAAGACAAAACTCAGGGAAACCGGACAGGGAAAAGTTATTTCTATCAATGTTGTGACAGAATTTGATAAAAGTATAGTATACGATCGGACACATGTGGGTGTTGCGTAAGCTGGTTAATACTGTATTGTTTCCAAGTAAGGCTATAGCGTTGCTGTGAAAGCTGGGGATTAGTGGGCAGCTGAATGGAGATGGGCCGGCCGATAGTGGAGTTTCAGCACTGCACATGACATTGGAGTGATTAAGCTCAAAACAAAGCAGAAATCTGGACATTGAAATGAGTTACGGCCACAGTACAGTACAGCCATCTATAGCCTACCAGTGCAACAACAACCCAAACCTCCAAAGTGTAGAACTTTGGTTAAATCATTTGGGGAAATATTTTCTGCTCTCTTGGATGTATATGACTTTTTAACTGGGACAGTAATGTATCAGAATTAACTTCCACATAAAAATCAACTAATACAAAATTAACAAAAATCAAATTTGCTAATAAAAATCTAAAAGTGTACTTTTTTTTCTGTGAAAGGCATGTTTTCCACAATGATATACAATCTAATCTCCAACGAGTGAAAGACATCCACAGACTCCTGTGAAGCTGCGTGTTCTGCCCGCTGCTCGGCATCTCTAACAGGGTCAAAACCGAGAGGCCTTCTCCTCTGTTCAAGACCAGCGCTCACTGAAGAAAAACTGATCCACCCACACGTATTTTACTGAGCTATGTTCTCCTCTCTCTCACATTATAACAGTCCACCATGGATACACTTCAGAGGTAGAACATGAAGCTGTTGTTATGACCGCATAATAAGTTAAGTCAGAAATACACAGAGGTTACTTGTTCAAACATTTTGTTCAGTTTCCTCAAAAGGCTCTCTTTAATTTGGAAAGATATTAGGATGGCTTGTATGACTACGGACTTCAAATAGTAGGCACTACGGGAAAAAAAAAATGTCAGGAGAAGAGACCCCTCATTAATGTATTGGGTCAATATATTTGTCAAATTAAAATTAACTTTATTAACAGGCTTTGTCCAAAAGCAGTAAATGCTATTTTGCCAAAAAAAAGTAATTCGCATTCATATCACAAAGGATCCTCCTCTCAGGTCATATTTTTTCATGAATCCTTCGGGCAACTGTTTGATTTAATAATATGTCACACCTACGTTGTATCTCTACTGCTCTTTCCCTCCAACGCCATCTCTTTCCCTTCTCTCTCGCTTTCTCTTTCCATTTCTGTTGAGTCTACCCTGCTGTTGCAGACGCTGCAGGGATGAAATAACGGCAGAGCAAGGGGTCATTAACGAGAACTAATCAGCCTTCAGTCAGAGGGGGAGGGAGGGAGGGAGGGAGGGAACCAACTGATGGAAAAATTTGTCTGAGGGTATAGAAAAAGAACAACAGGGCAGAGGAGAGTGAATGTGTGGGGGGGGCGTGGGGTCAAATTTAATTTAAACTCAACTAAAATCCACTATTACATTGGAAAATCTTTCATGTAAGTAAATATGCTATTAAATAGGACAAGGAATTGTAATCTAAAAGTAATGTAAATAAACAAGGACGTATTGTGTTTTGATCCCTGGACTAGTCTCCTGGATACGGCTACGGTAGAGACTTTCCCTCTACAGTCTGAATATGTAGTGTGTCTGTGTTAGTGCACAGTGAGCACACACACAGCGACAGATAGTTTGTTACGTCCCGTGGCTCGGTGATAGGTAATGAGAAGTCCAACCGGGAGAGACGTAATTATGAGAGGTTTGCGAGAGTGTGGAGGAGAGGGACCAAGCCCCTGGTGACCTCCTGGCCCATTCTTCACATAGCACAGAGACATGCACAGAACGGCCTGAAAGCTATGAGTGAGGCCAGCAGATCGGGTTTGGGGTCAAAACCATTTTAGTTCAGTCCATTCAGTCCAAATGTACTTTTGTAAATCTCTCTCTTTCTCACACACCTCAAAGTTATCTGGCAGACTTATTGATTTTATTTCTCTCTCTCTGTGTGTGTGTGTGTGTGTGTGTGTGTGTGTGTGTGTGTGTGTGTGTGTGTGTGTGTGTGTGTGTGTGTGTGTGTGTGTGTGTGTGTGTGTGTGTGTGTGTGTGTGTGACCTCTCTAGCTAGCACTAGTTGGGTCCATGGGGGGACTCCTGAAATATCTAATTGTATTCATTCATTTTGTGGTAACCAGTGTGGGACAGAGACAGAGTGGCCTACAGCTACGGGGGAGAGGGGAGTTGAAGGAAGAGCTCTCACCAGCAGGACAGCAGGAATCTCCTTAGAGAAAACAATAGTGACTAAATACACAAGGTACTGAGATAAAGAAAGATAGAAAGAAAGAAAAAGAGTGAATAATAGGTAGGATCCTGGGAGAAAAAAACTTTCCATCAAGGTCATTAGAAATAATCACAGGGAATGAGAGAGAGAGAGAGAGAGAGAGAGAGAGAGAAAAAGAAAAATAAAAAAAGAGGAGAGGAGAGAATATAGACATAATATGACATGTAATGTGTAATGTTGAAATACCTGGGTATAGGTGTAATGTTTACTGTTAATTTTGTATTGTTTATTATCTATTTCACTTGCTTTGGCATTGTTAGCATATGTTTCCCATTCCTATAAAGCCCTTAAATTGAAATTGAATTGAGCGAGAGAGAGAAAGATTTGCCAGAGTAATTAAGCAGTTTCAAGGTTCTCGGTCTCCTGCCCAAGGTGTGAAGTATCTAAACGCTTTCTTCACTTTGGGTCAACAGAGATTGTAGGAGAACCTCCAGTCTGCTCCCATACACCACTGAACTGTAGATGCAGTCGTGTGAAGAAGAATCACCTCCAATAGCAGATAACAAAGGACTATGATTTCTCCACACTTCCCTTTGGGGACTAATATTTGATTGTTTTCTGTTTGTGAATCAGGTTGACCGTCAGCCTACTGGTGGTTGGGATCTTCATAGAGCTTTGATGGAGAGGTCAATACACTTAATATACACCCTACAACACTGCTGGCTCATACAGATATAGAGAACACATATTTATTTACCGAGGCATCTGTAACAAAATGTTTGCTCTCTTGTCCTCTCTTTCCGGTCGTTCTAGTTTTCTGACTCTGCCCTACAGGGTTTGCTAATGTAACTTGCTAGCTAAGTGGTTAGCTTGCAAGAGAAAGCTTATTGGTTACAGCAGAGACAACCAATCCCCTCCTGGATCAAGATCCCTGCATCCTAAACATTTTTTGGGGAAAGGAATAGCGGCCTTTGTGTGCACTGCCAGTAATCCCATACCCCGGTATGGTACAGGAACCGTACAGGAACCGTACGAAGGTATGAACCTCTGGATACCCCCCAACACTAGTTCAGAGTCAAACAAACTTGATTAGTGTAAGTAGAAGAAGATGACTAACATTATTAAAGCCTGTTTCCTGTCCTTGGGCTAGTCAGGAGTTCAGAAACAAGACGAGGGAAACAACCTATAACTCGATTTCACAAGTTCAACACTATTGGAGCTAGCTCAGGTCTCCACAGAGTTCTGTTTTGCTTTCCTTCAATTTCAACTCGAGATTTACAGTAAATTTACTCAAACGTTTTAATTTCTGTAGCTTCATTTTTTTATTCCACTGGAAGTAAGCAAACTGTCAGCACATCTGGAGTAAATCAAGCGGTCCACAGAACCGCCAGTCAAAGTCTTCGTGAAAAATGTGCACCCTAATGAAACTGTGTCTTTCAGTGTAACACATCAGACGGAGCTCAAATTTGTGTTACTTCTGTTGAACAAAGCGGCACACAAATAAACAACTGGCTTAAGCTGGAGTGTAGAGCTGGACCACAGCGGTCATGATGGAGTGTACCAGCACTAGGGATACCTAGTCTAAGGCTAGAATGGCCCCAGCTCAACTAGGTCCCTACGCTTGTACCCTGACCACTAATTGCTTTCAGCATTAATATTTTTTCAGAAACTTCAAAATGAATAAAAATAGTTAATGTCTATGTAGCTATAATAAAATACTTTGTATGTTTTTGGAGAATAAGCTTAGGTGATCCATTCAGCAAATACTAAATAATTTTGGCATTTGAGTGAGTGAACAGCAACAACTTAATTGGAAAAATTCAGACTAGGGTTAATATATAGTCATACAAAAAGTCAAATACTGTTTTGCAATTAGAATAACACATGAAATAAGCTAAATATGACAAGTAAATACACGTTTGACTATGTGAAGTATGATTGGCTGCTGTTAAGTTTTCCAGAAAATGTGATATGACATGTACAGTATGACCCTCTCTATTTGAAAAATGTCAAAAGCTACACTTTGTATGCTATGGCCTCAAGGAAATGTAAACCTCCGCTGACCTTAGTCTCACTATGTAAAACTAATACATGGGTGCTTCATTGTAGCCTACAATATATTAGGAATAGACACCACATCTTAATCCTATGCTAGATAACTATGTGAAACTTGCCCAAATGCAGTCGGTTCTCTCTCTCAATCAACTTCAATTCTGTTTTAAATTATTCAATTAAAAATTCCACATAAAAAAATATGTATTTTGCACAATGCTTGCTGATATCAACTACTTTGTGGAAAAGTTTTAGAATATAATGTATCATAACGTAGGCTACATGTCCAACATCCTTACTCAATATTCAATAAAATGAGGTTCATTAAATAATGTGATATCTAATAAATCAATTAAGTGGGGTTAGTTGTGGCAAAATGAGGGCATTGGTTTGTTTACGAATTTGTCCTTCAATGTAAACTATCAATGTTTCACGGTTGCCAAACTATTCTGGCCATGGGCTAATACGTCTGTGTATACGTTCTACATTTCATATATTGATTATCAACTTGTTTTAACGTTTGTGGTTTTAGACAGTATGACAATACCTACATTGTATGCTATGCTCGCACGAAGTACATTACTTTAGCGCAGCAAAAATTGCTGCTTTCGCAACCAGTCAACCTACAATTGAATTACAGTATGTTAATATTAATTAAATATCAATGATTTAACCATTTAAACCTATGAATCATGATAATTGCATAATTATGTAATTCAAAGTCGGTGAGAACATTTTTGGGAAACATTAACAGAGGAGTTTTTCCACTGGATTGAAACATGTTTTCCGAATAAGAACAAGTGGATTGGATAAATCCCCTGTGAACAACGCATATCATGATCAAATTAAAAAACAAGAGATTAAACGACTAAATGAAGTGCAACCTATCAGCATAGCGAGGCTTTATTCCTGGTTAAGTAGGCGTATTATTGATTTCTTATAAGCTTCTAAATTGGAAGAGCGACCCATAAATGTGCCCATGGCCTACAACTAGTGACAAAACATACGTCGTACAGATTTGAGCGCTTCCCGCTCACATGCTACATCTAAATTGTAATATTTTCGCGTGCTTGCTGTTCTCGGTAATAGGAAATATGGGTTAATCATGGTGCCATTTTATCCGTGAATTGACAGCACTTGCTGAGTTGAATTCCGCTCATTCAAAGATGAGAGATGTAGGCTACATATACGTTGTAGGCCTAAGCGATCCGAGCAATGCAATGGTCCACGCATTATTCTACATACTCCAACGGTAGGCTTTACTACAAATCCACTCGAATTAACCCACAAATAATGTTCCATGATTTAACCGGGGCATATTCAGAAGACAGGCACGAGCGCCCAATCGATTCACAAACACGGAATGCAGACACTGGAACACGCAAGAGATTACTCTCCAACCGTGCGCTTTTCGGGTGACACATCGTATATAGGCTTATTATGACAATATTCTAGATTTGATCAACTTGACCTGATTACGGTTGACTGAAAACAATTCAGTGTAGACTGTATCCAAAATAGGTTAACCTATATTCAACCTGTGCGCACAGGTTGTGTTCTGTTGTACCAATAGCCGACCCACATTTCTGGGAAATAGCCTATAACCCATCAGAGAAAACTGTTCAATTAGCATGACTCTATACCTTAAATAAAAGACACCGTGCCATTTGTCTATACACACGCCCCGGCCAGTGGTGAGATCACAGAGACAACATCGACTCCCTTCGGCCCCACTGGCCGCTCTGAGTGGCACCTACCTGGGGTTGGTTCGGTTCCAGAAAACGGCATACCGGTCTGCCACCACCTTGGAGCTGGGCTCCTGGCTGAATACACACATCCATAGCACCAGAAAGACAAATAGCACCATCTCCACTTTCAACATTACAACAGCAAAGTTCGGCACGTATTCCTCTTCGATGTGGGGTGACTGCACGATCTGACAGTTCTAGGTACACTTCAGCTGGAGAGATGCCTTCTTTCGTTTACATTTGTGTGCCTTTGCTTTCCTCTGTCGCAGTTTATGGATGACAGAAAAAGGCAGGACAATTCAACACAACAGATTTGTGTGCCTTTGCTTTCCTCTGTCGCAGTTTATGGATGACAGAAAAAGGCAGGACAATTCAACACAACAGAAAATCTCTGTCTCCTACACCACTACGTGCGAAGGGCTTTGATAGCGCAACCTGCGATATAGATGACGCCTTGCTGGTCACTTGGTTAAAATTAATTGACGACGGTAGCAGGTGAAGTTATCAAATGCAAGTGTCACTGTGTGTAGTGCATCTCGCTCAGGTTCAGTGTCCGGGTTCAGTTTTATGTGTTCATGGGACGTCAGCTTTGACGGCTCCAGGATAAGTACAAATCACTCCTAGGGCAGACACTTTTTCACACAAATGTACAAAAGGGGATATCAATACATGCAGTCAGATGTATAAAACGTTGATTAGAATGACCATCTAATACAGCAGTCTCTGTAAGGTCATGGCATGCGCTGAGCTGGATTCGTGTCAGGACTGTTCGCTGGGAATCAACAGCGCAGAGGGTAGGTCCAAGTCCAATAATGAGAAACGAAAAGAAGCAACCTCGCGCTTTAGCTCGAGTCCGTCAGATGTCAACGTTTTCAGAAAAAAAAAAAAAAGCCACATAGGCAACCCCCGGCTGCAGTGAAGTCGTTTATACGTAACGCTGTCTCACTGCTCTGTTCGCAGACTGGCCGAAAAAGGCTGCTATCCTTTCTCAGCGCTGTCTTGAAAGTGTCACGGGTAGGTGGGGAGGAGTCCGTCCTCGAGCCTCTCTCATGCGCTGCTGCTGGGTGACAGTAGGGCAGCTTGTTTGCCCGGAACCCAAATGGCAGCATTCCACAGCATTCTCTTCATATATAACCATTGGAGAGAAAAAATAAAACACGCTTGATTCATGTGCTTCTTTCACCTGATGTTTAGATTCAACCGGACGAGACGAGAGGGAAGGTGAGAGCAAAGGCAGTTCGTTGCTGACTGCCAGAGAGTGGGTTCGGTTACAGCCGACCGGAGGATAGTCCCATTGGTTTGAATTTTGAATGGGCGTAACACAAACAAAACAAGATCCCTCCCCTCCCAACCGAACTAATTCAATTACTGGGTGGAAGCTGAATGCACCGCTTGCACGGAGAGAAGGAGCCCGGGATAGGGACGGAGAGATACACTGTCAGATCACACTGATAAACGCACTGAGCAGGCTATTTAATTACCGAGCAAACAGACAGAGACCAAGAATCGAGTTACAATCTGGACCAACAGAGTGTGTGTGTGTGTGTGTGTGTGTGTGTGTGTGTGTGTGTGTGTGTGTGTGTGTGTGTGTGTGTGTGCGCGCGTGTGTGCACTTTCTCAGATTATAATTAGAATGAACAAAATACATATTGTTTGTCACGTTTGTAGCCCTGCGCATATATGATTTTGAAGTTAATAGATTTTTAAGCATCCTTTTTTTCATTCTGACATGACCCTCAGCAGCGGGTGGACATCCAACTTGTTGCGGTCAATGCAGCGCCCAGACGCCCCGTAGTGGAGACCAGGCAAACCAGCCTACAACAGGCACAAAGAAGTCATACTCATCTAATACATTTTATCCTGATATAACTAACACCATTCTCCATGCACTGTAATTTACAGATTTATAAAAGCTATTGATAAGAGTTATAGGTAAATTAGTAATCCGTTTGGATAACCTTATGATCGCTGGAGACAAACATCGAAAGCATGGTACTATAAGGTTCTATTTGCAAAAATATTCAATCTTTCTGAAATCATTGACTTTAATGTTGGGAATCGTCATTGGTTTGAAAGGTGTCTCCATTTTTTCTATTGTACTCTTTTGAACTTAACATTCATTTGGGTATTTAGAGCACTATATAGGTCGAAAACATTGAACAGACTGATCAACAGGGGTTGGGTTAATTGGGGAAGCCACATTGCTGTTGAATGCATTCAGTTGTACAGCTGACTAGGTATCTCCTTTCCCTTCCCTATGCCAATAACTACATTTTTACATAAATGCAGAAGTCATTTCATATTTCCAAGCTCTCAACATTTTAAGCTATTACATAATTTAGCAGACGCTCTTATCCAGAGCGACTTATACTAGTTCATACATTTCCATACGGGTCCTCTGTAGGAATCGAACCCACTACCCTAGCGTTGCAAGCACCATGCTCTACCAACTGAGGCTCACGAGACCCTAACAGCCAAATAGCAGCAAAACTGAACCTTATCAACATATCAACTTTCTGACAGTGAAGTTTATGAAATGCTGTGCTGTTATGCAGAATTTAAATTGTATGACCTTTTTCGCATTGAGTCACGCCAAATGAAACCTTTTGGCACTCTCGAATGTTTAGCCTACATAGACCTACTCTGACTTTCTCCGTTTCCTATTTCTATCAGTATCGACCATTAGTAGGCCTAATGATAGCACATTTAACTGCCAATTTACTAGTTAATTGTTCCCTTCAGTTGGTATAATATTCCTTTCAGATCATTCCATTTAATTACATTGTTTCGTTTAACTTTGCTTCCACTGTACGCCTTCACAGAGGTGTGGTTATAGCTGAGGATCAAACCGTTCATGTATACAAAAACGACATGTAGTCTAATTAAATAATTATGGAGCGGAGCGCAGACTAAGCCGCAGTTTGAACCTGACGCATGGCCAGCCAGCGCATGACGCACAATACTTTGCATACTTTCCATTTTCAGTGCGGGCAATTGACCAGGATATACTATTGTACACTATTCTCCCTATGTCATGTGCACTAATAATCCAACATTACCATGGGCTGAAGAACTGAATGTGGCAATTTTCAGAACAAATCAAACACTGTTTTTTAAATGTCCTGCATAAACACATATTTTCTAATTGATAGGGTTCACGAAAACCTCCCTTAACATACATAGCCTATTGTGAAATATCAGAATGTTTTTAAATCTACGCATGAATTCTGAAACGGAGATCAATGCGCATGCGTTTTGATGACTATCTTTCATTGATCTCCATTCTGAAGGCATTCTCCATAGGCTATATTTTAAGGTTGTGCCGATCACATTCAAATTGAAGTTAAAATTGATGTTACTCGGTATTTAAAGGGATTGCTTTAGATAAATTAACAGGAAAAACGAATTTAACAAAAACTCCCTGATGAAATTGGTCAGCCACCCCTGTGGGTGTGGTGTTTTCTGGGGTGTCTGGCAGCATTTGGAACTGCCTGATCTGAGGTCAGTCCCTTGACTTTATAGCCCCAATGGAGACATGGATCACCCCAGAGAACACTGCTACTCCAGCTGCTATTTCTTCATCTGACTATGTTTTCTCTCATAGTCTGAGACCATCTGGTCATCGTGGTAGAGGTTTTCTATTTTCTCCCTCTCTCACCTATCCATATCCTAATTTGAATTCCATGCTGTCACTGTCACTTGTCCATTTAAGCTTAACATTGTTGTCATCTGTCGCCCACCAGGTGCCCT
Source organism: Oncorhynchus nerka (assembly GCF_034236695.1). Taxonomy (NCBI): domain Eukaryota; kingdom Metazoa; phylum Chordata; class Actinopteri; order Salmoniformes; family Salmonidae; genus Oncorhynchus; species Oncorhynchus nerka. The sequence goes on from NC_088408.1 coordinate 85,998,933, forward strand.
TGGAGACTTCCTCAATGAGCTTGACACCTTGATAAGCTAATTTCCTGACGATGGCTCACCGCTCTTCGTACTTGGCGACATCAATCTCAGACTTCTGCCTTCGATTAATTTATTTCCAAATCTCTCTTTCCCGTCTTTGCCACTTTTGACCTCACCCTCACCCAATCCCCTCCAAATCACAAGACACGCTTGACCTCATCTTTACTAGAGGCTGCTCGCCTACTAATCTTACTGCAACCCCCTTCTAGGTCTCTGATCACTATTTTGTTTCCTTTTCTGTCTCCTTTTTCTCCAACCCTAACCACTCAGCCCCTACCCAGATGGTCATGCACCATTGCAGTTTTCACTCTCTCACCCACTACTCTCTCCTTCTCTGTCCTATCATCTACCCCTTCTGCTAAATCCTTTTCCCTCCTTTCCTCTGATTCTGCCTCTTCAACTCTACACTCCTCCCTTTCCGCATCCTATGACTCACATTGAGGAAAACTAAACTTCCGTAGGACCGATCATCCTTTCGCTCCCTCCTATCTAACTTCTCTTCCTCTGTATCTACTGCTAAAGCCACTTTCTAGCACTCAAAATTTCACACCTCTGCTTCTAACCCTATTTTTCACCTTCTTCTACCTCCTTAGTCCTCCACTCCCTCCCTCGTCCCTCTCTGCAGACAACTTTGTTAACCACTTTGAAAAAAAGGTTGACGACATCCAGTACTCATTCACTCCAGTACTCTTTCCCCCAGAACTACCCTACGCTTTGACCTCTTTCTCTCCTCTCTCTGCAGGAGACATCCTGCGACTAGTGAGGTCTGGCCAACCGACAACCTGCCTGCTCGACCCCATCCCCTCCTCCTTTCTCCAGACCATCTCTGGAGACCTTTCCCATTTCTCATTTCCCTCATTAACCTGTTGAGTGTAGGGGGCAGTATTTTGATGTTTGGATGAATTACGTACCCAAATTAAACTGCCTATTTCTCAGGCCCAGAAGCTAGAATATGCATTTAACTGTCAGATTAGGATAGAAAACACTCTAAAGTTTCCAAAACGGTCAAAATATTGTCTGTGAATATAACAGAAATGATATTGCATGTGAAAACCTGAGGAAAATCCAACAAGGAAGTGCCTCTTATTTTGAAAGCTCCCTGTTCCATTGCATGCCTTCCCTCCATTTAAAGGGATATTTACATTTACATATAAGTCATTTAGCAGACGCTCTTATCCAGAGCGACTTACAAATTGGTGCGTTCACCTTAAGACATCCAGTGGAACAGCCACTTTACAATAGTGCATCTAAATCTTTTAAGGGGGTGAGAAGGATTACTTTATCCTATCCTAGGTATTCCTGAAAGAGGTGGGGTTTCAGGTGTCTCCGGAAGGTGGTGATTGACTCCGCTGTCCTGGCGTCGTGAGGGAGTTTGTTCCACCATTGGGGGGCCAGAGCAGCGAACAGTTTTGACTGGGCTGCGCGGGAACTGTACTTCCTCAGTGGTAGGGAGGCGAGCAGGCCAGAGGTAGATGAACGCAGTGCCCTTGTTTGGGTGTAGGGCCTGATCAGAGCCTGGAGGTACTGAGGTGCGTTCCCCTCACAGCTCCGTAGGCAAGCACCATGGTCTTGTAGCGGATGCGAGCTTCAACTGGAAGCCAGTGGGAGAGAGCGGAGGAGCGGGGTGACGTGAGAGAACTTGGGAAGGTTGAACACCAGACGGGCTGCGGCGTTCTGGATGAGTTGTAGGGGTTTAATGGCACAGGCAGGGAGCCCAGCCAACAGTGAGTTGCAGTAATCCAGACGGGAGATGACAAGTGCCTGGATTAGGACCTGCGCTGCTTCCTGTGTGAGGCAGGGTCGTACTCTGCGGATGTTGTAGAGCATGAACCTACAAGAACGGGCCACCGCCTTGATGTTAGTTGAGAACGACAGGGTGTTGTCCAGGATCACGCCAAGGTTCTTAGCGCTCTGGGAGGAGGACACAATGGAGTTGTCAACCGTGATGGCGAGATCATGGAACGGGCAGTCCTTCCCCGGGAGGAAGAGCAGCTCCGTCTTGCCGAGGTTCAGCTTGAGGTGGTGATCCGTCATCCACACTGATATGTCTGCCAGACATGCAGAGATGCAATTCAACCAGATTCCTTTCCCTATGGATTCCACATGGTGTGACAGTCTTTAGACATAGTTTCAGACTTTTATTCTGAAAAATGAGCGAGAACGATCAGTGGATGGCTGGGTGCCAGCAGAGTTTTGCATGAGCAACAGCTTGGAGCAGACATTTTCTCTCTCTCTCCTATTGAAAAAGCTACGGTCCGGTTGAAATATTATCAATTATTTATTGTAAAAACAACCTGAGGATTGATTATAAAAAACGTTTGACATGTTTCTACAAACTTTCCGGATACTATTTGGAATTTTTGTCTGCCCCGTCGTGACCGCTCGAGCGTGTGGATTACTCAACAAAACGCGCCAACCATAATCTTTATGGAACAAAAGGAACATTTATTATGTAACTGGGAGTCTCGTGAGTGCAAACATCCGAAGATCATCAAGGGTAAGCGATTCATTTTATTGCTTTTCTGACTTTCGTGACCAATCTACTTTGCTGCTAGTTGTTTGTAATGTTTTGTCTGCTGAGAGAGAGATGTCCTTATATAAACGCTTGGTTTGCTTTAGCTGTAAAGTTTTTTTTAAACCTGACACGCCAGGTTGATTAACAACAAGCTAAGCTGTGTTTTTCTATATTGCACTTGTGATTTCATGAAAATTTTATATTTTTAATAATTTAATTTGAATTTGGCGCTCTGCAATTCAGAGGATGTTGATGAAAATGATCCCACAAACGGGATGGGTGCGCCAAAAAGTTAACTCATCCCTGACAACTGGCTGCGTCCCCTCTGACTTCAAAATGGCCCGAGTTCCTCCCCTTCTCAAGAAACCAACACTCAACTCATCTGACTTCAAAAACGACAGACCTCTATCCCTTCTTTCTTTTCCTTACAAAACACTTGACCCTAACCAGTCAGGATTCAAGGCCATCATATCCATCATATCCTCACATGGTGTCTCCTATCACTGCAATGCAGATGACACTCAACTACTTTTCTTCTTTCCACCTTCTGACACCCAGGTGGCGACACGCATCTCTGCATGGTTGGCAACTATCTCAACTTGGATGTTTGCCCACCACCTCAAGCTCAACCTTGAGAAGACAGAACTCTTCTTCCTCCCAGGGAAAGCCGCCCACTCAAAGACCTCTCCATCACGGTTGACAACTCCACAGTGCCGCCCTTCCAAAGTGCAAAGAACCTTGGCATGATCCTGGACAACACCCTGTCGTTCTCTGTAAAACATCAAAGCAGTGAGCCGCTCCTGCCGGTTCATGCTCTACAAAATCCATAGAGTAAGACCCTACCTCACACAGGAAGTGGTGCAGGTCCTAATCCAGGTACTTATCCCCTCCCATCTGGACTACTGCAACCCACACTTGGCTGGGCTCCCCGCTTGTGCCATCAAACCCCTGCAACTTATTCAGAACGCTGCAGCCCGTCTGGTTTTCAACCTTCCCAAGTTCTCTCATGTCACCCCACTCCTCAGCACACTTCCAGTCAAACCTCACATCCACTATTAGACTATGGTGCTTACATATGGAACAGCAAGAGGAACTGCCCCTCCCTGCCTTCAGGCTATTCTCAAACCCTACACCCCAAGCTGAGAAATCTGTTTTGCCACCTCAGGTCTCTTGGTACTCACACTACTACAGTATGGCAGCTCCTGCTCAGCCCAGTCCAAGCTCTTCTTTGTCCTGGCACCATCTTCCAAAAACATCTGAAACCCTACCTCTTCAAACAGTATCTTAAATAATCATCCTCCTCACCTCAACCCCCCCCCCCCAAAAAGAAAAAACTTGACTAGCACTTGCACTTGACCTCCCCCCTCCTAGCTCTGACTCTAATGATAGCTACGATATGTACTTTCTAAGTCTGTGATATGTGGTTGTCCCACCAGCTATCTTAAGATGAATTACTACAATTTAAAAGTATTGTGGGAGGCTATTATTAACCATTCATCAGGGTGTTTTTGTTTGTCCAACCAAGAATGTGACCAAAGACTTGACTGAAACCCGAACCAATTTGGCCACAATTCAGTTTATGTCAAAAGCATAGTTCTATAATCCCATGGCAGAGAGACATGCCAAAATATAATCAAATGTTCGTTATTATAAATTCAGCTTTTACAACAATGACAATACGCAGTATCACTACGGCCCGATTAGAAACGTATAAAAGGCTAGGATTTTGGGCTATATGCTAACTATGAGTACCGGGGTAAACTAACACAGCAGTTGATTCACTCACGGAGTGATGGCCAATGTTTGTTCGTTGGCTCTTTCTGAGCAGGGTTCGTTCCGCCCTTCCTCCCGAGCACGGGTTGTTAGTCGATGGCTGGGTAAGTTGTCAACGGCTGGTTGCCTGCTGTCCCTCGATCCCACCGGCTCGGCTGCGTGGTAGCGTTGGGTGTAGCCTTTCGCAGTTGCGTTGGGAGTGTCCCGTGTCTATACCTGCAGGGGAGAGAAAACATACAATTAGGCATGTACTGGCCAACAATTGGAGTCACACTCACACCCTGGAAATAATAACTTTCCTCAGGTAGTGCTATAGAGAGCGTTGTATGTTGATCTCTTGGTAGTCTGGCTCGGTTGTCAGTGGCCGCAATGTGTCAGGCCGGCTGGGTTGTAGCATTAGGTGTTGCCTATCATGGAGTCATCAGGAGTGTTCCACGTCTGCAGTTGCAGGGAAAACAAAACATATAATTAAAGCATGTACTGGCCAACAATTGGAGTCACACTCAAATAAGTAGTGCTATAGAGATCATTGTGTCAGAGAGAGCAGAGAGGAGCTGCAGAAACGAGGTGGACATCCATCGGAGTGGTCCCCAGTCCAAATGGCACTTGAAGCTAAGTTATAGTTCCTTTTAACTTTTGTTCTGTGGCGTTTAGAAATTAGTTTGGGGGGGAGAAGGTGATAGGGAATTGGCAACAGCTGTCTCAAGTGAAATGTAGTCCATGCCAATCTGGGAGATCACAGCACACCATGCAAGTAAACAAATAGTTCATGCAATTGAATTTCACACGTGAGAATATCAGAAATGAAGTAAAAGGTAATCATTGTAAACACACAGCACAAGTGATAAAAAATAATAAGACCTGCTGATACTTAACGTAAAAATAATGGCACTCTACACTATTAAGTCAGTGTCACTTGTGACATATACTCTGGATATGTACAAATGAATGTGATATTTGAGGCTCACTCTCTCACCAATAGATTGTGCAATGTACATATATTTTCAGTATGTGAGTGTATGATATGGGGGTTGGAGTAATGTTTATTCAACATTTTATAAAGGTTCCGTTTTAGGTTCCGTTTTAGGACCACTATTGTTTTCACTATATATTTTACCTCTTGGTGAAGTCATTCGGAAACATAGTGGTAACTTTCACTGCTATGTGGATGACACACAGCTGTACATTTCGATGAAACATGGTGAAGCCCCAAAATTGCTCTAGCTGGAGGAATGAGATCTGACAATTAATCTTGATGGCTGTACAGTTGTCTCAAATAAAATTGTGAAGGACCTCGGCGTTACTCTGGACCCTGATCTCTCTTTTGAGAAACATATCAAGACTGTTTCAAGGACAGCTTTTTTCCATCTTTGTAACATTGTAAAAATCAGAAACTTTCTGTCAAAAAATGATGCAGAAAAAAGTATCCATGCTTTTGTCACTTCTAGGTTAGACTACTGCAATGCTCTACTTTCCGGCTACAGCACTAAATCAACTTCAGTTAGTGATAAACATGCCTGCTAGAATCTTGACTAGAACCAAAAAATTGGATTATATTACTCCAGTGTTAGCCTCTCTACACTGGCTTCCTGTCAAGGCAATGCTCCTACCTATCTCTGTGATTTGGTCCTGCCGTACATACCTACACGTAGGCCACGGTCACAAGACGCAGGCCTCCTAACTGTCCCTAGAATTTCTAAGCAAACAGGTTGAGGCAGGGATTTCTCCTATAGAGCACCATTTCTATGGAATGGTCTTCCTACCCATGTGAGAGACGCAGACTCGGTCTCAAGCTTTAAGTCTTTATTGACGACTCATCTCTTCAGTAGGTCCTATGATTGAGTGTAGTCTGGTCCAGGAGTATGAAGGTGAACGGAAAGGCACTGGCGCAACCAACCGCATTTGCTGTCTCTGCCTGGCCGGTACTCCTCTCTCCACTTGGATTCTCTGCCTCTAACCCTATTACAGTTTTGAGTCACTGGCTTACTGGTGCTCTTCCATGCCGTCCCTAGGAGGGGTGTGTCACTTGAGTTGGTTGAGTCACTGATGCCGTGTCGGAGATCTTTGTGGGCAAAACTCAGCCTTGTCTCAGGATGGTAAGTTGGTGGTTGAAGATATCCCTCTAGTGGTGTGGGCCTGTGCTTTGGAAAAGTGGGTGGGGTTATATCCTGCCTGTTTGGCCCTGTCCGGGGGTATCGTCGGATGGGGCCACAGTGTCTTCCGACCCCTCCTGTCTCAGCCTCCAGTATTTATGCTGCAGTAGTTTATGTGTCGAGGGGCTAGGGTCAGTCTGTTATATCTGGAGTATTTCTGCTGTCTTATCTGGTATCCTGTGTTAATTTTAGTATGCTCTCTCTAATTCTCTCTCTCTTTCTCTTTCTTTCTTTCATTCTTTCTTTCTTTCTCTCTTTCGGAGGACCTGAGCCCTAGGACCATGCCTCAGGACTACCTAGCCTGATGACTCCTTGCTGTCCCCAGTCCACCTGGCCGTGCTGCTGTTCCAGTTTCAACTGTTCTGCCTGCGGCTATGGAACCCTGACCTGTTCACTGGACGTGCTACCTGTCCCAGACCTGCTGTTTTCAACTATCTAGAGACATTAGAAGCGGTAGAGATACTCTGAATGATCGGTTATGAAAAGCCAACTGACATTTACTCCTGAGCTGCTCACCTGTTGCACCCTCGACAACCACTTTGATTATTATTATTTGACCCTGCTGGTCATATATACACATTTGAACATCTTGGCCATGTTCTGTTGTAATCTCCACCTGGCACAGCCAGAAGAGGATTGGCGACCCCTCAAAGCCTGGTTCCTCTCTAGGTTTCTTCCTAGGTTTTGGCCTTTCTAGGGAGTTTTTCCTAGCCACCGTGCTTCAACACCTACATTGCTTGCTGTTTGGGGTTTTAGGCTGGGTTTCTGTACAGCACTTTGAGATATCAGCTGATGTAAGAAGGGCTTAATAAATACATTTGATTTGATTTGTTGAAAAACAATGGCAAGACTGCCGTGCTTATGGAAAATCACATCAGTGTCTGAATTTCGGCTGTCTTAGATGCACCTCCCCCGACTTCACTCCTCAGCTTTAGTCTACAGTCGGTTGCTTTCGCCTTACCACTCAAATGAGCCCAGTCACTTTCAATGCAAGGAAAGCAATAGAAGCGGAGTGGACGGGGACAGAGGTGTAAAGTAACTAAGTAAAAATACTTTGAAATTAGTCGTTTTTGGGGGGTATCTGTACTTGACTATTTATATTTTTGACAACTTTTACTCCACGACATTTCTGAAGAAAATATGTTATTTTTACTCGAATACATTTTCCCTGACGCAAAAGTACTTGTTACATTTTGAATGCTCAGGCAGAACAGCAATATGGTCCAACTCACACACCTACAGGGTCAATATAATGCGTTGTCATCCCTACTGCTTCAAATCTGTCGGACTCACTAAAAACAAATAATGTGTTTATAAATTATGTCTGTGTTGGTGTGTGCCCTTTGCTGTCCGCAACTAAAAAAAAATGCAAGGAAATAGTTTTGTCTAGTTTGCATAAAATAAGAAATTTGATGTATAGCATTTACCTTTACTTTTTAGTTTTATTAAACTATGACAATTTAGAACTTTTTCCACCACTGTACATGCAGTGGGGAGAACAAGTATTTGATACACTGCCGACTTTGCAGGTTTTCCTACTTACAAAGCATGTAGAGGTCTGTCATTTTTATCATAGAGACGGAATCTAAAACAAAAATCCAGAAAATCACATTTTATGATTTTTAAGTAATTAATTTGCATTTTAATGCATTAAATAAGTATTTGATACATCAAATTCCTGTAGTTTTTGACCAGGTTTGCACACACTGCAGCAGGGATTTTGGCCCACTCCTCCATACAGACCTTCTCCAGATCCTTCAGGTTTCGGTGCTGTCGCTGGGCAGTACGGACTTAGCTCCTTCCAAAGATTTTCTATTGGGTTCAGGTCTGGAGACTGGCTAGGACACTCCAGGACCTTGAGATGCTTCTTACGGAGCCAATCCTTAGTTGCACTGGCTGTGTGCTTCGGGTCATTGTCATGCTGGAAGACCCAGCCACGACCCATCTTCAATGCTCTTACTGAGGGAAGGAGGTTGTTGGCCAAGATCTCACGATACATGGCCCCATCCATCTTCCCCTCAATATGGTGCAGTCGTCCTGTCCCCTTTGCAGAAAAGCATCCCCAAAGAATGATGTTTCCACCTCCATGCTTCACGGTTGGGATGGTGTTCTTGGGGTTGTACTCATTCTTCTTCTTCCTCCAACCATGGCGAGTGGAGTTTAGACCAAAAGGCTCTATTTTTGTGTCATCAGACCACATGACCTTCTACCATTCCTCCTCTGGATCATCCAGATGGTCATTGGCAAACTTCAGACCGGCATGAGCTGGCTTGAGCAGGGGGACCTTGCGTGTGCTGCAGGATTTTAATCCATGACGGCGTAGTGTGTTACTAATGGTTTTCTTTGAGACTGTGGTCCCAGCTCTCTTCAGGTCATTGACCAGGTCCTGCCATGTAGTTCTGGTCTGATTCCTCACCTTCCTCATGATCATTGATGCCCCACAAGGTGAGATGTTGTGGAGAGGTTGGAGTCTGTTTGATTAAGTGTCTGGACAGGTGTCTTTTATACAGGTAACGAGTTCAAACAGGTGCAGTTAATACAGGTAATGAGTGGAGAACATGAGGGCTTCTTAAAGAAAAACTAACATGTCTGTGAGAGCCGGAATTCTTACTGGTTGGTAGGTGATCAAATACTTATGTCATGCAATAAAATGCATATTAATTACTTAAAAAGCATACAATGTTATTTTCTGGATTTTTGTTTTAGATTCCGTCTCTCACAGTTGAAGTGTACCTATGATAAAAATGACAGACCTCTACATGCTTTGTAAGTAGGAAAACCTGCAAAGTCGGCAGTGTATCAAACACTTGTTTTCCCCACAGTAAGTACATTTAAAATCAGATACTTTTGGACTTTTACTCAGGTAGTATTTTGCTGGATGACTTTCAAAGTATCTTTACTTTTACTCAAGTATGACAATTGAGTGTATTTTCCACCACTGGATGGGGGACCGTTGAGCGACACGGGCATGGGCGAGGGAGCTACAAAGGGCGGGACTAAAGTTGGGGAAAGCTGAACTTTATTCAAATCCTTAACGATATCGCGATGCGAGTGACCAATTGAGGCTCACTATAGTTTCCAAACTCTACTGGATTGGCTGACAATGGCTGTTGAAACGTAGCACTACCTAGCTTGCTTGCAGGTTTGTTAGCACCCACATGTGGGCGAGGTTAGCATGGGTAGGCGAGTGAACCTTGTATAGTGTAAATTAACGGGGTACCTTTCCTAATACTGAATCGGCTCCATGGAGATTAGGCTACAGCAATTAAGTTCCTCATATTAATTACTCTTCTGTAAGTTATCACAATAAGTCTAAGTATCATGTATACCAAGAGTTATACATTTGTGACCAAATATATTAGCACTGTTGTACTTTTTCTTAAATAATTCCCTATTTCTTCTAAAATAAGTTGAAATTTAGAAAATACAATTTTGGTCACAACACCACACATCACACTTGATATTGGATTTTCAACATTGCAGAACCAATTTTATTTCTGTAAACTTAAATGTACATTTTTAATGTAGAAAATAAAGACGAAGGGCGTAGACAAAATAATTGGCACCCTGCAGCTAGTACATGGTTGCACAGCCTTAGGCCAAGATAGCTGCAGACAAATGCTTCTTATAGCCATCAGTGAGATTGCTGTACCTTTCTACTGATAATTTTGCCCACTTTTCAGGAGCAAACTACTCCAAATGTTAAATATTTGAGAGGTGACCACTAAATAAAGGGTCACCCACATTGTTATAACCAATGTGTTACTGAGTAACAGGTGCCTGTTGTGTCTTTCCTTCGACCATTAGGTCATATGTGGAGCTGGGTCAAGGGAGGAATGGGAGGATGGGAGCAAGGGATGAAAGGAGAGATGGTGGTGGGGAGTAGGTTAAAAGGGTCACAGCTCATAGTTTAAGATAATCCTTTTGACCTCGTCCTGGTAGCTATTGTATATGTACGTATATTCAAGAAACACACGTGGACACACACACAGAGATTAGGACTCAGGCCACTGACAGCTAGAGGTCATTTTCACAGCCATAACGGCATTCCTTTCCTACTAGGTGGGTCTCTCTCTCTCTCTCACCCTGTTTCTCCCTCCCTCTCTCTCACTCACTCCCTCTCTCTCCCTCTCTTTCTCTGTGTCTCTCTTCCTCTCGCTCTCTCCACACACACACACACACACACACACACACACACACACACACACACACACACACACACACACACACACACACACACACACACACACACACACACACACACACACACACACACACACACACAAACACACTTCAGTAAGGGCATTCTGCTGCCAACGTTTGTATATGGAGATTGCATGGCTGTGTGCTCGATTTTATACACCTGTAAACAACTGGTGTGGCTGAAAAAGCAGAGTCCACTAGTTTGAAGTGGTATCCACATACTTTTGTATATATAGTGTACGTCAGTCCGTGAAAGAAAGATTAGGCCATTGTGCATGAGGACCCTCAACTACAGTACCTCCATATGGGAGTTGATCAAAATTGGATTTGTTTTCTAATTTCTTTGTGGGACTGTGTAATCTGAAGAAAATATGTCTCTCTAATATGGTCATACTCTTTCGCTCGCTCTCTCCACATACTCACACACACAACACAGACACTAAAACACTCACACACACACTTATGTTGGTCCGTAAAAAGAAGATTGGGCCGCTGTGTATGAGGACCCCCTACTTCCGCCAATTCTCTATATCAGGCAAACAGCTATTTTCCCTGTCCCCCCCCCCCCTCCACACACACACACAGACACACACACACACAGATATTCTTCCAGTTCCCCTCTTTAACCTGCAGTCCCTATCACAATGAGTGGCTGTGATTACCTCTGCTACAGGCCTATTTTCCTTCTCAGACAAGGCAGGCCCATCCACACGTTCTCCATGGCATGGATAAATTACAAGGAGCGCGAACTCCATTTCCAAGAAAATGCTTTGTTTTTCCATTTGATTGATTGGTGTTGAAAAAGACAGTTTCAACAAAGAAGATTGCAACAGCAGTCGGTCATGATTTTCAAGGTTTATGCAGAAATTGCAAAAGTGTCCGAAATCATATTTTGGTTTTATAACCCACACACAAAACTGTATAAAGAGCAATATAGTTGAAACACACTGCGTTTTAGACATTGGATAATACATCTCTCTCTTCCTGCTCCCACTGTCAACTGTGGGACCATATATAGACAGGTGTGTGCCTTTCCAAAGTTGTAGAAACATCTCAAGGATGATCAATTGAAACAGGATGTACCTGAGCTCAGTGTTTAGTTTCCTAGCGAAGGGTCTGAATACTTATGTAAATAAGGTATTTCTGTTTTGAATCTTTTATGAATTAGCAAACATTTCTAAAAACCTGTTTTCGCTTTGTCATTGTGTGTAGATTGCTGAGGATTTGTATTTATTTAATACATTTTAGAATAAGGCTCAATGCTTTCCTAAGGCACTGTATGTTTGTAAACGTACCATTAAAAAGTACCGTATAGCTTTACCATGGTATTTGTACTGTTACTGAGTAAACCTCCAATTGTTCTCCACTATTTCACATGCTAAAACCTCCCGAGTTGGATTGTCGTCCCAATGGCTGGCAGACCACCCCTGCCCACCTGTATCTCAGTGTTTGAGAGGTTGGGACCCATCCTTTAAAAATAATTCCCAACGCACTCACTTCAAGTGTATTGTTAATAGTTATTTTAAAAAATGTGAAACTAGCTGTATGTCACCAGTCACGACTTCACAGAAGAGCTGTTTGAACTTAAAAATGTTTCTTTATCAAAATACGTTTTCTGGCAGAAATGCCTTCTTGAACATATGAACTTTCATTTGCCTTAATATCAAACTTGTATGCAATCTGTAAATACAAATAAAATCATTAAATTAATAGCCTAGTTGGTTTAGCCACAGAAAAAGTGAGCGACCTTCCCACTAGCCATGATTGGCTGAGATAATGAGTGGGCTGGACATACTGAGAGATGAGTTTGGATTGGTCTACCACATAGCGCGTCTGTCTATTGGAGCTGGTCAGTATGTTTTTGGTAATGGTGTCGAACGCTGCTTTAAAAAAAATATTTTCACTTTGTAAAACTGCATAAATCTAATGTCAAGTTAAAGTGTACCTTTAGCTAGCTAACTTTAGCTGGCTGGCTCGCTAGCTAACATTATGTGTATGCTCTCCACTTTCTGGAGGACCAAGTTTTGAAATCAGTGGAATTCGAGTATGATAGCTAAGGAGATGGAGAAAACACCAGTCTGCAATACATTGTCAAACTAAGGCAACCATGCATGGCATCAGACAGGAGACACGTCCAACCATGATGTATACTGGTAAGATTTTCAGATATTACACATTTCAAATTTTGACAGAAAGTGGTTTAATTTCAAGTGTACTGTTAGCTAGCTAACGTTAGTTGGCTGGGTCGCTAGCTAACGTTATGTGTATGATATTATTCTTCGTATCTCAGACACATTTGCTTGACTAGTTATAGCCATAGAACCTGGTGGTTAGCTACCTGCAAATTCATGCAGGGTAGTAACGTCATGAGTTGTGATTATGGTCAGTTGTTTAGCTAGCTAGCTAAATGTCTTAACAAAAGAATCCACTCTAATTTTGACAAAGTATTTTCATTTCAAGTTAAAGTGCCTCACTAAGTAACGTTACGTCATCCTTTGAGATTCACTGTTTACCTAGCTAGCTATCTAGCTACATTTCTTAACCTCTTCAGTCGACCCTCTACTTTTTTGAACATTCTGTTAAAAACGCGCAACATTTCAGCGCCCTGCTACTCATGCCAGGAATATGGTATATGCATTTGCTTAGTCTGTGTGGATAGAAAACACTCAGACGTTTAAAAAACTGGTTAAATCACTGCTGTGGCTTTACCAGAACGGCATTTACATCGAAAAGCACAGGAAAAACTGATCACTGAAAATGGGGAAAATATATCCATGCGCTACTTGAACCCATTGATAAACGTGAACCACAATTAATTGACTGAGGTTGCAGTACCTACAGCTTCCACAGGGTGTCTAGAGTCTTGTCATTTCCCTTCGAGTTTTTTCTTGGTCAAACACATACAGGACACCGTATCTAATCCGGTCTAGGACCGGATATTTTCGTTGAGTTTCTAGCCGGACATTTTTCCAGACGGACAGCTAATGATCTTTACATCGCCTCCTAATGAATTTTATCGCTTATTAACGTTTACTAATACCTAAAGTTGCATTACAAACGTATTTCGAAGTGTTTTGTGAAAGTTTATCGTCGACTTTTTGAATTTTAAAAAATGACGTTACGTTTTGAAACGATGTTTTTTTCGTTTATCACACAGTCTACATATAACGATATCTAGGCTTTATATGGACCGATTTAATCGAAATAAAGACCCAAATAGTGTTTATGGGACATCTAGGAGTGCCAACAAAGAAGATGGTGAAAGGTAATGAATGTTTTCTATTTTATTGTGCGGTTTGTGTAACGCCGAAATGCTAATTATTTTGTTTACGTCCCCTGTGGGTCTTTTGGGGTGTTGCATGCTATCAGATAATAGCTTCTCATGCTTTCGCCGAAAAGCATTTTAAAAATCTGACTTGTTGCCTGGATTCACAACGAGTGTAGCTTTAATTCGATACCCTGCATGTGTATTTTAATGAACTTTTGAGTTTTAACTAATACTATTAGCATTTAGCGTAGCGCATTTGCATTTCCAGAGCTCTAGTTGGGACGCAAGCGTCCCGAGTAGAAGCAACAGGTTAACAAAAGACTCTCGTCTTCGTGTGTCAGAGCGCAGAATAACTGATGCATTTTTGAACGCTCAACAGCCGTTGAATATGTCCGGTGTGGGTAAGCGTCGGCAACAAAGCATAATTCAATTGTTGCCAGCATCACAGGTACAGTCACCAACACTCTGGATAAAGGGAAAAAGCCTAACCAGCTCTGCTAGGGCGAGTAAAATGGTCAGAATGGGGTGTCCTCTCATTATGTGTCTGGAAGTAGCTAGCCAATGTTTGCCAGTTAGCTTGGGTGCTTGACTGTAGTTGTTGGTCAGAGAGTACTTATTGGCCAGAGCATCCAGTGTGCGCTCTGAACGCGAAACCACATATAGAGCGATAGGGCATGTGATGTTCTGTGAGCTGTTCTCTCTCCCTTAGATGTATGGAAGTAGCAGGAAAATGTGTACAGAATGCACAGTTCAACCCTTAAAGAGATAGGTGGGACAAAGCCTTAAGAGGGTGTGAACAATGCTGAATGGGTGTAGACAAAGAAGGGCTCTCCAACATGGTTTTCTCAAGTGAGTTTACAAGTTGAGCAACTGTCAAGTCAGAATTACTTTCCCATTGTTTCCTCAGATGCAGTGTATGATATGCCATTTTGTAGCCCTGAGTTTCTACTTTTATCCAATGTAAAAAAGACAGAATCCAGGTGGTGAGTCACAAATATACAGTTGATGTTGGAAGTTTACATACACTTAGGTTGGAGTCATTAAAACTCGTTTTCAACCACTCCACAAATGTCTTGTAAACAAACTATAGTTTTGGCAAGTCGGTTAGGACATCTACTTTGTGCATGACACAAGTCATTTTTCAAACAATTGTTAACAGACAGATTATTTCACTTATAATTCATTTTTTCACAATTCATGTGGGTCAGAAGTTTACATACACTAAGGTGACTGTGCCTTTAAACAGCTTGGAAAATTCCATAAAATGATGTCAAGGCTTTAGAAGCTTCTGAATGACTAATTGACATAATTTGAGTCAATTGGAGGTGTACCTGTGGATGTATTTCAAGGCCTACCTTCAAAATCAGTGCCTCTTTGCTTGACACCATGGGAAAATCAAAAGAAATCAGCCAAGACCTCAGAAAAGTCTGGTTCATCCTTGGGAGCAATTTCCAAACGCCGCTCATCTGTATGAACAATAGTTCGCAAGTATAAACACCGCGTGACCATTCAGCCGTCATACCGCTCAGGAAGGAGACGCGTCCTGTCTCTGTTAAACTTAAATCTATGCGGATGAAACTATTATGTGTGCTATTGCTCAGACTGTTGATCTGGCTGTGTCAAAACTACAGTCACATTTTATAGCTATGAAGGAATCCCTTCCTGATTTAAAACTTAATACCAGAAAATAAAATACATATTGCTTTTAAACTCTCGTAAAAATGTTTCGGATGAATTGCATGCTCAATACTTAGGCAGTTGGATTGATGTGGATTTACGTTTAAAAAAAAACATATATAAAGTTGGCTTTTTCTACAGAAACAGATTGGCCTTGTCCTAGCTACTGTACTTCACATGCATGATCAACTTGATTAACTAGTATCAGTCACAGACAATTACATTACACCGACCGAGACCAACAACACATCAACAACCAAAGACACTCAGCACATGCAGCACCCCTGGTTACAGAACAGGTATCTGGGTTATTAATGTAGCAGCACTGTTTCCCTGTAGAGAGTTTAAGATACATCATAGTCAAGTCTCTGATTTTATTTCAGATTTAACTTACAATAAATAGTATGTGTAAACCAATTGATGAGGGTCTACAGAGAAATATCCTGAGTAAGAGTTAGTCATAAATAGTGATGCACTGACATGACATTTTTGTCCAATACCGATATCCGATATTTTCCTTACTAAAGAAAAACATTAGTGGCCTTTTAAGCATTCTAGTACAGTAAAGTACTAAATAAATAAATAAAGAATTTATTTGCAAATTAAGGTGGAAAATAAGTATTTGGTCAATAACAAAAGTTTATCTCAATACTTTGTTATATACCCTTTGTTGGCAATGACAGAGGTCAAACGTTTTCTGTAAGTCTTCACAAGGTTTTCACACACTGTTGCTGGTATTTTGTCCCATTCCTCCATGCAGATCTCCTCTAGAGCAGTGATGTTTTGGGGCTGTTGCTGGGCAACACGGACTTTCAACTACCTCCAAAGATTTTCTATGGGGTTGAGATCTGGAGACTGGCTAGGCCACTCCAGGACCTTGAAATGCTGCTTACGAAGCCATTCCTTCGTTGCCCGGGCGGTGTGCTTGGGATCATTGTCATGCTGAAAGACCCAGCCACGTTTCTTCATCAATGCCCTTGCTGATGGTAGGCTTTGTTACTTTGGTCCCAGCTCTCTGCAGGTCATTCACTAGGTGTGGTTCTGGGATTTTTGCTCACCGTTCTTGTGATCATTTTGACCCCACGGGGTGAGATCTTGCGTGGAGCCCCAGATCGAGGGAGATTATCAGTGGTCTTGTATGTCTTCCATTTCCTAATAATTGCTCCCACAGTTGATTTTTTCAAACCAAGGTGCTTACCTATTGCAGATTCAGTCTTCCCAGCCTGGTGCAGGTCTACAATTTTGTTTCGGGTGTCCTTTGACAGCTCTTTGGTCTTGGCCATAGTGGAGTTTGGAGTGTGACTGTTTGAGGTTGTGGACAGGTGTATTTTATACTGATAACAAGTTCAAACAGGTGCCATTAGTACAGGTAACGAGTGGAGGACAGAGGAGCCTCTTAAAGAAGAAGTTACAGGTCTGTGAGAGCCAGAAATCTTGCTTGTTTGTAGGTGACCAAATATTTATTTTCCACCATAATTTGCAAAGAAATTCATAAAAAATCCTACAATGTGATTTTCTGGATTTTTTTTCTAATTTTGTCTGTCATAGTTGAAGTGTACCTATGATGAAAATTACAGGCCTCTCTCATGGTTTTAAGTGGGAGAACTTGCACAATTGGTGGCTGACTAAATACTTTTTTGCCCCACTGTATGTATGGTCTCATGCCTATGTAATTGAGTCAAAGTTGAGATGTTGTTAGACACTGGGGCACAAGTTAGCATTGTAGGGAGGGCCAGGGTAGAGAACGCTTTGCCAAGTGTTGAGATCCAACCCCTTAAAACTTTGTTAACTGAAGACCAGCTCCATGTGACTGCAGCAAACGGCACCACTGTCCCCTTTGATGGATGGATTGAAGTGTCCCTGGAGCTTCCGAGTAGTAAACATGAGAAAATGGCCATACATGCGCCTATGCTAGTTAGTCAGAGCTCTGTAGACAATCCACTACTAGGCTTTAATGTTATAGAGGAACACATCAGAGAAAACATTGAACAGACTGATGGTGTCAATCTCAGTGCACTGCTGAGAGAGGTGATTAATGTAAATGAAAAAGCTGTTGAAATCATGTTCTCTGCCATTAAAGAGTTGACCCATAAAGAAATGTCACTGAGCTGTTTGGGAAAAGTGGGAAAGGAAGGACTTACCATTCCGACAGGTGAAATAGCTGAGGTGAAATGTAGAATCAGAGCCTGGCTGGAGGGAGGAACAATGATGTTTGAGCTAGCCATTGACAGCCATTTCCCAGAAGGTTTGGAGCTGTTTCCATGCCTCATGGATGTGGCCTGTGGAGCCTCAAAGGTGGTAAAGATTCCAATTCCAACTCCAGACAACATGACATTTACCTCTTTCAGAGAACAGTGCTGGGTTGGGTAGAGCTGCTGGATGACATCAGACCTGTCATCATAGCATCTGACTGTCAGAAAAAGCATGTGAGTTAGTCTAGTGATACTTTCCTATGCTTCACTCAGCTTCACCATGGTGAGCAGAGAAAAGAGAGTTCCACACCAGCTGGGTCCAGAGAAAAATGGCACCCACCTTTTGAAGAGGAACAGAAAATAGTCAAAAGAATGCTGTAAGAAGAATCAGATGTGTTCGCACAGGAAGATGGAGATAGCGGCTACATTCTGAACCTTAAGCTGAAACTCAACTTGAAGGATCACATGTCTGTCCAGAAACGTTTCAACTCCATTCCCGAAACCTCTATACATAGAAGAATATGTCCAAAACCTACTGGAGAGAGGCTGGATCAAAAATTCCACATCTACAAATTCACCCCTGGTGGTCTGCGTGTGCAAGAATTACTGCAGCCTGCAAGAAGGACTGCAGGACTGCAGTCTGAGATTAGGGAGATGAATCACAAGACCTGTTGCCACGGATACAAGACCTGCTGGATAACCTAGGGGGATGGCCAAACCGATATTTGAGCTGCTACAAAGTTCATCAGAAGAAAAGGGGGAAACTGCCCAAATCAACAAGAGGGAAAAAACAGGCCAGAAAGTTTAGAAATGGACAGTGGCATCCCAAGACACCAGAGCCATTGTAGACAAGTTGGTGAACATGCTAACCAATCCACCCATACTAGCATACCCAGACTATGACTTACCATTTGTGCTACACACAAATGACGCTTTCAATGAGGGTCTAGGGGCTGTCCTTTACCAACATCAGAACCGGAGGCTACGTGTAATCGGGTATGGGTCCAGAATGCTACCTCCAGCAGAGAAAAACTACCACCTCCACTCTGGCAAACTTGAGTTTTTAGCACTTAAATGGGTGATCTGTAACAAATGTAAAGACTATCTATACTATTGACCCACCGTACCGTATGCACAGACAACAACCCTAGAGAGCTAGACTCAATGCAGTAGTTGGCTGACTTCCACTTCGTCTTGAAATACAGGCCTGGGAATATGAATGCAGACGCTGACACACTGTCTCGTTATCCTGTCGTTCTCCACAACCATGTGGGTGAATACCACAGAATCTATGTTATCAGAACTCATCTCAGCGGTATGGCAAGGAAGCAGATCAGTGAAAAATCAGGATGTTCCACAGGTGGCTGTGCTGCAAGTCAACTGTAAAGACAGTTGGATCCACATGAGAAAGAGGAAAAGCACACCAGAAATACGGAGACTAGTCCACGAGTGGAACAAGCTGGTCATGGAAAATGGAACCCTGTACAGACAGGCTGGACAACGAAAGCAACTTGTACTACCCAACAAGCTGAACTCAGTGTTGCTGAAGAAGTTACATGACAACATGGGCCATGTCGGAGCAGACAAAGTGATCCATCTATTCAGGGAAAGATTTTACTTGTCATTCACGCAGCGTGAAGTAGAAGACTGTGATCAGACAGTGTACATGTATCAAGTAGAAGCATCCATGTGTTCCAGAAAAAGGACCTATCGGTTCTATCACCACCAGTGTAACCTTTCAGCTTATCTCCTTTGACTACATGTACCTTGAGCCAAGCGAAGGAGGCTATGAAAATATCCATGTACTAGTCGAAAAACTGCAGCTAAGAAGACATTCCAAGACTTCATTACTCGGTTTGGCTATCCTAGTAAGCTTCACCACGACCAAAGGAGAGAGTTCTAGAACAACCTGTTCCAGATATTCCATTAGCTTGCAGGGATCTCACACTCTCAAACTACCCCATACCATCCACAAGGGAACCCTGTGGAAAGGATGAATAAAACACTCCTGCAGATGCTCCATCCTCTGCAAGAAGAGAAGAGGACAGAGTGGAAAGTCCATCTACCAAACATCGTCCATGCCTATAAATGTACAAGGCACGAGGCAAAGGGATGCTCACCGTTTTTCTCCTGCAAGACAGAGCCCCACATCTTCCTATTTACCCACTGTTCAACCTCCAAAATAAACAGTGACAAGAACCCAACAAACATTCGCAGAGAAGTGGGCAACAAAGACGCAAGACGCATACAAAATCACTTCTGAGAACAGTCAAAAGTCCTTTGTGAAAGGGAAGAAGTACTACAACAAAGGTGCCAAAGGTGCAACTCTACAGCCAGGTGATCGAGTCCTTGTGAGGAACCTAATCGGGAGAAGGTGGCCCCGGGAAACTCTGTGTTTACCGGGAGAAGATGGTACACAGGGTTGTGGAGAGAATTAGGGAGGGTCCAGTGTAAAAGATCCAGTCAGAGTCTGGAGGCAAAGCTCTTCCTGTTCTGCACCGGAACCTCCTGTTACCTATAAATGACTTGCCAGTTCATCAAGACACTCCAAACAAACCTGTGAAAAGCACAACACCAAGACAAAAACAGACTACAAACAGTAACATGATTGACCTAGAATCTGACAGTTCAGATGAAGAGGAAAGCTACTATACTTACCAGCACAGTCCTTGGGTTCATCAGAGCGATGTCAGACCACAACCAAGTCAACCAGAGCAGCGTACCAGACTGTAAGCTACTGCTCAGGAGTTACAGTAGCACAGACCTACAGTGGCACAGGAAATAGAACAGATCCAGCCACAGTCTGAAGGACCTGAACAGCATGGAGTGGAGGATGAACTGCAGGAGGAAGTCCAAGATGTTGTTATAGTACAGTGGCAAGAGGTCAATGGAAAGGAAGACTTACCTGTGAGAAGGTCCATGTGTACTGCAAGGCCCATAGAAATGTTTAGCTATGAGAGTCTGAGACAACCGCCATACCAGTCATGGAGACAAGGAACAAACGCAGTTGGGCTCAATTCTTACATGGTGCCTGGAAACATGATGACTTATCCAGTTTACAAGGACGTTACCGGCACAAAGGAACACCACTTGTCTGGACATGCTAAACACTGACCAGAAACTGACTTGACTATAGAAAGACAAACAAATAGATGTCATGAGTCATCTAAAAGAGGAGGGGAGAGTGTAAGGGGTTGAAAACAAAGTCACTAAAAACAGACACCCCTTTATTATTATTTTTTTTAAACCAATTTCTTTACGTATTTGTCTTAATTAATCTAAATTGTATATTTTATATGTTTTAGCGTTAGTAGTCCATCAGCCCAATAGATGGCGATGTTGCACTGTGGTAGTAGGAGAAACAAGGAAGTTATGGCCAAGTGCGCGCACCATTCTTCAGAATAAAGAGAGCGCCAAAACTTTGCAGACGTAAACTTGTTTCCATTCTTTTTACTATTACAGGCCACCTCAGCTACAGACTGAGGCCGGTAACATGACTGTGTTTTTGAATTATAATATGTGTAATATTTTATGGTGCAGTACTACAAAGAGGAACACGTCAGGACCAATGTTGGACCCAATTCCACTTAAACTCAGTCAATTCAGGATGATTTGAAATGGAATTGACCCCAACCGTGGTCATCACACTATGCAAGTGTGTTGTACGCCTTCGCTTGCTCAAGCACATCATTCATGGATTGGGTGCAGGCCTAAAAACACTTGCAGAGTATAACATTTTAATGTTTATATGATAGCCTTATGGGTTTAATGAAAATATTTAGGCTTTGTTTGTGATTGCCATTTATATACAGTGGGGAGAACAAGTATTTGATACACTGCCGATTTTGCAGGTTTTCCTACTTACAAAGCATGTAGAGGTCTGTAATTTTTTATCATAGGTACACTTCAACTGTGAGAGACGGAATCTAAAACAAAAATCCAGAAAATCACATTGTATGATTTTTAAGTAATTCATTTGCATTTTATTGCATGACATACGTATTTGATCACCTACCAACCAGTAAGAATTCCGGCTCTCACAGACCTGTTAGTTTTTCTTTAAGAAGCACCCTGTTCTCCACTCATTACCTGTATTAACTGCATCTGTTTGAACTCGTTACCTGTATAAAAGACACCTGTCCACACACTCAATCAAACAGACTCCAACCTCTCCACAATGGCCAAGACCAGAGAGCTGTGCAAGGACATCAGGGATAAAATTGTAGATCTGCACAAGGCTGGGATGGGCTACAGGACAATAGGCAAGCAGTTTGGTGAGAAGGCAACAACTGTTGGCGCAATTATTAGAAAATGGAAGAAGTTCAAGATGACAGTCAATCATGCTCGGTCTGGGGCTCCATGCAAGATCTCACCTCGTGGGGCATCAATGATCATGAGGAAGGTGAGGGATCAGCCCAGAACTACACGGCAGGACCTGGTCAATGACCTGAAGAGAGCTGGGACCACAGTCTCAAAGAAAACCATTAGTAACACACTACGCTATCATGGATTAAAATCCTGCAGCACACGCAAGGTCCCCCTGCTCAAGCCAGCGCATGTCCAGGCCCGTCTGAAGTTGGCCAATGACCATCTGGATGATCCAGAGGAAGAATGGGAGAAGGTCATGTGGTCTGATGAGAGAAAAATAGAGCTTTTTGGTCTAAACTCCACTCGCCGTGTTTGGAGGAAGAAGAAGGATGAGTACAACCCCAAGAACACCATCCCAACCATGAAGCATGGAGGTGGAAACATCATTCTTTGGGGATGAGGTGTATGTAAACTTCCGACTTCAACTGTATCTCCTGTCAAATCAAATCAAATTAAATGTTATTAGACACATGCGCCGAATACAACAGGTTCACCTTATAGTGAATTGTTTACTTACAAGCCCCTAACCAACAATGCAGTTTCAAAAATACAAATAGGAATAAGAAATGAAAGGAAGGAAGAGAGGCTCAGACAAGGACTATGTGTGATGTGTGCAGACAGCGTCTCATTGGTATACAGCTCACACACACGGTAATATGATGCCCTCTCATTAGCCTAGACAATGGAGTCATTGTTAGTTAGCATCACACAGTGAACGTTGCACATACAGTATGCTCCTGCGGAATACAGAGACACACTGGTAGGGTATATCAGGGAAAGGACATTGAGTAGAACAACTTCAATGAGGGGATTGAATGTTACAGTTATGCTGGTCAATTGATATGAATAAATACATAGAATGTGTATGATGCTTTTTTAAACTATTTTTACATTATGCACCCATGTGTCTATTCATAGTTCGACACGACAGTGTCTATCAACCTGTTTTTCCTGAGCTAAGAAATAGTCCTCCTTCTTGACTGAAAATTTACATTTCAGAGGTCGTATATACAGTACCAGTCAATGTTCGGACACACCTACTCATTCAATGGTTTTTCTTAATGTGTACTATTTTCTACATTGTAGAATAATAGTGAAGATATCAAAACTATGAAATAACACATATGGAATCATGTGGTAACCAAAAAAGATTTAAACAAATCAAAATATATTTTACCTTTTAGAATCTTCAAAGTAACCACCATTTTCCTTGAATTTCTTCCTTCTTAATTAATTTCAGCCAATCAGTTGTGTTGTGACAAGGTTGGGTTGGTATACAGAAGATAGCCATATTTGGTTTAAAAAAATCAAGTCCATATTAGGCAAGAACAGCTCAAATAAGCAAAAAGATATGACGGTCCATCATTATTTTAAGACATGAAGGTAAGTCAATCCAAGTGCAGTCGCAAAAACCATCAAGTCTATGATGAAACTGGCTCTCATTAGGATCCCAACAGGAAAGGAAGACCCAGAGTTACCTCTGCTGCCGAGGATAAGTTCATTAGAGTTACTAGCCTCAGAAATTGCAGCCCACAAAAATGCTTCACTGAGTAACAGACACATTTCAACATCAACTGTTCAGAGGAGTCTGCGTGAATCAGGCCTTCATGGTCAAATTGCTGCAAAGAAAACACAACTAAAGTACACCAATAAGAAGAAGAGACTTGCATGATTTACTTAGAATTTAAGGCACACTTAACCAGCATGGCTACCACAGCATTCTGCAGCAATGCGCCATCCCATCTGGTTTGCGCTTAGTGGGACTATCATTTGTTTTTCAACAGGACAATGCCTCAATACACCTCCAGGCTGTGTAAGACCAAGAAGGAGAGTGATGGAGTGCTGCATCAGATGACCTGGCCTCCACAATCACCCGACCTCAACCCAATTGAGATGGTTTGGGATGAGTTGGACCGCAGAGTGAAGCTAAAGCAGCCAACAAGTGCTCCTTCAAGAATGTTGGAAAAGCATTCCAGGTGAAGCTGGTTGAGATAATGCCAAGAGTGTGCAAAGCTGTCATCAAGGCAAAAGGTGGCTACTAAAATATAAAATATAAAATACATTTGAATTTGTTTTAAACTTTTTTACTACATGATTCCATATGTGTCATTTCATAGTTTTGATGTCTTCACTATTATTCTACAATGTAGAAAATAGTAAAATAAAGAAAAATCCTTGAATAAGTAGATGTGTCCAAACTTTTGACTGGTACTGTTTTGGTCATGATACGTCACTGCATCTCCTGGATCTCTTTGATTTTTCCTGGTGTTGGGGGAATCATGAAGTTGTGATTTAGTCCCCTTAATTTGAATCCATAGACACTTTCAGAGAGTGGGCAAACTACTCCTGCACTCAACAACCTCCCCCATGTGACAAATGTTCTTATCATTATTAATGATCCATTCCACTGCATTGTTCCCCCTCCGTCTCTGGGTCCTTTCTGGGTCCTCTCTTTAGACTGCATATTAGATTAGGGCTTTTATTGTCACATTCAATGCACTTAGAGCTTTAGCAAAGCAGATCACTCAGAGTGTCTGTGTCATAGAGAAGACACCTTGGGTTGACGGACGCATGAAAAGCAGACAGGAATCAATAGGGAGGACTAATCGGATATATTTGCTGAGACGGGCTCTGCCCTGAATGTTAATGGTGGAGAGGGGATGGGGACTGATGCTGTCATTAGTACACACTCTGTAGCCCTGTTTATACCTGGTTCTAAAGTGCAGCCTTTGTCCTGATTTTGTTCACATTCTGATTGTGCCCACAAGTGTAGATGAGTCAACGTATTGTGCTCAGATCTTATAAGTAAGTGTAACCAGACAAGATCAGGTCGATATCTGGACAAGATCAGGACGAATGATGCATGTTAACGGCAGGTATAAACAGGGCTTATGGAGCAGACAAGTGTAGGTAGGAGAAAACAGGGCCAGCCCGTCTAGCCAATAAAGAGTAATATAATGTGTTTCGCAGGCCTGGTCCGCTGAGGGAGAGTTTTCCTGCATGAGTGAAACATGAGTGTGTTTTGTGTGTGTGTGCGTGCCTCCGTCTGTAGTGCATACATACATGTGTGTGTTGAGAAAAATAATGTATGTCTTTGGTGTGTGTTAGAATCACAAAGGGAGCCTGTCTTCTTGTTAAGTAAGGGAGCTAATCCAAATAAACATTATCTTCCCCCTGACTGTCCTATCTCAATGTAAACATTATGAATACTCACTTTTTGTCTCTAAGATGAGTGAAAACGACCATCTAACGCTGTTCTGGTCTACAGGGGGCAGTTGGAAGTAAAGTAAACCATGGAGAATGAATAAGAACATTTTTCTTCAGTAGGATCAGTATCAGCATGTGAAAACAGCTGTCCTGTGTCAGCTACACACATCACCTATCAGCAGTACAGATAGCATTCTTCTCTGTTTCTGCCCATTTTAAATCATCCATCATCGTTCCTGTACCTAAGAAATAGAAAGTATCCTTCCTGAATCCCTACAGAGCTCTATCACTCACCCCAGTCATGATTTAGTCCTTCGATCACCTAATCCTATCCTACCTCAAAGACATCACTGAAGCCCTCCTTGACCCCCTGCAGTTCACTTACAGAGCCAGGAGGTCTGTGGATGACGCTGTAAACATGGGCCTCCACTACATCCTTCAGCACCTCGACAACCCAAGGACACACACAAGGATACTGTTTGTGAACTTCAGCTTTGCAACTTCAGCTTTTCAACACAATAATCCTAGAGCTGCTGCAGGACAGATTTACCCATGTGAATGCACATGTATCTGACTCCATCTGTCAGTGTATCACTGACCTGACCAACAGGATACAATACGTGAAGCTAGGGAAACATCTCTCAGCCTCT
This sequence comes from Oncorhynchus nerka, assembly GCF_034236695.1. NCBI lineage: Eukaryota > Metazoa > Chordata > Actinopteri > Salmoniformes > Salmonidae > Oncorhynchus > Oncorhynchus nerka. The sequence goes on from NC_088408.1 coordinate 86,024,978, forward strand.
CTGTCCTTCAGCACGGGAGCACCACAGGGCTGTGTGCTCTCCCCTCTCATCTCCTCACCCTACACCAATGACTGCACCTCCAATGACACGTCTGTCAAGCTACTTAAGTTTGCAGATGACACCACCCTGGTCAGCCTTATCTCCAATGGTGACGAGTCCATGTACCAGAGAGAGGTTGATCGGATGGAGGCCTGGTGCATTCACAATAACCTGGAGCCAGAGGCGTCATGCCCATTGGTGGCACAAAGGCATGGTCCCCCTTAGATTTGACCTGTTTGTATATACTAAACTTCATTTTTAAGGCCACCTTTTATCTTAATTATTTACAAAGAGTTGTGTCAGCTATATTTTGTGAAGGAGGCACACTGACTGGACCAGGCAAAGAGTAATCAAAGAGGTATGTTTGTAAATTAATTTGATTGAGCAATGTAGCCTATTGTTTCCTTCTTGATGGATAAATAAAATGAAAATGTTTTGTTTCTCTGTATTACTAGCCACCTAGCAATTTTATGAAGTTGGCTTTAGCTAGCCAGCAAGATAGGTTCCCAGTCTATGGCTCTAGATTGCAGGAAAAATACATCATGCAGGTCCATCCCCATGTACTTTGTGCCCCCTAATGAGTGCATGACACCCCTGCCTGGAGCTGATCACTCTCAAAACCGGGGAGATGGTGATTGACATCAGGAAGCATCCCTCACCATCTCTCCCTCTTAAAATCAATGGCTCAGATGTAAGAATGGCAGAGACATTCAAATTCCTGGGGGCCATGATCTCCCACAACCATAAGTGGGAGGACAACATCACAGTAAAGAAATTCTAACTCTCATGGACAACGCTGATTATGTTCTACAAAACCATCATCGAGTACATCCTCACGTCCTCGATCACTGTCTAGTTTTGAATGCGTCATCCCTGCCCAATGGCAAACTGCAAGGGCATGTACAGTCTGCTGAGAGGGTCGTTGGCTACCGCCTGCCTTCAATCGAGGTCCTGCACAACTCCAGGGCAAGGAAGTGCGCAGGAAAGATCATCGCCGACCCCTTCCACCATTTCTTCAAAAGACTCCCCTCTGGAAAACGGTTCTGGTAAATCACAAGCAAAACCTCCAGCCATCTGAACAGCTTCTTCCCCCACTCCGTGGCCCTCGTGAACCGACCACCTGGTCCACGATTATCTTCTCATTCATGGACTATTCACTTTGCACCACTCATCCACAAACTATGCACCTTGCACTATCATCAATGAACAATGCACCATGCACTATCATCCATGAACTTCACATTGCTCTTTGCACTCTCTGTACATGCTCATATGCACCTCGTCCTGTGAAATAATTTTTACTTACTCATCTCTACATACATAATGTATAATGTAGCTTAATGTTCATAGTGAAGATTGTAGTTCTTAGCTTACAGTGTATATAGTGTAAATTCCCCATGAGTATTTGTCTAAACTCTGCTTCTACATATGTTGTCTATATATCCTGTTTTCCATCTGTTTATCCTGTTTATCGTCTGTATATCCTGTTAATTGTCTATATATCCTGTTTATTGTCTGTATATCATGTTTATTGTCTCTCTGTATATCCTGTTTGTCGTCTGTATATCCTCTTTCGTCTATTTATCCTGTTTATTTTCTGTATATCATGTTTATTGTCTGTTTGTATTTCCTGTTTATCGTCTGTATATCATGTTTACTGTCTCTCTGTATATCCTGTTTATTGTCTGCATATCATGGTTATTGTCTCTGTATATCCTGTTAATCGTCTGTATATCATGTTTATTGTCTGTTTGTATTTCCTGTTTATTGTCTGTATATCATGTTTACTGTCTCTCTGTATATCCTGTATATCCTCTTTATCGTCTATTTATCCTGTTTATTGTCTGTATATCATGGTTATTGTCTCTGTATATCCTGTTAATCGTCTGTATATCATGTTTATTGTCTGTTTGTATTTCCTGTTTATCGTCTGTATATCATGTTTACTGTCTCTCTGTATATCCTGTTTATTGTCTGTATATCATGTTTATTGTCTGTCTGTATATCCTGTTCATCATTTGTCTATGTGTGGAGCAGGGGGTGTGGTGCGCTCTAATATATCTGTCTGTGGAACACAGTGTCAAACAGAGACTGCAGCCTAAATGGAGGCACAAAAGGTGTCATCATAATTATCATTGACATTTGTTGACAGAGGTCAAGTTTGTGTGTGTGTGTGTGTGTGTGTGCATGTTTCATTCTTAGGTTCAGCAAAACCTCAACAGGCTTCTAAGCTGCTCTATATGGTAAAACCCAGCCCTAAAAATGTCTAATATCTGCAGACAATTGCTTTTTTTCCCCTTCTTATGACTATTATAATAGACTATTATGACCCAAAGCGGGGAGGAGAGAAGGCTTACCAATGTTGAATATCTTTGTATGTTGTACTCTTTCATTATAGAAATTAATGTAAAAAGACTTTGATATGATCTGAATACACTACAGTAGTCATTCTGGTACATGGGGATCTGCCTTCTTTGAAGTCCCTGAATGAAATGGATGTTCCACTTTCGTTTATTCCAATTCTGTAGAAATGACTAAACACATTCTGATCCACAGGCAAGCACAGAATGAATGTGGAGCCTTACTCAAATCAGAATGTAAATAAAGGAATATTAGCCTTGTGTCAGTAGTATTCACAGAAAGATGAATCTTCTATTAATGCCAGTTTATTCTTCCCCTGCAAACTGCATTCTCTCTCATTGTCTGTCCTATTGCTCAGAGTGAAGGGTCACAATTGAGCTCAGCCATACGTCATTGATCACAGTACAATAACATTAGTGTGTGCTTAGCATGTTAATTAGCATTAGCACTATGGAGCGGTGTTTGTAATTCCACTCATCATGATGGGATGAGCTGAGATCCAAGTTCACCAGAGGGTCTATGAATCTGATTAAATTAAGATGATGACAGCCCAATGGGATACTTGATAATAGGGAGAGAGTTGGCATACGGAACGTGACAAAGTATTTACACTGGTGGCTTAAAACAGATTCCAATAGAAGTTACCACAGAGGAATTAAGACGAATCAACAGGTTCCTTCAGGATATTCACTTTATTCCACCCCCTTTTTCATCAGGATACTAGGATTTGGGGTCCCCTCAGTTGTCTCCTTACTTCAGGCATTGACAGCAATAACCAATCAAAGTCCAAATCATTGGTAATCTTGCAAAGATAAACTCTTAACTCAAACATCTACATTCTTGTAAGTTCATTTTTGACAAACCCTTATTTTTATTTGAACCTTTGAATGAGTCATGAGGATGGAAAAAAGCTTTCTAACATGCCGTTAGTAGGAACTGACATGACTGAAGGGCCCAGATTCATACATTTCCATATTAGTAGGGTCTCCATTGAGTAAGATCTGCATTTCTCCATGGTTGTTTAATGTGAGAACATTCATAGAGCCTGAAGCGAGAGAAATCCAACTTCTATAGATATCTCTCAGTGTCCCTGATAGCATTATTACTTATTTGTCATGTTTAATGGGAGGATTTAAAAAATATATATTTTTAGAAATGTTTGCTAATTTATTACAAATAAAAAAACGAAATATTCACGTAAGTATTCAGCCCCTTTACTCAATACTTTTCTGAAACAACTTTGGCAGTGATTACAGCGACGAGTCTTCTTGGGTATGACACTACAAACTTGGCACACCTGTATTTGGGAAGTTTCTCCCATTCTTCTCTGCAGATCCTCTCAAGCTCTGTCAGGTTGGATGGGGAGCATTGCTGCACAGCTATTTCCAGGTCTTTCCAGAGATGTTCGATCAGATTCAAGTCTGGGCTCTGACTGTGACTCTGACTAAGGTATTTCTGTTTTTTATTTTAATACATTTGTCATTATGGGGTACTGTGTGTAGATTGCTGAGAGAAACATTTTGATATAATCCATTTTAGAATAAGGCTGTAATGTGACAAAATGTGGACAAAGTCAAGCGGTCTGTATACACTGAAGGCACTGTATATATACAGTATCTATACCTGGAGAACCACAAGAGATTATGGAAGTATTTACTGAATATATGAGATTATTACTTGGTAGTACTCTGTAATATCTGAACAATGTTGTTCCTATTAATTTTAACCTGGAACAATGTTGCCTCTAGTAATTATAACCTGGAACAATGTTGTTCCTAGTAATTATAACTGGAACAATGTTGTTCCTAGTAAATATAACCCAGAACAATGTTGTTCCTAGTAAATATAACCCAGAACAATGTTGCTCCTAGTAAATATGACCCAGAACAATGTTGTTCCTAGTAAATATAACCCAGAACAATGTTGTTCCTAGTAAATATAACCCAGAACAATGTTGCTCCTAGTAAATATAACCCAGAACAATGTTGTTCCTAGTAAATATAACCCAGAACAATGTTGCTCCTAGTAAATATAACCCAGAACAATGTTGTTCCTAGTAAATATAACCCAGAACAATGTTGCCCGTAGTAATTATAACTGGAACAATGTTGTTCCTAGTAAATATAACCCAGAACAATGTTGTTCCTAGTAAATATAACCCAGAACAATGTTGCCCGTAGTAATTATAACTGGAACAATGTTGTTCCTAGTAAATATAACCCAGAACAATGTTGCCCGTAGTAATTATAACTGGAACAATGTTGGTCCTAGTAATTGTAACCTGGAACAATGACCCTGGGGTTTTCTCTGGGGTCATGCAGTCAGGAAAAAGTCAACATTACAGTACAGGCCTACCAATGAAGGTTATACTCTATATAGTGTCAGGAGATACATGTGGTGCCTCACTAAACTGCCACCATATGCCCTTAATGCCAAAATGTCAACACCATGTATCCAACCGGGACACAGGATATTGGAGCAATTACCTGCAGCCTCAGGACAGCTGTCTCCTAGGAGCAGGGGGTGTGGGACTTTCTGATATATCTGTCTGTGGAACACAGTGTCAAACAGAGACTCTAAATGGAGGCTCGAAGGGTGTCATAATTAGCATTGACATTTTCTGACAGAGAGGTCAAGTCCGCGTGTGTGTTACACAGACACGTCTGTAAAGCCTTGTTCACACTGGAAGTTGGAAATTACTCAAATCCAAATGTTTTCAAATCCGATTAAAGTCTGTTCTTTTACTGCCTTCTGAAAGTCCAAAGAACACATGGAATCAGATATTTTGAGACACATTTCAAACGAACTTCATAGGTGGTTTGAAATCAGATACAAATCTGATTCCTGACCATGCGACTTGCATCTGGAGAGTCAAATCTGATTCCTGACCATGCGACTTGCATCTGGAGAGTCAAATCTGATTCCTGACCATGCGACTTGCATCTGGAGAGTCAAATCTGATTCCTGACCATGCGACTTGCATCTGGAGAGTCAAATCTGATTCCTGACCATGCGACTTGCATCTGGAGAGTCAAATCTGATTCCTGACCATGCGACTTGCATCTGGAGAGTCAAATCTGATTTATTTGCCCTCAAGTGTTTTTTTGCTTGCTATCTACTCAGTTTGACAAGAACATGAGCGAACTAATTAGCTTGTTAATTGTTTACAAACAAATGGGTAAAATTAGTAAAAATAAAACAGCTAAACAGCTACCTAGCTAGCTAGTTGACTGCTGTGGCTAGCCAAAAAGCCATTAGCCATTTGTTTTGTAAATTGGATCATCTTATCATTTGAGGCTTTAAAAGTGTTTTTGCTCTATGCTTTTGAACATTAAAAGCAAATGGGAATGTCCATCGCAGGCATTGTTGTCACCTTAGCTTGCTACATAACCTCTGAGTGATAGGAAGCACGAGCACCACCACCAATCAGCCTACACCACTGCGAACACACCCATCATTACTATGAGCATAGCCATGTCAGCAAATGACTGCTCTCTGAACACCAACAAATCTGATTTCTTCACTTGTAACTTGCTGATTGGACAGTCAGTATTCCTTAATGGATTTGAAAAACTAAACTGATTTGAGGCCTGCAGTGTGAACAAGCCTTTAGAGAAAGGTCTCTGGCTGTGATAGATGGATGTCATTGCCTCTGGGACTGGTGCTATTCAGCACATTCCACCACAATCAATTGCATCATAAACAGCCACTTTTGATGTTTCTAATTTGGTGAAACCCGAAACACTGTTTTATGTGCTGTAAGTTACTGAACTGCTTTAGAATCAGACATTTATTTCATTATTTGAAAAGGGTTTTTAGAAAGCCTCACTCGGGAAGTGATCTCTCGTCACAGAACATGAAACCCTTCTCTTTGATTAAAGTTTCACTCTAAACCATATCTATTTTTGTTGTTATTCAAACACTTCACAACAAAACAGACAAAACCAAAACAGGTTTTGGAATTTGCCCTTCGGACTGTTTTTAAACAGTAGTAAAGGAAACGATTCAAGTATCTCAGCAGCTGGCGACTCCAACGACAGTTAGGAACAGTCGGGTGGGAAGCAGTGAGTGCTAATTATCCGCCCCTAGGGGATTGAGGCGCAGCGCAGTTCCTCTCCATTTCAAGTCTTTAACTATCTCCCCCGCCTGAACACAGCTAGCACCACAGGTGAAGCGCTACAAATCAGAGTATGGCCCGGTCTGTAGTATCTGGTGACTGGAGTGAGCCATGAGAGAAGTATTGTCCTGCTGGAACATTGATTAGCCTGCTGATATGATTGGGCTTGTGTTACACTGCATGGGACCATTGACAGTGCTACCAGGAGCGAACAAATACTGGTTCTATGGGGAAAGAGTAGAAAAGAGAGAGGGAGGAAGGGGTGGTAGGAGAAAGGAGACGATGTGATTGAGATTGTGTTACGCAGTGTGGCACCCATACTGGCTGCTACTTGGAGAGAGGGATGAGAGGACACATAGGGAGGAGAGGACATAGGGAGGAGATAGGGAAGAGAGAGCATAGGGAAGAGTGGGCATATGAGAAGAGGACATGGAGAAAGGAAAGAACATAGGGAGGAGAGGACACAGAGGGAGGAGAGGACACAGAGGGAGGAGAGGACACAGAGGGAGGAGGGGACACAGAGGGGGGCACAGAAGGGGGGGACACAGAGGGAGGCGAGGACACAGCGGGAGGAGAGGACACAGCGGGAGGAGAGGACACAGCGGGAGGAGAGGACACGGAGGGAGGAGAGGACACGGAGGGAGGCGAGGACACGGAGGGAGGCGAGGACACGGAAGGAGGCGAGGACACGGAGGGAGGAGAGGACACGGAGGGAGGAGAGGACACGGAGGGAGGCGAGGACACGGAGGGAGGCGAGGACACGGAGGGAGGCGAGGACACGGAGGGAGGCGAGGACACGGAGGGAGGAGAGGACACGGTGGGAGGAGAGGACACAGAGGGAGGCGAGGACACAGAGGGAGGCGAGGACACAGAGGGAGGCGAGGACACAGAGGGAGGCGAGGACACAGAGGGAGGAGAGGACATAGGGAGGAGAGGACATGTGGAAGAGAAGAGTTGTGTTACACATTGTTTGACCTATATTGACGGCTACCATCACAAGGGGAATGTTAGAGAGAGGAGAGAGGGAGGATGTGGAGAGAGGGAGAGGGAGAGGGAGGAGAAGAGAGGGAAGAGAGGAGAGAACGGATATGGATGGGGGATCAGAAAGGCAAGGAGCAGAGGAGGAGAGGAGAGGGAGAGGAAGAGGGGAGGTAGGTTATAAAAGTCACCCGTCCATTACTGAACAGATGTGCTACAAAACAAGGATTGGAACCATGTAGCATATAAATTGACCCCAAGACCTTTCTGCAGAATTGCAAGCAGTATGCAGACAGTAAGTGTATGAATAAGCACAAAAACAGCAGACATAAGTGTATGGATATGCACAAACACAGCAAAAAGCAAAGCATCAGATGAAAGACTCCAATAATGAAATGGCATTAAAAAACAGCAACCCTCAAAACCATAAACCAAATGTATTTTCATTTATATTGGTTATAGCCAGCGACCAAAGTAACTCAAAAGTCAATAGTCAATTCAATAGTCCAGATTTAAAGGCTACATTTCCAAAATGAGATTCAGTTCTACCAACATGAATTAACGTGCTTATATCCAAGATCCCAAACACAAATACAATTCTGTTTAATTCTATTCATTCTGAAAAATAGACATGATAATTCAATAGCGAGTCAATCAACAATATCAATCTGATATACTCACCACTCCTTCGATCTATACATGTAAGAAAATACCAAGACCTCATTTTCATCTAGCATGGTTAAAGTTAAGGTCAAGTATTGACTCAGATACACAGATACATCAGAGTAAACAGCATGAACAGTTTTCTCATCCGTGAAGTAAACAGTTTGTTCTTGTGTGGATGGGTTCACATAGGTTTGCTCTAAACAACATATCTCCATCCACCTGTAAATACATGCATGCATAAATAACAGAACTATATGTACACTGAGGAAGAATGTAAATATGACTGCAATATGGGTGGCTTTGGTTGGGAGTGTATGCTAAATGTCTCAATTGTAATGAAAATGTAGTGCTATGTATATTTATGTATATTATGTGTTCTATTTGTTGTTTCCTGATTGGAAACCTCGGCAGCAGCTAATTGGGGATCCTAATAAATACCAAATACTAAAATATGGTATTACATGCTGACGTATACATACACGTCCCCCATGCAGTATATTTACATAAACCCCACAATCACATTACACACAAGAACATGGTTGGACACTTTTCTCAGGTAATATATACAATACGTTTTGACCTCTACAGTACATTAACGTTTTAACAAATGCCTTAATATACGTAATTCCCAAACATTCTAAGAATTTATGAAAACATGAAAATTGGCATATCTAAGTGATCGCGTGTCATATTCTTCCTGGGGTTGTATATGATCAAATTTCAATAAGATTTCATGTTGCTAAAATGATATCAGTTCCACTTTAAACTACAAATTCATACAAGTGTAACTAACATGCATTTGTGTTGTAGGAAATGTACAGTATACACCTTATGGAGTATATTGTATGTAGACGTGCATAATTCATGTAATAACTTAGGGTATGTTGACAGAATGTCTAATGTGGCCTATTAAACACAAAAACGATGTTTTAAATTAGAATTATGCAGGTCTGATACTGTCACAACTTCCGCCGAGGTCGGCTCCTCTCCTTGTTCGGGCGGCGTTTGGCGGTCGACGTCACCAGCTTTCTAGCCATCGCCGCTCCATTTTTTCATTGTTCCATTTGTTTTGTCTTGTTCCCTGCACACCTGGTTTACCTTCCCTAATCACACTGCGTGTATTTATTCCGCTGTTCCCCCCTATGTCTTTGTGTGGAATTGTTTTCGTTACCTGTTTTATGTTACGCGCCAGGCTGTTTTTTTCCCCTGTATTACGTGGTATTTCACGAAGGATGTTTAATTGTTAAACATTTGCTTATTTTTGTGACAGTTTCGCGCCTTGCACTTTTTACCTTTGGCTGGAGGTTTTGATGCAGTGGCGTCTGTCTGTTTTATTGCCTCTGCCTAAATAAAGTGTGCACCTGTTCACAACTCTCTGCTCTCCTGCACCTGACTTCTCCACCAGTAGCGCCTTGAAAACCTTGACAGATACTGAAAAATAAAGGGATTTATTGCCTAGGTCGCCCATATTTAATTTAATTTTTGTAGTTAGCTACACCGCTACAGTAAATGGCAAAAAAAGTATGCAACTACTGAAAACACAACCTAGATTTGAATGAAGTTCAGCTACCACTAAGCTACTGTAAATGTAGTTGAATTCCCAGTTGAACTACATGTATTTCACTTCTCCCCAACACTGTCCCCAATCTACTGTACATGCATGGCATCTAATGCACAATACACTAGTGAACATTTGTGTCAATTGCAATCACAATTACATCCACAGGAATCAGGGGATGAAACATGGGGATGAATCATGTTGAGCAAATGTTGATAAAAGTGTGCCCATACTTGCTCAAACAATGTCAGTCTCACTCACTCCCTCTAGCCCCAGGCATACAGGCAGTAGGACAGGGGGCGACCTGCCATGGGTGTGCAGGAATACAGGCAGTGATGACAGCCCACTGATGGGTTTAACATGCTAGTTCAGGACCTCCTGGGTGATGAGGAGAGCGAGAGGGAAAGAGGGAGAGAGAGAGAAGGCACTTGATAGAAAGATGGAGGTGGGGAGTTTGGGAAAGAGATATAGGTAGCAAAGGATAACTGGAGAGAGAGTTTGATGAAATACTCAAATGACACATATACAGTACATTTACATTTATTTATTTGTAAATCCAATATAGCTGTCATCCATTGCAGTGCCAGCTAGCCATCTTCGCTCTACAACCCCCTCCTCACAGGTCTGAGCCACAGAGACATGGTCCAACAAACCTAATAGAGATTTAGCATCTGTGCCATTACAAAGCAAACATAGGACATGGCTCTCTCTCTCTCTCTCTCTCTCTCTCTCTCTGTCAATTCAATTGAAGGGGCTTTATTGGCATGGGCAACATATGTTAACATTGTCAAAGCAAGTGAAGTAGATAATATACAAAAGTGAAATAAAAAAATAAAAAATAACAGTAAACATTACACTCACAGAAGTTCCAAAAGAAAAAAATACATTATAAATGTCATATTATGTATATAGATAGTGTTGTAACGATGTGCAAATGGTTAAAGTACAAAAGGGAAAATTTAAAAAAACATACATTTGGGTTGTATTTACAATGGTGTTTGTTCTTCACTGGTGGCTCTTTTCCTGTGGCAACACACATTTTGCTGCTGTGATGACACACTGTGGAATTTCACCCAGAAGATATGGGAGTATATCAAAATTGGGTTTGTTTTCAAATTCTTTGTGGATCTGTGTAATCTGAGGGAAATCTGTGTCTATAATATGGTCATACATTTGGCAGGAGGTTAAGAAGTGCAGCTCAGTTTCCAACTCATTTTATGGGCAGTGTGCACATAGCCTGCCTTCTCTTGAGAGCCAGTTCTGCCTAAGGTGGCCTTTTTCAATAGCAAGGCTATGCTCACTAAGTACGTACATAGTCAAAGCTTTCCTTAAGTTTGAGACAGTCACAGTGGTCAGATATTATGCCCCTGTGTACTCTCTGTTTAGGGCCAAATTCTAGTTTGCTCTGTTTTTTTGTTAATTCTCTCCAATGTGTCAAGTAATTATCTTTTTGTTAACTGATTTGGTTGGGTCTAATTGTGTTAATGCCCTGGGGTTCTGTGGGATGTGTTTGTGTTTGTGTTTGAAAATAGCTCCAGGACCAGCTTGCTAGGGGACTCTTCTCCAGGTTCATCTCTCTGTTGGTGATTTGTTTGTTATCGTTTTTGGGATAGGGGGCAGCATTTTCACTTTTGGATGAATAGCGTGCCCAGAGTGAACTGCCTACTACTCTGTCCCAGATGCTAATATATGCATATTATTATTAGTATTGGATAGCAGACACTCAAAAGTTTCTAAAACTGTTTGAATGATGCCTGTGAGTATAATAGAACTCATATGGCAGGCGAAAACCTGAGAAAAATCCAACCAGGAAGTGGGACATCTGAGGTTTGTAGTTTTTCAAAGCTTGGCCTACCAAGTACACATCGAGATATGGATGACGTTGCACTTCCTACGGGTTCCACTAGATGTCAACCGTCTTTAGTCAGTGGTCTGGCAGAGAGCCTTGGTCTCATGACCCGTGCTCCCGACAGTTACCTCTCGTTCCAGTGCTTTTCTGAAGACAAAGGAAATCTCCGGTTGGAACATTATTGATGTTTAATGTTAAAAACATCCTAACGATTGATTCCATACATCGTTTGACATGTTTCTAAAGGACTGTAATGGAACTTTTCGAGTTTTTGTCTGGATGAAGTGCCTGCGCCTCATGAAGATGGATTACTGGGCTGAACACGCTAACAACAAGTGGCTATTTGGACATAAATGATGGAACTTTATGGAACAAATCAGTCATTTATTGTCGAACTGAGATTCCTGGGAGTGCCTTCTGATGAAGATCATCAAAGGTAAGTGAATTTTTATGGTGTTGTTTCTAACTTTGTTGATTCCAAAATGACGGATATTCCTCTGGTTGTTTTGGGTTCTGAGCGCCGTTCTCAGATTATGCTTTTTCCGTCAAGTTTTTTTGTAATCTGACACAGCGGTTGCGTTTAGGAGAAGTCTATCTTTAATTCTGTGAATAACACTTGTATCTTTTATCAATGTTTATTATGAGTATTTCTGCAAAATCACTGGATGTTTTGGAATCAAAACATTACTGCACGTAAGGCGCCAATGTAAACTGAGATGAAGATCATCAAAGGTTAGTGATTCATTTTATCTATATTTCTGCTTTTTGTGACTCCTATTTTTAGCTGGAAAAATGGCTGTGTGTTTTTTCGACTTGGCGGTGATCTAACATAATTATATGTTGTGCTTTAGCTGTAAAGCATTTTTGAAATCGGACACGATGGGTGAGATTAACAAGATGTTTATCTTTCATTTGCTGCATTGTACTTGTTCATGTGTGAAAGTTACATAATTCCCAAAAATATTTTTGAATTTCGCGCGCTGCCTTTTCAGTGGAATGTTTTCGAGGTGTTGGGCTAGCGGAACCCCTGCGCTAGAAAGGTTATGGAAGGTTTTGGGAATCATTTTCATTTAGGTGGTTGTAGAATTGAACGTTTCTTTTCTGGATATTGATAATTAGCGGGTATCGGCCTAATTCTGCAGAACTCGGCCTAATTCTGCAGAACTCTACATGCAGAATTCTGCATGTAGAGTCTCAATTTGGTGTTTGTCCCATTTAGTGAATTCTTTGTTGGTGAGCGGACCCCAGACCTCACGACCATAAAGGGCAATGGATTCTATAACTGATTAAAGTATTTTTAGCCAGATCCTAATTGGTATGTTGAATGTTGTGTTCCTTTTGATGGTATAGGTATAGAATAACTATCTTCAAAGTAATGACTTTGGATGTCAGGTTTGAAATGAAAGCTTCTTCTAGTAATAATAATTGTTCAAGTTACATTAAACAACTTTAGATTCTACAAAACAATAAAAGAAAGTTGCCAGGAAAAGTCAGTCATACATCAGTTGTACATAATTGCTGCGTGTTTCTCTCTTCCTACTACCTGTCGCACAGCATTCTGGAACTTGCAGTCAATAGCGTAATCCTATACTAACCATTACAACAGAAATATGTGCAGTTGAAGTTGGAAAGTTTACATACACCTTAGCCAAATACATTTAAACTCAGTTTTTCACAATTCCTGACATTAATCCTAGTAAAAATTCCCTGTCTTAGGTCAGTTAGGATCACCACTTTATTTTAAGAATGTGAAATGTCAGAATAATAGCAGAGAGAAATATTTCTTTCAGCTTTTATTTCTTTCATCACATTCTCAGTGGGTTAGAAGTTTACATACAATCAATTAGTATTTGGTAGCATTGCCTGTCAATTGTTTATCTTGGGTCAAACGTTTCAGGTAGACTTCCACAAGCTTCCCACAAAACGTTGGGGGAATTCTGGCTCATTCCTCCTGACGGAGCTGGTGTAACTGAATCAGGTTTGTAGGCCTCCTTGCTCACACATGCTTTTTCAGTTTTGCCCACACATTTTCTATAGTTTTGCGGTCAGTGCTTTGTGATGGCCACTCCAATACCTTGACTTTGTTGTCCTTAAGCCATTTTGCCACAACTTTGGAGGTATGCCTTAGGTCAATGTCCATTTGGAAGACCCATTTGCGACCAAACTTTAACTTCCTAACTGATGTCTTGAGATGTTGCTTTAATATATCCACACAATTGTCCACCCTCATGATGCCATCTATTTTGTGTAGTGCACCAGTCCCTCCTTCAGCAAAACACCCCCACAACATGATGCTGCCGATCCCGCACTTCATGGTTGGGATGGTGTTCTACGGCTTGCAAGCCCTCCCCTTTTTCCTCCAAACATAACGATGGCCATTATGGCCAAACAGTTCTATTTTTGTTTCATCAGACCAGAGGACATTTTCCCAAAAAGTATGATCTTTGTCCCCATGTGCAGTTACAAACCATAGTTAGGCCTTTTTTATGGCGGATTTGGAGCAGTGGCTTCTTCCTTGCTGTGCAGCCTTTCAGGTTATGTCGATATAGGACTCGTTTTACTGAAGATATGGATACTTTTGTGCCTGTTTCCTCCAGCATCTTCACAAGGTCCTTTGCTGTTGTTCTGGGATTGATTTGCTCTTTTTGCACCAAAAGTATGTTCATCTCTAGGAAACAGCATGCGTCTCCTTCCTAAGAGGTATGATGGCTGTGTGGTCCCATGGTGTTTATACTTGCTTAAGATTGTTTGTACAGATGGACGTGGTACCTTCAGGCATTTGGAAATTGCTCTCAAGAATGAACCAGACTTGTGGAGGTAAAAAACATTTCTGAGGTCTTGTCTGATTTCCATTGATTTTCCCATGCTGTCAAGCAAAGAGGCACTGATTTTGAAGGTAGGCCTTCAAATACATCCACAGGTACACCTCCAATTGACTCAAATTATGTTAATTAGCCTATCAGAAGCTTCTCAAGCCATGAAATCATTTTCGGGAATTTTCCAAACTGTTTAAAGGCACAGTCACCTTAGTGTATGTAAACTTCTGACCCACTGGAATTGTGATATAGTGAATTATAAGTGAAATAATCAGTCTGTAAACAATTGTTTGAAAAATGATTTGTATCATGCACAATCATGCCAAAACTATAGTTTGTTAACTAGAAATTTGTGGAGTGGTTGAAAAACGAGTTTTAATAACTAAGTGTATGTAAACTTCCGACTTCATCTGTATGTAGTTCTCTCAATCTCCATCACATGAATTCTAATACAATTACATATGTAAATAACTGTAAAGAAAAACATCTTTAGATTCAGCTGTCATGCCCTGACCGTAGATTGCTTTGTATGTTTCTATTTTCGTTTGGTCAGAGTGTGATGTCAAATCAAATCAAATCTAATTGTATTTGTCACATACACATGGTTTGCAGATGTTAATGCGAGTGTAGCGAAATGCTTGTGCTTCTAGTTCCGACAATGCAGTATTAACCAACAAGTAATCTAACTAACAATTCCAAAACTACTGTCTTATACACAGTGTAAGGGGATAAAGAATATGTACATAAAGATATATGAATGAGTGATGGTACAGAGCAGCATAGGCAAGATACAGTAGATGGTATCAAGTACAGTATATACATATGAGATGAGTATGTAAACAAAGTGGCATAGTTAAAATGGCTAGTGATACATGTATTACATAAGGATGCAGTAGATGATATAGAGTACAGTATATACGTATGCATATGAGATGAATAATGTAGGGTATGTAACATTATATTAGGTAGCATTGTTTAAAGTGGCTAGTGATATATTTTACATCATTTCCCATCAATTCCCATTATTAAAGTGGCTGGAGTTGAGTCAGTGTCAGTGTCAGTGTGTTGGCAGCAGCCACTCAATGTTAGTGGTGGCTGTTTAACAGTCTGATGGCCTTGAGATAGAAGCTGTTTTTCAGTCTCTCGGTCCCAGCTTTGATGCACCTGTACTGACCTCGCCTTCTGGATGATAGCGGGGTGAACAGGCAGTGGCTCGGATGGTTGTTGTCCTTGATGATCTTTATGGCCTTCCTGTAACATCGGGTGGTGTAGGTGTCCTGGAGGGCAGGTAGTTTGCCCCCGGTGATGCGTTCTGCAGACCTCACTACCCTCTGGAGAGCCTTATGGTTGTGGGCGGAGCAGTTGCCGTACCAGGCGGTGATACAGCCCGCCAGGATGCTCTCGATTGTGCATCTGTAGAAGTTTGTGAGTGCTTTTGGTGACAAGCCGAATTTCTTCAGCCTCCTGAGGTTGAAGAGGCGCTGCTGCACCTTCTTCACGATGCTGTCTGTGTGAGTGGACCAATTCAGTTTGTCTGTGATGTGTATGCCGAGGAACTTAAAACTTGCTACCCTCTCCACTACTGTTCCATCGATGTGGATAGGGGGGTGTTCCCTCTGCTGTTTCCTGAAGTCCACAATCATCTCCTTAGTTTTGTTGATGTTGAGTGTGAGGTTATTTTCCTGACACCACACTCCGAGGGCCAACACCTCCTCCCTGTAGGCCGTCTCGTCGTTGTTGGTAATCAAGCCTACCACTGTTGTGTCGTCCGCAAACTTGATGATTGAGTTGGAGGCGTGCGTGGCCACGCAGTCGGGGGTGAACAGGGAGTACAGGAGAGGGCTCAGAACGCACCCTTGTGGGGCCCCAGTGTTGAGGATCAGCGGGGTGGAGATGTTGTTGCCTACCCTCACCACCTGGGGGCGGCCCGTCAGGAAGTCCAGTACCCAGTTGCACAGGGCGGGTATTCTATGTTTTGTTCTATGTTTGTATTTCTATGTGTTTGGCCTGGTATGGTTCCCAATCAGAGGCAGCTGTCAATTGTTGTCTCTGATTGAGAACCATAGTGGGTAGTTGTTTTCTGTTTTGTGTGTATCACCTGACAGAACTGTTTCATTCTCATTATCCCTCGTTGTTATTTGGTTTAGTTTTCAGTTTTGATTAAATTTACAACATGAACACTTACCTTGTTGCACCTTGGTCCTCTCCTTCTTCCACCTACGATGAACGTTACAGAACTACCCACCACAACCGGACCAAGCAGCGTGGTAACCAGGAGCAGAGGATTCTGGACTCCTGGACATCGGAGTAGATTTTGGACGGTAAGGGACCCTGGGCCCAGGCTGGGCAATATCGCCGCCCCAGGGAAGAGTTGGAGGCAGCTAAAGCCGAGCGGCGGAGTTAGATATGAGGAGTTAGCATGGCAGCACAACAGGCACGAGAGGCAGCCCCAAAAATGTATTGGGAGGGGGCACACAGGGAGTGTGGCTAAGTCAGGTAGGAGACCTGTGCCAACTCCCCATGCTTACCGTGGAGAGCGCATGACCGGGCAGGCACCGTGTTATGCGGTGAGGCGCACGTGTCCCCAGTGAGCACGCATAGCCCGGTGTGCTACATCGCAGCTCCTGGTATCTGCCGGGCTAGAGCTAGAGTGGGCATCGAGCCAGGAGGAATGAAGCCGGCTCAGCGCGTCTCGTCTCCAGTGCGTCTCCTCGGCCCGGGTTATATGGCACCAGCCCTATGCACAGTGTCCCCGGTTCGCCAGCACAGCCCAGTGTGGTCTGTTCCACCCCGTCGCACTTGCCGGGTAACAGGGGGTATCCAGCCAGGACATGTTTTGCTCGAGACCTCCGGTGCGCCTCCACGGTCCGGTACATCCGGTGCCTCCTCCACACACCAGGCCTCCTGTGGCAGCCCCACGCACCAGGCAGTCTCTTTATCTCCTCCTTCCAGGTGCTCCCGCCTGTCCAGCACTTCCAGAGTCTCCCTCCTGTCCAGCGCTTCCAGAGTCTCCCTCCTGTCCAGCGCTTCCAGAGCCTCCCTCCTGTCTGGAGCTGCCAGAGCCACTCGTCAGTCAAGAGCTGCCAGAGCCGCCCGTCAGTCAGGAGCTGCCAGAGCCGCCCGTCAGTCAGAAGCTGCCAGAGCCGCCCGTCAGTCTGGAGCTGCCAGAGCCGCCCGTCAGTCTGGAGCTGCCAGAGCCGCCCGTCAGTCAGGAGCTGCCAGAGCAGCCCTTCAGTCAGGAGCTGCCAGAGTCGCCCTTCACTCCTGTGCTGCCGGAGTCGCCCTTCACTCCGGCGCTCCCGCCTCTCCCGTCTATTCGGGGCCGGCAGCAAGGGTCCCCAGTCCGAGGTCAAAGGTGCCACTTAAGTGGGCCAAGACTATGGTGGAGTGGGGTCCACGTCCCGCGCCAGAGCCGCCACCGCGGACAGATGCCCACCCAGACCCTCCCCTATGGGTTTACGTTTTGCGGCCGGAATCCGCACCTTTGGGGGGGTGTAAGGCAGCCTGTAAGGCAGCCTGGTTTCGCCCTTGAGTTGTGGGTAGTTGTTTTCTGTTTTGTGTGTATCACCTGACAGAACTGTTTCGTTCTCATTGTTCCTCATTGTTATTTTGTTTAGTGTTCAGTTTTGATTAAATTTACAACATGAACACTTACCTTGCTGCACCTTGGTCCTCTCCTTCTTCCACCCACGACGACCGTTATATCAGCTCAATTACTTCACTGTAAACATTAACTCTGTAACCCATTAAAAGTTACAACATCCTCCCCCCGATGAACAACTGTGTTCATCTAAATCTCTAAGCGCCATATCAACTGAATAGGTCTCCTCAACAAAGTCCCTGAAGCAGTACGAACTGAACATGACCAATCTAGGTCTTCTCAGCCTGGAAACATCTCCTCAATCTTTCCTAGTTTCCAGGTTTGTCTGGGTGTGTTATCTTCTCCAATGAGTACAACGTCACCTGCTTTCAGTGGGGTAGGCTGTGGTGTGTCACAGCGGTGTGCTGACTTTAGATCCAGCAAGTAGTCTCTTCGCCAGCTGTTCCAGAAGCTGGTCACAAGTCTCGGCCTGTACTTCCATCTGCATGCCTTTTCCTCCTTGTTAGTGTTGGGTGCTGAGTGTCAACCGGAAATGGCTTGGGCAGCAAAGAGGTTAGTCTTTTACCCACCAGGAAGTGTGCTGGGGTCAGGGGATGTGCACGACGGTCAGAGGCCTAGAATTTAGGACAGCTTCAACATCTGTCAGGACTGTGCACGTCTCTTCAAAGTTGAGTGAAGCTCTCCCAAGAACCTTTATCAGGCATGTTTTCACTGACCTTACCTTACCTTCACTGACCTCAGTCTTTTTACAGAATCCGCCCCACCAGGCTGCTCGCTCTGTGATGAACCTCCAGGTGATGCCCCTTTCTGAGAAGAACGCCAAGAGTTGGGTCTCTTCGATTGCCTTCCACAGCTCTTTCAAGTCCTGATCAGCTCTCTTGAACATTTTTGCATTGTCTGAGTAGATTACCTTGCATTAACCTCTCTTGAGATTAATATTTTTAGCTAACAGAAATGTTTCTGTTGACTGATCTGAGACCAGTTCCAAATGCACTGCTCTGGTTACAGCACAAGTGAACAGTGCAACGTATGGCTTCTTCACAGAATAATTTTCTTCCACATAGAGCGGTCCTGCAATATCCATACATGTGACTTCAAATGGTGGGGATTCAGTTATTCTGTCTTTTGGTAAAGGTGCAGTGAGCTGTACATCTTATCACTGTGCTCTTGACTAGCTGCCTAGCACACAAGATCCAGTATCGCTCTCTGACTTGTACTAGTACTAGAGTGTCTCTTACTCCAGAATGCATTACCTTCTCAGTGGTACTGTATTAGCATTTCTGAGTATCTGTGCTTGTTTGGCAGAACCCATGGGTGCTGCTCTCTGAATGTGAAGTTGGACTGTTCGTGTTCGTCCAGGAACGGTTTCAGTTCTCTGATTTCATAGTCATTGTTTAGGATTTTTCCTGCCTTCAGTAGTTTGATCTCCTGACTGAAACTCTGTTGTTGTGTTACCTTGATCCATTACTTTTCTGCATCGAACAGTTCGTTAGCAGTCAGTTCACCTTATTTTATAATGTCGTATGTTTTTCCTGCAACACCACTTTCCATCAATTTGTATAGCAGACCCTCATGCCAAATTGAGTCGAAGGCTTTTTTGAAATCAACAAAGCATAAGAAGACTTTGCCTTTGCCTTTGCCTTTGTTTTGTTTGTTTGTCAATTAGGGTGTGCAGGGTGAACACATGATCTTCCGTATGATATTGTGATAAAAAGCCAATTTGACATTTGCTCAGTACATTGTTTTCATTGAGGAGATGTACGAGTCTGCTGTTATTGATAATGCAGGAAATATTGGAGAAATGGTTTACCCATACATCTCCATTTTGGATAGATAGCACTTGTTTGTTTGGTGTTTTCCAATTTTCCCAGAAGTGGTTAAAGTCTATGGATTGTTCAATTACATTGAGCTGATTTCTGACATGCTGTTCCTTCTTTTTCCGTAGTGTATTTCTGTATTGTTTTAGTGATTGACCATAGTGAAGGCATAGACTCAGGTTTTCTGGGTCTCTATGTTTTTGGTTGGATAGCTTTCTCAATATCTTTCTTAGATTTTTGCATTCTTCATTAAACCATTTGTCATTGTTGTTAATTTTCTTTTCTACTTGATATTTTTAGATTGATAGGGAGCCTGAGAGGTCAAATATACTGTTTAGGTTTTTACTGCCGTTTACACCTTCACTATTACAGTGGAACGTTTTGTCCAGGAAGTTGTCTAAAACTGTTGGAATTTGTTGGAATTTGTTGTTGCCTCATTTTTTTTGGTAGATTTTCACACTACATTCTTTCCATCTATAGCATGTGTTTGTCCCCCTGTGTGCTGAGGGTGTCAGGATCTTGTCCGGTTCTGGGATTTAGGTCGCCACAGACTAGTACATGTGCCTGGGCCTGGAAATGATTTATTTCCCCCTCCAGGATGGAGAAGCTGTCTTCAGGATAGTAATTGTAGTGGGGGGATATAGGTAACACCGAGGAGGAAATGTTTGTCTGTCAAGATCATTTCCAAATGTAAAATATTTGGAAATGAATGTAAAATGTAAACGTAAAAGCCAAATGTAAAATATTCCTATTTTGATTCATTTAATAGAGCGAGTTAGGTCTGCTCTATACCAAATTAGCATACCCCCTGAGTCCCTTCCCTGTTTCACACCTGGTTGTTTGGTGGATGGGACTACCAGCTCTCTGTAACCTAGAGGGAAACCAGTGGGTCTGTCTCCTCCATACCATGTTTCTTGTAAGATGACAATGTCTATCTCTCTCTCTCTCTCTTTGGATCACTCTCCCTGGCTCTCTCTCTGGCTCTCTTTCTGTTTCTCTGACTACACACACACAAACAAACATACACTCGCAATACACACAATCAAACACTCACACACACACACACACACACACACACACACACACACACACACACACACACACACACACACACACACACACACACACACACACACACACACACACACACACTTATGTCAGTCCGTAAAAGGAAGATTGGGCTGCTGTGTATGAGGACCCCCTACTTCCTCCAATTCTCTCTATCAGGGAAACAGATATTTTCCCTGTCCCCTCTTTAACCCCACACACAAACACACACAAAACTATTCTCCCAATTCCAATCTTTAACCTGCAGTCCCTATCACAATGAGTGGCTGTGATTACCTCTGCTACAGGCCTATTTTCCTTCTCAGACAAGGCAGGCCCCTCCACACGTTCTCCATGGCATGGATAAATTACAAGGAGCGCGAACTCCATTTCCAAGAAAATACATTGTTTTTCCATTTGATTGATTGGTGTTGAAAAAGACAGTTTCAACAAAGAAGACTGTAATAGCAGTCGGTCATGTTTTTCAAGGTTTATGAAAAATTGCAAAGGTGTCCAAAATAATATTTTGTTTTTTAACAAACAAAACTGTATAGAGAGAAATAGAGTTCAATCTCTCTCTCTCTCGCTCTCTCATCTGATCAAGACATCTACACATGGCAATAAAAGGTGCATGTTCTGACCAGATTCCCTGGTCCCTTGTATGCAAATGATACAACCTGCCTTGGACCTCCCATTGTGATGCACGCTACACTATGTATACAAAATAGTGTGGACACCGCTTCAAATTAGTGGATTCGGCTATTTCAGGCACACCCGTTGGTGACAGGTGTATAAAATCGAGGAAACAGCCATCCAATCTCCATAGAAAAACATTGGCAGTAGAATGGCCTTTCTTAAGAGTTCAGTGACTTTCAACATTGTCCCGTCCTAGGATGCCACCTTTCACTTTCCAAAATGTAATAATTCCTTTGTGTTATTTTCATTTCTGATAAAGCAACTGAAAAAGACTATTTACCACCCGTCCACCGTTCATCCTGACTAGATCTGAAGGTAGGTTACAGGGGGAACAATAGGTCTACACATTACACCTGGCCGTAGACATTACACCTGCGCTCTTCTGCCGTGACTCCATCATAGTCCTTCCCATGCATCACTAATACAGTTTTAGTTCAGTTTAACTTCTGTTATTACAGTCCTTGGCCTTTTCCTACGATGTTGGAAAATATTCAATTTTGAGCTGGCATTGGACGTGGGAACGGAAGGACCCTTTTTCTTTCATTTTGAACAACATCTCTTTATAAATATCTTCATTTCCCTATGACCATTTTATTCAAAGCTGGAGACGGTGCTGGACTTTAAACTTTAACATGATGTTGGCCAAATGTATACGCTTTCGTTGTCCGGATTAGTTTACACTGTGTATGTGTGTGTCTGTGCGTACCTGTGTGTGTGTATGTGTGTGTCTGTGCGTACCTGTGTGTGTGTGTGTGTGTGTGTGTGTGTGTGTGTGTGTGTGTGTCTGTATGTGTGTGTCTGTGCGTACCTGTGTGTGTATGTGTGTGTCTGTGCGTACCTGTGTGTGTATGTGTGTGTCTGTGCGTACCTGTGTGTGTGTGTGTGTGTGTGTGTCTGTGCGTACGTGTGTGTGTGTGTGTGTGTGTGTGTGTGTGTGTGTGTGTGTGTGTGTGTGTGTGTGTGTGTGTGTGTGTGTGTGTGTGTGTGTGTGTATGTGTGTACCTGTGTGTGTATGTGTTTGAGTGGGTGTATACAGCTCAGGGACAGACAGTGAAGAACTACTCCACACAGTAGGTAGGCTCCGGAGACACACCATTAATTAAGCAAAGGAATCCCAGCTGGTGGTATGACACACACACACACACAGGTGAGATAAACTGTCTTCAGGCAGGAAATATTTGCCTGTGGGCAGGCATTCTTCACCTGGTGGGGAATTCTGACTCGAGTTAAGCATGTGTAAATGGAACTAATTCTATGGTTATGCACTTTCCTCTGTGCGTATTCTGACCTTGAACTTAAGCATGAAAATAGCATGCTATTCACCCGCTATTCGTTTGGGTTGAAGACCAAAGAAATGAAGGTGTGGTAGAGATATCTACAGATAAAGCCGTAATCTGACCTTGACTTAATTCTCTCATAATTCCAGCACCTTTATGTGCCCTGAAACGATGAATAGAGTTGAGCAGCCTGGTGGTTCCAAATGAAATCTACTTCATGTGGTTGTTCCAGAGGATCGCTAGCAATAGTAGATCATAATAGGAGAACGTATTACAAGTTGCCCAATAGTTTGGGATGTGTAGCCTATCTGAATCATTATAGAACGCAGTCATAGCAATTTAAACCTGGAGCACGGTTCACAAAAAAACATTGTCATCACAGTTCCATGATTAGTGAGGATTATGAGGGTAGATTTGTAGACTACTATATAGACTACTGTACAACCCCTATTGTACACCTTTCTTACTTTCCAATATTTCATTGATTGAACTTTTGGAAATTGCAACTTTCAGGAGGAATCAAACCACTATTTCTGATTCACCAATATATTTAGTCCGTAAAGGCTCTTTTTATCATGCATAAATACTTTCCATACCCTAAATAATAAACAAGATCAGAGTATTTTTAAATCTACCAATTGCTGAAAAGGAGATGAATATGCACTATTTTACATGGCTTTCTAACATTCTGAATGGTCTCTCTATTAAAGGCACCCCGTATTTAAAGGGATGGATTTAGAGAAATGTACTGAAACCCTATTGAATGAACATTCCACCAGAATATCTGTTGGCCGGGCAAGTGGGAGGGTTTTCAGTTGTTGAATTACATTTATTCATCAGGTGGGAGGGTTTTCAGTCTTTGAATTACATTCATTCAGCATGTGCAAGGAAACAACGGCTGCAAAAACCGTTACACACCTTTATAAGGAAAATCTGAATATCAACTACTGAGAAGTGCATAGGACAGTTGTACATAGCATAGGCGTACATTGACTGATTCTGCAGAGGGCCCCTAATGATTTTCTTCCGCTATGTCTGTGTGTAGAGTTTTCTATGTTTCTGAGGTATTTTTCAAACAAACAGTTAAAATATGTTTGTGCTACCATTGACAGCCATGTGAAGGTTGAACTAAGAAATGATTGTGAGAAACAGGCGTTCACTTCTCCAGTCAGCCACCTTGGGAGTCATTGTGGGCTGGTTTATCTTAGACTACATTTATCATGTGAAAGACTGATACGGAGAAGCTTTAGTCGGACACACACACACACACACACACACACACACACACACACACACACACACACACACACACACACACACACACACACACACACACACACACACACACACACACACACACACACACACACACACACACACACACACACACACACACGAACACACACAGTAGAAGTTAAATCAGGTTGTTTAGATTGGCTGTCTCAGAGTAAATCCCTAGTCCTGGACCTTATAGACTGAGGTCATTCAGAACCATTCCATATGGATTAAGGCAAATTGCTGGCCTGTCTTTGGGAAAGCAGGATGAATGGCTCAACTAGCACATTGGGAGAAATTGTGATTGTGTGTGTGAGTGTGTGTGTGTGTGTGTGTGTGTGTGTGTGTACCAGTAGGTCCACTACAAGGTATCACTCTCAAATCAAAGCTCTTATTACTGTACAGCTGTGTTGCTCTGAAAAGAGTCACCAGCACACACACACACACACACACACATGCAATCCCATCCTCTGGATCAGATTATGAAGGCATCTTGAAACATTTTCGGGGGTGGCATTTCCATAGATCTGTCACTCCTAACTCTTTCAACTGCCCCGTTCCAGAAAGCAGTGCATGAATAAAATACAATGCACTATGTGTATGTCAACCTAACCCTGTGTGTGTCAACCTAAGCCTAACCCTGTGTGTGTCAACCTAACCCTGTGTGTGTCAACCTAATCCTAACCCTGTGTGTTTCAACCTAACCCTAACCCTTTGTGTGTCAACCTAACCCTGTGTGTGTCAACCTAACCCTGTGTGTGTCAAACTAATCCTAACCCTGTGTGTTTCAACCTAACCCTAACCCTTTGTGTGTCAACCTAACCCTGTGTGTGTCAACCTAACCCTGTGTGTGTCAACCTAACCCTGTGTGTGTCAACCTAACCCTGTGTGTGTCAACCTAACCCTAACCCTGTGTGTGTCAACCTAACCCTGTGTGTGTCAACCTAACCCTAACCCTGTGTGTCAACCTAACCCTGTGTGTGTCAACCTAACCCTATGTGTGTCAACCTAACCATGTGCGTGTCAACCTAACCCTATGTGTGTCAACCTAACCCTAACCCTGTGTGTGTCAACCTAACCCTAACCCTGTGTGTGTCAACCTAACCCTGTGTGTGTCAACCTAACCCTAACCCTATGTGTGTCAACCTAACCCTAACCCTGTGTGTGTCAACCTAACCCTGTGTGTGTCAACCTAACCCTGTGTGTGTCAACCTAACCCTGTGTTTGTCAACCTAACCCTGTGTGTGTCAACCTAACCCTGTGTTTGTCAACCTAACCCTGTGTGTGTCAACCTAACCCTGTGTGTGTGTCATCCTAACCCTGTGTTTGTCAACCTAACCCTGTGTGTGTCATCCTAACCCTGTGTTTGTCAACCTAACCCTGTGTGTGTCATCCTAACCCTGTGTGTGTCAACTTCACCCTATGTGTGTCAACCTAACCCTGCGTGTGTCAACCTAACCCTGTGTGTGTCAACCTAACCCTAACCCTGTCTGTGTCAACCTAACCCTGTGTGTGTCAACCTAACCCTGTGTGTGTCAACCTAACCCTAACCCTGTGTGTGTGTCAACTTTATCCTATGTGTGTCAACCTAACCCTAACCCTGTCTGTGTCAACCTAACCCTATGTGTGTCAACCTAACCCTGTGTGTGTCAACCTAACCCTGACTGTGTCAACCTAACCCTATGTGTGTCAACCTAACCCTAACCCTGTCTGTGTCAACCTAACCCTAACCCTGTCTGTGTCAACCTAACCCTGTGTGTGTCTACCTAACCCTGTGTCAACCTAACCCTGTGTGTGTCAACTTAACCCTAACCCTGTGTGTGTCAACTTCACCCTATGTGTGTCAACTTCACCCTATGTGTGTCAACCTAACCCTGTGTGTGTCATCCTAACCCTGTCTGTGTCAACCTAACCCTATGTGTGTCAACCTAACCCTAACCCTGTCTGTGTCAACCTAACCCTGTGTGTGTCATCCTAACCCTGTCTGTGTCAACCTAACCCTATGTGTGTCAACCTAACCCTAACCCTGTCTGTGTCAACCTAACCCTGTGTGTGTCAACCTAACCCTGTGTCAACCTAACCCTGTGTGTGTCAACCTAACCCTAACCCTGTGTGTGTCAACTTCACCCTATGTGTGTCAACCTAACCATGTGTGTGTCATCCTAACCCTGTCTGTGTCAACCTAACCCTATGTGTGTCAACCTAACCCTAACCCTGTCTGTGTCAACCTAACCCTGTGTGTGTCAACCTAACCCTGTGTCAACCTAACCCTGTGTGTGTCAACCTAACCCTAACCCTGTGTGTGTCAACTTCACCCTATGTGTGTCAACCTAACCCTAACCCTGTCTGTGTCAACCTAACCCTGTGTGTGTCAACCTAACCCTGTGTCAACCTAACCCTGTGTGTGTCAACCTAACACTAACCCTGTGTGTGTGTCAACCTAACCCTGTGTGTGTGTCAACTTCACCCTATGTGTGTGAACCTAACCCTAACCCTGTCTGTGTCAACCTAACCCTATGTGTGTCAACCTAACCCTAACCCTGTGTGTGTCAACCTAACCCTAACCCTGTCTGTGTCAACCTAACCCTATGTGTGTCAACCTAACCCTGTGTCAACCTAACCTTGTGTGTGTCAACCTAACCCTGTCTATGTCAACCTAACCCTGTCTGTGTCAACCTAACCCTAACCCTGTCTGTGTCATCCTAACCCTAACCCTGTCTGTGTCAACCTAACCCTGTGTGTGTCAACCTAACCCTGTGTCAACCTAACCCTGTGTGTGTCAACTTAACCCTAACCCTGTGTGTGTCAACTTCACCCTATGTGTGTCAACTTCACCCTATGTGTGTCAACTTCACCCTATGTGTGTCAACCTAACCCTATGTGTGTCAACCTAACCCTAACCCTGTCTGTGTCAACCTAACCCTGTGTGTGTCAACCTAACCCTGTCTGTGTCAACCTAACCCTATGTGTGTCAACCTAACCCTAACCCTGTCTGTGTCAACCTAACCCTGTGTGTGTCAACCTAACCCTGTGTCAACCTAACCCTGTGTGTGTCAACCTAACCCTAACCCTGTGTGTGTCAACTTCACCCTATGTGTGTCAACCTAACCCTAACCCTGTCTGTGTCAACCTAACCCTGTGTGTGTCAACCTAACCCTGTGTCAACCTAACCCTGTGTGTGTCAACCTAACACTAACCCTGTGTGTGTGTCAACCTAACCCTGTGTGTGTGTCAACTTCACCCTATGTGTGTCAACCTAACCCTAACCCTGTCTGTGTCAACCTAACCCTATGTGTGTCAACCTAACCCTAACCCTGTCTGTGTCAACCTAACCCTGTGTGTGTCAACCTAACCCTAACCCTGTCTGTGTCAACCTAACCCTATGTGTGTCAACCTAACCCTGTGTCAACCTAACCCTGTGTGTGTCAACCTAACCCTGTCTATGTCAACCTAACCCTGTCTGTGTCAACCTAACCCTAACCCTGTCTGTGTCATCCTAACCCTAACCCTGTCTGTGTCAACCTAACCCTGTGTGTGTCAACCTAACCCTGTGTCAACCTAACCCTGTGTGTGTCAACTTCACCCTATGTGTGTCAACTTCACCCTATGTGTGTCAACTTCACCCTATGTGTGTCAACCTAACCCTATGTGTGTCAACCTAACCCTAACCCTGTCTGTGTCAACCTAACCCTGTGTGTGTCAACCTAACCCTGTCTGTGTCAACCTAACCCTATGTGTGTCAACCTAACCCTAACCCTGTCTGTGACAACCTAACCCTGTGTGTGTCAACCTAACCCTGTGTCAACCTAACCCTGTGTGTGTCACCCTAACCCTAACCCTGTGTGTGTCAACTTCACCCTATGTGTGTCAACCTAACCCTAACCCTGTCTGTGTCAACCTAACCCTGTGTGTGTCAACCTAACCCTGTGTCAACCTAACCCTGTGTGTGTCAACCTAACCCTAACCCTGTGTGTGTGTCAACCTAACCCCGTGTGTGTCAACCTAACACTAACCCTGTGTGTCAACCTAACCCTAACCATGTGTTTGTCAATCTTACACTAACACTGTGTTTGTCAATCTAACACTAACCCTGTGTGTGTCAACCTAACCCTAACCATGTGTTTGTCAATCTTACACTAACACTGTGTGTGTCAACCTAACCCTAACCCTGTGTGTGTCAACATTTACATTACATTTAAGTCATTTAGCAGACGCTCTTATCCAGAGCGACTTACAAATTGGTGCATTCACCTTATGACATCCAGTGAAACAGTAGTGCATCTAAATCTTTTAAGGGGGGGATTACTTTATCCTATCCTAGGTATTCCTTAAAGAGGTGGGGTTTCAGGTGTCTCCGGAAGGTGGTGATTGACTCCGCTGTCCTGGCGTCAACCTAACCCTGTGTGTGTCAACCTAACCCTAACCCTGTGTGTGTCAACCTAACCCTGTGTGTGTCAACCTAACACTGTGTGTGTCAACCCAACCCTAACCCTGTGTGTGTCAACCTAACACTGTGTGTGTCAACCTAACCCTAACCCTGTGTGTGTCAACATAACCCTGTGTGTGTCATCCTAACCCTGTGTGTGTCAACCTAACCCTAACCCTGTGTGTGTCAACCTAACCCTGTGTGTGTCAACCTAACACTGTGTGTGTCAACCTAACCCTAACCCTGTGTGTGTCAACCTAACCCTGTGTGTGTCAACCTAACCCTAACCCTGTGTGTGTCATCCTAACCCTGTGTGTGTCAACCTAACCCTGTGTGTGTCAACCTAACCCTAACCCTGTGTGTGTCATCCTAACCCTGTGTGTGTCAACCTAACCCTAACCCTGTGTGTGTCATCCTAACCCTGTGTGTGTCAACCTAACCCTGTGTGTGTCAACCTAACCCTGTGTGTGTCAACCTAACCCTAACCCTGTGTGTGTCAACCTAACCCTGTGTGTGTCAACCTAACCCTGTGTGTGTCAACCTAACCCTGTGTGTGTCAACCTAACCCTAACCCTGTGTGTGTCAACCTAACCCTGTGTGTGTCAACCTAACCCTGTGTGTGTCAACCTAACCCTAACCCTGTGTGTGTCATCCTAACCCTGTGTGTGTCAACCTAACCCTAACCCTGTGTGTGTCATCCTAACCCTGTGTGTGTCAACCTAACCCTGTGTGTGTCAACCTAACCCTAACCCTGTGTGTGTCAACCTAACCCTGTGTGTGTCAACCTAACCCTGTGTGTGTCCTAACCCTAACCCTGTGTGTGTCAACCTAACCCTGTGTGTGTCAACCTAACCCTGTGTGTGTCAACCTAACCCTAACCCTGTGTGTGTCATCCTAACCCTGTGTGTGTCAACCTAACCCTAACCCTGTGTGTGTCATCCTAACCCTGTGTGTGTCAACCTAACCCTAACCCTGTGTGTGTCAACCTAACCCTGTGTGTGTCAACCTAACCCTAACCCTGTGTGTGTCATCCTAACCCTGTGTGTGTCACTCCTTAACACAGTCACCAAGCCTGGTTAGTGGCATACCTTACAGGTCACAATACCTTAAAACCTGTTTGGGATAGGGGGCAGCATTTTCACGTTTGGATGAATAGCTTGCCCAGAGTAAACTGCCTCCTACTCAGTCTCAGATGCTAATATATGCATATTAGTATTCATATTGGATAGAAGACACCCTGAAGTTTCTAAAACTGTTTGAATGATGTTTGTGAGTATAACATAACTCAAATGTCAGGAAAAAACCTGAGAAAAGATCAAAACAGGAAGTGGGAAATCTGAGGTTTGTAGTTTTTGAATTAAGCCCTGTCACGCCCTGGCCATAGAGAGGATTTTATTCTCTAGTTTGGTTAGGCCAGGGTGTGACTAGGGTGGGCATTCTAGTTTCTTTATTTCTATGTTTTCTATTTCTTTGTGTTTGCCTGGGTGTGGTTCTCAATCAGAGGCAGCTGTCTATCGTTGTCTCTGATTGAGCATCATACTTAAGCAGCTTTTTGTGGCTAGTTGTTTTCTATTTCGTTTGGTTACCTTACAGAACTGTTCTTTTGGCTCTTTGTTATTTTTGTTCAAAGTGTTCTGAGTTAATAAAAAATAATTTACACGTACCACGCTGCGCTTTGGTCCACTCCTCATTCTTCATCAGACGAGCATTACAGAACTACCCACCACCAAAGGACCAAGCAGCATGGTAAGGAGGACTGGACATAGGAGGACATCCTGGACGGCAAAGGATCCGCAAAGGATCCTACACGTGGGAGGAGATCCTGGTCGGAAAAGATCGCCTGCCATGGGAGCAGGTCGAAGCAGCAAGGAAGGCGGAGGCAGCTAGTAAAAGGGCCAGGGATTACACGGGGACAAGGCTGGCACTAAAGACAACAATTTGGGGGGGAACACGGGAAGATTGGCTGAGCCAGGTTGGAGCCCTGAGCCAACTCCCCGTGCTTACCGGAGGGAGCTTCGTACTGGTCAGGCACCGTGTTATGCGGTGGAGCGCACGGTGTCTCCAGTACGCGTTCTTAGCCCTGTGCGCTACATCCCAGCTCCCCGCATCTGCCGGGCTAGGGTGAGCATCCAGCAAGGACGGATTGCGCCAGCCCTGCTCTCCAGACCTCCAGTACATCTCTACGGCCCAGGCTATCCTGCGCCGGCCCTGCACACTGTGTCTCCAGTGCGTCTGCACAGCTCAGTGCATCCTGTACCTGCGCACCGCACGTGCTGGGCCAAAGTCACCATCCAGCCTGGAAGGCTCTTAGCTCGAGACCTCGAGTGCGTCTCCATGGCCCAGTGTATCCAGTGCCTCTGCCAAGGACAGGGCCTCCTGTATGTCTCTCCAGCCTGGTGAGTCCTGTGCCTGCGCCCAGAAATAATACTCTTGCATGTCTCCCCAGCCTGATGAGCCCTGTGGCAGCTTCACATACCAGACTGCCCATACGTCTCCTCCCTCCAGTGATAATCCATGGCACGAAGCCCCCAGTGATGATCCATGGCATGAAGCCTCCAGTGATGATCCATGGTACGAAGCCTCCAGTGATGATCACTGGCACGAAGCCTCCAGTGATGATCCATGGTACGAAGCCTCCAGTGATGATCACTGGCACGAAGCCTCCAGTGATGATCACTGGCACGAAGCCTCCAGTGATGATCACTGGCAAGAAGCCTCCAGTGATGATCCATGGCACGAAGCCTCCAGTGATGATCACTGGCAAGAAGCCTCGAGTGATGATCCATGGTACGAAGCCTCCAGTGATGATCACTGGCACGAAGCCTCCAGTGATGATCCATGGCATGAAGCCTCCAGTGATGATCCATGGCACGAAGCCTCCAGTTATGATCCATGGCACGAAACCTCCAGTGATGATCCATGGCACGAAGCCTCCAGTGATGATCCATGGCACGAAGCCTCCAGTGATAATCCATGGTACAAAGCCTCCAGTGATGATCACTGGCACGAAGCCTCCAGTGATGATCACTGGCAAGAAGCCTTCAGTGATGATCCATGGCACGAAGCCTCCAGTGATGATCCATGGTACGAAGCCTCCAGTGATAATCCATGGTACAAAGCCTCCAGTGATGATCACTGGCACGAAGCCTCCATTGATGATCACTGGCAAGAAGCCTTCAGTGATGATCCATGGCAAGAAGCATCCAGTGATGATCCATGGGACGGAGGCTCCAGTGATGATCACTGGCAAGAAGCCTCCAGTGATGATCCATGGCACGAAACCTCCAGTGATGATCCATGGCACGAAGCCTCCAGTGATGATCACTGGCAAGAAGCCTCCAGTGATGATCCATGGCAAGAAGCCTCCAGTGATGATCCATGGCACGAAGCCTCCAGTGTTGATCACTGGCAAGAAGCCTCCAGTGATGATCCATGGCACGAAACCTCCAGTGATGATCCATGGCACGAAACCTCCAGTGATGATCCATGGCACGAAGCCTCCAGTGATGATCCATGGCACGAAGCCTCCAGTGATGATCCATGGCACGAAGTCTCCGACGACGGCCTCCAATCCGGAGCCTCCAGTGACGGTCTCCAGTCCAGAGCCTCCAGCGAGGGTCTCCAGTCCGGAGCCTCCAGCAACGACGGTCTCCAGTCCGGAGCCTCCAGCAACGATGTTTTCTATTTTTTTGGTGTTTGGCCGGGTGTGATTCTCAATCAGAGGCAGCTGTCTATCGTTGTCTCTGATTGAGAATCATACTTAGGCAGCTTTTTCCGACCTGTGTTTTGTGGGTAGTTGTTTTCTGTTTAGTTTGGTTACCTTACAGAACTGTTTGTTTGGCTCTTTGTTATTTTTGTTCAAAGTGTTCTGAGTTAATAAAAAATCATGGACACGTATCACGCTACGCTTTGGTCCACTCCTCATTCTTCATCAGACGAGCGTTACAAGTCCCTATCGAATTCACAGTGGGATATGGGTTATGTTGCACTTCCAAAGGCTTCCACTAGATGTCAACCGTCTTTAGAATGTTGTTTCAGGCTTCTTCCGTGAAGTGGGACCGGATGAGAGCTCTTTGAGTCAGTGGTCTGACAGAGAGACACGCACTGGTCACGTGCATTTCACATGAGAGCGACCTGCGTTCCATTGCTTTTCTACAGACAATGGAATTCTCCGGTTGGAACATTATTGAACATTTATGATAAAAACATCCTAAAGATTGATTCTATTCTTAGTTTGACAAGTGTCTTCGACCTGTAATATAACTTTTTGAACTTTTCGTCCGACTGGACCTGAACACGCTTTTGGATTTGTTTACCAAACGCCCTAAAAATTAAAAAAACTCAGATTATGCTTATTCCGTAAAGTTGTTTTAAAATCTGACACAGAGGTTTCAGAACCACCCATCCCGGATCCGGGATAATTGTCATCAACTACGCTAAATAGCATAGCGCAACAGTCAAATAATCTTACTAGAAAATATTCATATTCATGAAATCACAAGTGAAATATAGCGAAACACAGCTTAGCCTTTTGTTATGGAGAAGTGTAGCTAAAATTCCATGCATAACACTTGAATTTTCATAAACATTTATAATGAGTATTTCTGTGAATTCATGTGGCACTCTGCACAATCACAGCATGTTTTAGTACTGAACGTAACGTGCCAACATAAAATGAGATTCTTTGATATAAATATGCACTTTATCGAACAAAAGATCCATGTATTGTGTAACATGAAACCCTATGAGTGTCATCTGATGAAGATCATTAAAGGTTAGTGATTAAGTTTATCTCTATTTGTCCTATTTTGTGACTCCTCTCTTTGGCTGGAAAAATGGCTTGGTTTTTCTGTGGCTTGGTGGTGACCTAATATAATCGTTTGTGGAGCTTTTGCTGTAAAGCATTTTTTAAATCAGACACTGTGGCTGAATTACGAGAATTTTATCTTTAAAATGGTGCCTAATACTTGTATGTTTGAGAAATTTGATTTATGAGATTTCTGTTGATTTGTATTTGGCACCCTGTAATTTCATTGGCTGTTGGCGAGGGGTTCCGCTAGCGGAAAGGGGTTAATGTTAATCAGGACATAATACCAGGACATATGCAGTGAGTGAATGGGAAACAGATGTGGGTTAAAGTCACATGATTTACAGATATATATATCAGAGCTTAGAAAAGACAATTATTTAAAAAAAATGTGTCTATGGAGGTGGACATCATGTTGCCATTGACCACCAAGAAATATCTATTATAAGCACTGATGTCAACATTGATAACAGTTTTGACATTTATTGCAGTTTGCAATGGAAATTCTCATCATCAATTCCTTCATATCGTTGACAGTTTAGACACCTCAGTTCTCAGCTAACTAGAACCTGCCAAGAACAGATATAGGACCTGCATAAATTCTCATCAACCACCTTCTCTCAGTCCGGAGAATGGACCCTGGGCTCAGTGAGGTAATATCCATTACCCATCAGGCCAGTGGTAGCCCTGGGCCATACCATCAATAGAGGGGCAGAAATTAAACCATCTGCTATGGCCATCTGCACTCTTGTTATGAATAAGTCCTCGTCCAATTCTGCTCCTTTCTTCCTTTTATCAATTTCCTTTCTACCGCTCTCTACCTCATCTCTGCCTGATCTCTGCCTCTCTCTGCCTCTCTCTACCTCATCTCTACCTCTCTCTACCGCTCTCTACCGATCTCTTCTCTCTACCTCATTTTATCTCCCTCTACCTCACCTCCACCTCATCTCTACTGCTCTCTACCCCATCTCACCTAATCTCTACCTTTCTCTACCACTCTAACTCCCTCTACCTCTCTCTACCTCATCTCTAAAACTCTATACCTCATCCCTACCTCATCTCTACCTAATCTGTACCTCTCTCTGCCACTCTCTACCTCTCTCTACCTCTCTCTACCTATCTCTTCTCTCTCTACCTCATCTTTACCTCTCTACCTCATCATTACCTCTCTCTACCTCATTTCTACTCCTCTCTACTTCCCTCTACCTCCTCTCTACCTCATCTCTACCTCTCTCTTCATATCTCTTCTATCTCTACCTCATCTCTACCTCTCTTTACCTAATCTCTACCAAATCTCTAATGCTCTATACCTCAGCTCTACCTCATCTCTACCACTCTCTAAATCATGTCTACCTCATCTCTACCTCATCTCTACCTCTCTCTACCTCATTACTACTGCGCTCTACCTCTCTCTACCTAATCTCTGCCTCTCTCTATCTCTCTACCTCCAGCTACCTCATATTTACCTCTCTCTACCTCATCTCTACCTCATCTCTACTGCTCTTTACCTCTCTCTAACTCTCTACCTCCCTCTTTCTCATCTCTACCTCATCTCTAACTCTACCCCTCTCTACCTCTATCTACCGCGTTTCTACTGCTCTCTACCTCCCTCTAACTCATCTCTAACTCATCTCTAGCTCATCTGTAGCTCAACTCTACCTCTCTCTAGCTCATTACTACTTCTATCTACCCCATATCTACCTCTCTCTACCCCATCTCTAATGCTCTATACCTCATCTCTACCTCTCGCTACCTAATCTATACCTATCTCTACCTCATGTCTACCTCATGTCTACCTCATCTTTACCTCTCTCTACCTCATCTGTACCTCATCTCTAATGCTATATATCTCATCTCTACCGCATATCTACCTCTCTCTACCACTCTCTACCACTCTCTACCTCTCTCTACCTCTCTATACCTATTACTTCTTTCTCTACCTCAAATGTCCCTCTCACTACCTCATCTCTACCATTCTCTACCTCATGTCTACCTCATCTATACCTCATCGCTGCCTCTCTCCACCTCTGTCTAACTCATGTTTACTGTTTTCTACCTCCCTCCACCTAATCATATCCTCCCTCTACTTCATCTCTACCTCTCTCTACCTCATCTTTACCTCTCTCTACCTCATCTCCACCTCTCTCTACATCATCTCCACCTCATCTCTACCCCTCTCTACCTCATTAATACTGCTCTATACCTCCCTCTACCCCTCTCTACATCTCTACCTCCCTCTACCTCATTTTTCCTCTCTCTACCTCATCTCTAATGCTCTATACCTCATCTCTATCTCATCTCTACCTCTCTTTACTGCTTTCTATCTCATCTCTTCCGCTCTCTACCTCATCGCTTCCACTCTCTACCTCATCTCAACCGCTCTCTACCTCCCTCTACCTCATCTCTACCTCTCTCTACCCCTCTCTACCTCTATCTTCCAAATTTATACTGCTCTCTGCCTCTCTCTACCTCTCGCATCCTATCTCTCTACCTTATCTTAAATGCTCTATTCCTCATCTTTAACTCATCTCTACCTCATCTATACCGCTCTCTACGTCATGTCTACCTCATCTCTACCTCTCTCTACCTAATCTCTACTTTCCTCGTTCTCATCTCGACCTCTCTCTACCTCATATCTACCTCATCTCTACCTCTTTCTACCTCAATACTACAGCTCTCTACCTCCCTCTACCTCATCTCTACCTCTCTCTACCTCATTTCTACCTCCTCTCTAATGCCCCATACCTCATCTCTACCTCATATCCACCTCTCTCTACATATCCACCTCTCTCTACCTCTCTCTACTACATCTCTATCGTTCTCTACCTCTCTCTAACGTCTCTTCTCTCTCTACCTCATCTTTGCCTCTCTCTACCTAATTTCTACTGCTCTTTACCTCTCTCTACCTCATCTCTACAGCTCTACCTAATTTCTACTGCTCTTTACCTCTTTACCTTTATAATATAGGTTGATATATTATCGAATAGATTTTTGAAAAACACCTTGAGGATTGATTATAAAAAACGTTTCCCATGTTTCTGTCGATATTATGGTTATAATTTGGATTTTTTTTCCGGCGATTTCTGAACATAACGTGACCAACAAACGGAGGTATTTTGGGTATAAAAATAATTTTTATGGAACAAAAGGAACATTTGCTGTCTAACTGGGAGTCTCGTGAGTGAAAACATCCGAAGATCATCAAAGGTAAACGGTTATTTTTATTGCTTTTCTGATTTTCGTGACCAAGCTTCCTGCTGCTAGCTGGACATAATGCTATGCTAGGCTATCGATAAACTTACACAAACGCTTGTCTTGCTTCGGCTGTAAAGCATAATTTCAAAATCTGAGATGACAGGGTGATTAACAAAAGGCTAAGCTGTGTTTCATTATATTTCACTTGTGATTTCATGAATATGAATATTTTAGAGTAATATATTTTGACCGTTGTGCT
Organism: Oncorhynchus nerka; assembly: GCF_034236695.1. Lineage (NCBI taxonomy): Eukaryota > Metazoa > Chordata > Actinopteri > Salmoniformes > Salmonidae > Oncorhynchus > Oncorhynchus nerka. The sequence goes on from NC_088408.1 coordinate 86,061,762, forward strand.
TTGCTAATTAGTGTAGTTGATGACAATTCTCCCGGAACTTGGATGGGTAGTTCCAAGATTAACCTGTTGCTTCTACTCGGGACGCTTGCGTCCCAACTAGAGCTCTGGAAATGCAAATGCGCTACGCTAAATGCTAATAGTATTAGTTAAAACTCAAAAGTTCATTAAAATACACATGCAGGGTATCGAATTAAAGCTACACTCGTTGTGAATCCAGGCAACAAGTCAGATTTTTAAAATGTTTTTCGGCGAAAGCATGAGAAGCTATTATCTGATAGCATGCAACACCCCAAAAGACCCACAGGGGACGTAAACAAAATAATTAGCATTTCGGCGTTACACAAACCGCACAATAAAATAGAAAACATTCATTACCTTTCACCATCTTCTTTGTTGGCACTCCTAGATGTCCCATAAACACTATTTGGGTCTTTATTTCGATTAAATCCGTCCATATAAAGCCTAGATATCGTTATATGTAGACTGTGTGATAAACGAAAAAAACATTGTTTCAAAACGTAACGTCATTTTTTAAAATTCAAAAAGTCGACGATAAACTTTCACAAAACACTTCGAAATACGTTTGTAATGCAACTTTAGGTATTAGTAAACGTTAATAAGCGATAAAATTCATCAGGAGGCGATGTAAAGATCATTAGCTGTCCGTCTGGAAAAATGTCCGGCTAGAAACTCAACGAAAATATCCGGTCCTAGACCGGATTAGATACGGTGTCCTGTATGTGTTTGACCAAGAAAAAACTCGAAGGGAAATGACAAGACTCTAGACACCCTGTGGAAGCTGTAGGTACTGCAACCTCAGTCAATTAATTGTGGTTCACGTTTATCAATGGGTTCAAGTAGCGCATGGATATATTTTCCCCATTTTCAGTGATCAGTTTTTCCTGTGCTTTTCGATGTAAATGCCGTTCTGGTAAAGCCACAGCAGTGATTTAACCAGTTTTTTAAACGTCTGAGTGTTTTCTATCCACACAGACTAAGCAAATGCATATACTATATTCCTGGCATGAGTAGCAGGGCGCTGAAATGTTGCGCGATTTTTAACAGAATGTTCAAAAAAGTAGAGGGTCGACTGAAGAGGTTAACTTGTAAGTGTAAGTCTCTGATTGTCCACAAGAGGTCACAATGTCCTTGTCCTTAGTTGTCTGTATTAACTTTCACTTGTTCTGGAAAAGTGGTCTTCTGAGGACAGCTAATCAGCTGTGTTGATGATCCCTAGAGTTGTGATGAGAGCAGTGTAGTCGACGATGATTTCAAATCAAATCAAATTTGTTCATACATCAGCTGAAATCTCAAAGTGCTGTACAGAAACCCAGCCTAAAACCCCAAACAGCAAGCAATGCAGGTGTAGAAGCACGGTGGCTAGGAAAAACTCCATAGAAAGGCCAAAACCTAGATAGAAACCTAGAGAGGAACCAGGCTATGAGAGGTCAGCACCTCAGGAGTAAATGTCAGTTGGCTTTTCATAGGCGATCATTGACAGTATTTCTACCGCTCCTGCTACTCTAGAGAGTTGAAAACAGCAGGTCTGGGACAGGTGGATGTCCGGTGAACAGGTCAGGATTCCATAGCCGCAGGCAGAACAGTTGAAACTGGAGCAGCAGCTCGGCTAGGTGAACTGGGGACAGCAAGGAGTCATCATGCCAGGTAGTCCTGATGCATGGTCCTAGGGCTCAGGTCCTCCGAGAGAGAGAAAGAGAGAAAGAGAGAATTAGAGAGAGCATAGTTAAATTCACACAGGACACCGGATAAGACAGGAGAAATACTGCAGATATAACAGACTGATCCTAGACCCCCGACACAGAAACTACTGGAGCATAAATACTGGAGGCTTAGACAGGAGGGGTCAGGAGACACTGTGGTCCCATCCGACGATACCCCCGGACAGGGCCAAACAGGCAGGATATAACCCCACCCACTTTTCCAATGCACAGCCCCCACACCACTAGAGGGATATCTTCAACGACCAACGTACCATCCTGAGACAAGGCCGAGTATTGCCCACAAAGATCTCTGCCACAGCAAAACCAAAGGGGGGCGCCAACCCAGACAGGAAGACCACATCAGTGACTCAATCCACTCAAGTGACGCACCCCTCCTAGGGACGGCATGGAAGAGCATCAGTAAGCTTGTGACTCAGCCCCTGTAATCGGGTTAGAGGCAGAGAATCCCTGTGGAGAGAGGGGAACCGGCCAGGCAGAGACAGCAAGGGCGGTTCGTTGCTCCTGTGCCTTTCCGTTCACCTTCACACTCCTGGGCCAGACTACACTCAATCATAGGAACTACGGAAGAGATGAGTCTTCATTAAAGACTTAAAGGTTTCAGACCGAGTCTGCGTCTCTCATATGGGTAGGCAGACCATTCCATAAAAATGGAGCTCTATAGGAGACAGCCCTGCCTCCAACTGTTTGCTTAGAAATTCTAGGGACAATTAGGAGGCCTGCGTCTTGTGACTGTAGCGTACTTGTAGGTATGTACGGCAGGACCAAATCGGAAAGCCCATGTAATGGTAGGAGCAAGCCCATGTAATGCTTTGTAGGTTAGCAGTAAAACCTTGAAATCAGCCCTTGCCTTAACAGGAAGCCAGTGTAGAAAGGCTAGCACTGGAGTAATATGATTACATTTTTTGGTTCTAGTCAAGATTATAGCAGCCGTATTTAGCACAAACGGAAGATTATTTAGTGCTTTATCCGCCTAGCCGGAAAGTAGAACATTTCAGTAGTCTAACCTAGAAGTGACAAATCATTTTTGGACAGAAAATGTCTGATTTTCAAATTTTTGCAATGTTACGTAGAATGACTGGGTGGTCCTATTTAAATTCACATTCTTACAGTATTTAGAGCAGCTACTCAACCGTTACATTGATTGTTAGAGGCTAGTTTTCCTTTTTCAACTCGTGTTGATTTTCAGGGTCGTGACCAATGGAGACCTAGCTGCAGCTTGTGGTCCTTCTATTCTAGTATTTTCATTCTTAACTCAATCTTTTACACACTTGGGTAAAAAAGGAGTGTTTACATCATACTGACACGCTCTCTAAACTCCCTCAGGCGTGGATACAGGGCAAAACATCATCAAAAACAGTTAGAAAACATTCATCACATTCCTATCTTAATTAAAACCACTTACAGATAGGGGGCAGTATTTTCACTTTGGATGAATTGCGTGCCCATAGTGAACTGCATCAAAATCTGTCCTAAATTGCTAATATATGCATATTATAATTAATATTGGATAGAAAACACTCTGAAGTTTCTAAAACCATTTGAATTATGTCTGTGAGTATAACAGAACTCACAGAGCAGGCAATCTTCCAAACAAGTTTTGAAATCTTGAAAGTTAGGGCAACTTTGACGTCATCGCCCCCTCCCTTCCCAACAAGTTATGGATCTGGTAACACTTCCTACGTCTTCCACCAGATGTCCTCATTCAGTAGAAAGTGTAACATCCTGAAGATTGATTCTGCACTTAGTTTGACCAGTTTCTTCGACCTGTAATATGTCTTTTGGAAGTTTTGGAATTTTTCATGCAAAGTTATCCTGGACCAGAAGTCATTTTTTGGGCATGTGAGCTGAAAGTGATAGCAAATGCTGCTACTTGGACACTAGAATTGAAAATTATGAAACAAAACGATTTGTTGTTGACCTAGGACTCCTTGTACTACATTCTGATGAAAGATCATCAAAGGTAAGGGAATATTTATGTTGTAATTTTGTATTTCTGTTGACTCCAACATGGCGGAGAAATATTGTTACGTCTGAGCGCCATCTCAGATTATTGCAATGTTAGGCTTTTTCCGTAACGTAAAAAAAAATGTGACAGCAGTTGCATTAAGAACCAGTGTATCTTTAATTATATGTAGAACATGTATCTTTAGTCAAAGTTTATGATGAGTATTTCTGTTATCTGGCGGAGCTTTCTATAATTCCTCCGGATATTTTGGAGGCATTTCTGAACATGGCGTCAATGTAAACCGAGATTTATGGATATAAAATGCATATTATCGAACAAAACATAAAATGTACTGTGTAACATTTATAGAGGGAAGGAGGGAGCCTAGTGGTTAGAGCGTTGGACTAGTAACCGAAAGGTTGCAAGTGTTTTGAGGTACAAATCTGTCGTTCTGCCCCTGAACAGGCAGTTAACCCACTGTTCTTAGGCCGTCATTGAAATTAAGAATTTGTTCTTTAACTGACTTGCCTAGTAAAATAAAGGTAAAATAAAAACATATCATATGACTGTCATCTGATGAAGATTTTCAAGAGGTTAGTGATTGATTTTTTTTATTTATCCTGCTTTTGTGACTATCTTTTGCTGGAAAAAAATGGCTACGTTTTTTCTGTGGTTGGTGGTGGTCTAACATAAATATATGTTGTGTTTTCGCTGTAAAACATTTAAAAAATCTGACACGCTGGGTAGATGAACAAGGTGTTTATCTTTCATTTGAGGTATTGGACTTGTTAATGTGTTAGGTTAAATATTTCTAAAGAATATTTTTGCATTCCCTGCGCCACCTTTTCAGCTGAACGGGGGGGTGGGGTTCCCTGGGGGGAACCCATCGCCTCAACAGGTTTTAACCAAAAGTATTTTCTTCATCTTTTATATTTCCTACACAGCGTAAAGGATGTAAACCTGATATACACAGTGTGAAAGCTCTTGAAGGTACAATATTTTCGTTAAATCACTTTAATACTATTTTTTATGACAAAATAGACATGAATTTCCCATCATTCCCCACATTCGGATGTTGAAATATATTGTACCAGTGTTTCCTGTTGGACTTTAAAGTTTTTGGGTGGCAAAACCTTCTGTAACACAGTGATTCCATTCACTAACAATAGAGACCAAAATGAGTCGTCTGCTGCCTACAATTTACCATTGACGTGAGGTGTCATAAAACCCCCACACCAATCCCCCCTCCCCTCTGCAGGTGAGAGGGCTCTGTAGACGCTGATCCATTGTAACCTGATCTTTGGGTCCTCACAGGAGAGTCATGACACATGACAACTCATAATCAGTTCCCTTCCTTTCTAATCAACACTCAATCCCAGAGCTGTCCTTTCCTTCCTTACGAGCAAATTTGTTTTTCGTCTGAATTAAATTCTTCTCTGGAAATACTTCTATCACCTATCAAGTTCTTTCAGATAAAAGGTGACCAGAAAATCAAACAAGTAAAGGAAGTTGTGTAAGGTTATTGGAACAAATCCAATTCTTAGAATCACATACGGTATGGGTCAGAACAGAACCTCTCTCTCTCTCCCCAGTCCCCTCCCTCCTTCCCTCTCTCCTCCAACTGATTGATGGTCTGAGTGTAGTGAACATTGTGGTTCATGTGAACTGTAGTGTCCCCTGGCTTGATTAGCTGTAGATTTCGGAAGTTTTCTAATGCAGAATTAATTTACAGGCGTAGGGTTTGTTGTGCGGACAAATGTTGATTTACAACTCCAGCGTCATGACATGCAGAAGATTAATCACCCTAGTCTCGTTAAATCAAAATATCTTCCAAGAGTTGCTCTCATTGTTACGGCTACAGGCAGTTCTAAGTTACAGCATGCCATGTTTTATGTAAATAGTCTTTTCAGATGTATGTATATGCGTTTCACCAAACCCCATTAAAATATTGCATTTCAATTCAATAATAGCTTTACCAGACATGTCAAAAAACACTTTTACTCTGCCACTCTACATACATGTACATCTCACACAGACATCACTGGGAAAGTGAAAACAGGGAGAATCAAGTCTAATAAAAAGTCCCTTTGCTCTAAGTGGAGTGTTTTGAGGGGTCATGGGTGTGGTTCACATTCTATGATGTTTACTGTATGTCATTCTGCCCTTTCACAACACTTACGGCTTTAAACACCTCCCACTTCAATCTGAAATAGTATACCCAACACACGCTCATAGTCATACACACACGCTCACACATACACACAAACACATAGCCATTGTAGCAGACCTCTTTGACCTCTAGGTCTAAAAAGGCATGTTAAGCCAGTTGCCAATTTGAGACTGAGTGAAGACATATACAGGCTCATTTTACAACCAGTTTATGTCAGGCTCTTAGTTTCCTGGGTCTAATTTTACGACTTGTTTCCCACTGTGTGGTCTGCCCCTAATAGAGAGAGGAGGAGACAAGAGAGAGAAAGAGAGATCACAGCAGCAAGATATGTGACCTGTTGCCACAAGAAAAGGGCAACCAGTGAAGAACAAACACCATTGTAAATACAACCCATATTTAAGTTGATTTATTTTCCCTTTTGTACTTGAACTATTTGCACATTGTTACAATGCTGTATGTAACATGACATTTGTATTGTTTTTTGTGTTATGTTTACTGTACATTTTTAGTGTTTATTTAACTTTTGTTTATTATCTATTTCACTTGCTTTCACAAGGTTAACATATGTTTCCCATGCCAATAAAGCCCTTGAATTGAATTGAATTAAATTGAGAGAGAGAGAAACTCCCACATCTATCAAGTGAAATATCACAGTGTGCCATTATGCACAACAAGCTCTCACAGTCTCACGTAAGAATTAGACATTCGTCCATGTTTCTCAAACGTCAAATTTCGAAGTGGTTGCAAACGTCAAATTTCAAAGTGTTTGAGGTTAAGTTAAGGCATAAACTCTGAAATCTTGAGGTTAGGCATAAACTCTGAAATCTTGAAGTTAGGCATAAACTCTGAAATATTAAGTTAAGGCATAAACTCTGAAATGTTAAGGTTAGGCATAAACTCTGAAATATTAAGGTTGGGCATAAACTCTGAAATATTAAGGTTAGGCATAAACTCTGAAATCTTAAGGTTAGGCATAAACTCTGAAATATTAAGGTTAGGCATAAACTCTGAATGGTTAAGATAAGGGTTAAGGTTGGGGATAGTCTTAAAACAGAACTTTCAATAACAACCTTCTGTGACTGGATTTGTACATGCAACCTTTGGCATCCACAGCACCCTAACAAAACCAAAACATACTTGAAGGTAACAACGCTCACTGTTGCTCCTAGTGGACCGTTTATATATCATCTCCCGACCGACGTTCTCAGACATGTATGGACGTCGAATACTGACTTGTATCATGCATGACCTGGCTGCACAGATGCAAGATGTGTGACCTGTTGCCATAAGAAAAGGGCAACCACTAAAGCACTAACACCACTGTAAATACTAACTATATTTATCAGTTTATTTGTTTGCCCTTTCATACTTCAACTATTTGCACATTGTTACAACACTGTACATAGCCATAATATAACATTTGAAATGTCTATATTCTTTTAAAACTTTTGTGTTTACTGTTAACTTCTGATTGATAATTTCTCTTTTGTTTATTATCTATTCCACTTGCTTTGGCAATGTAAACATGTTTCCCAAGCCAATAAAGCCTTTGAATTTAATTAAATGTAATTGAGAGAGAAATAGAGAGAGAGAGAGAGACAAAGAGAGAGTGATAGGGGAGGGAGAAACAGAGAGTGAGACAGAGAGAGAGGAGGATGAGGAGGACAGGAGAGAGGGAGTTGGTGGGGGTGGGGGGAGGGACAGAGTGCACAGAAGCAGAATAGATGAATGATTATATGTCTCTGTGGCCCCCTCTCCAGTTGTGTTTTACAGAGGGCTTCCATCAGAATTAACCAGTATCAACCACATGAAGTTCATGCTAAGACAATTGCATTCACACAGTTCTACTTCCTGATAGTGTAGATAGAGGATGGGACCACTGGCTAGTCTGAGTAGACTTTAATTAAAGCACTGTACAACAGATGCACCCAGCTGTGTATTTTCTCTGTGATTCAGAAGACATGTTGCAAGCTCTAAGGAGTGTGTGTGTTGTGTGTGTTGTGTGTGTGTGTATAATGAGGTTATAGAAAAGGGCTCTGCTGCGTTAAAGGCCCACTAATGAGAGAAAGAGAGAGGAAGAGGAAGGAGAAGGACAGGTGTTTCATATTTTGGTGTGAACCAGACCAGAGGAGAGGATTGTTTTTACTCTGCTTTCTCCTCTCCCAGCACAGGGAGGAGGGAAAGTATAGAGGGAGTGGAGGGAGAGGTGGAATGAGAATGGAGGAGAGGTCAAGAAAAGGAGAGAGATCTAAAGAAAGGGAGAAAAGAAGGAGAGCGAAAGACTAGGAGAAAATATAGAAATTAGGAAAATATTTGACTTGGGGAAATGAGTGAGCAGGAGAGAGGAAGGACAAAGAGTGAGAATATCAGAGAGGAAAGAGAAACGAGGAGACGAGAGCAACACGAAGAGATGGCAGACAAGGAATGTAAAGAATAGAGGGGTAGAAAGAGGAGAGGATGGAGAAAGTGGAGTTTTGAGGGGATTATGAAGTTGCCCTGTTTGGTCTCTTCCTCTGGCCCTCGTCTCTCGTGACAGAGTAGTGAAAGAGGCTTATTACTGAGCTATGCATCACAGAACGTGTGTGTTAATTAATATTGTCTAAAAGGGTTCCTATGAGACCCGTCGTCTCAACTCTGGCCTGTACAGACAGCATGCTACTGACCTCATGACTATCAGCCTAATCAAACACATACAAACACATGCACAGACGAGCACATACACACACACACAAACTCTCTCTCTCTCTCACACACACACACACACACACACACACACACACACACACACACACACACACACACACACACACACACACACACACACACACACACACACACACACACACACACACACACACACACACACACACACACACACTTGCTCAACCTTCTAAACTGGAATGACAATGTGGCAACTTGCAAAATCTATGCATCTAATAGCAATCTGGCTGGTGTCCAGTACTTTTATTCTTCTTATGAAAATCAATGACAAAACAGCATAAGAGTCAGACGACACAACAGTAGTAGGCTTGATTACCAAATATGACGAGACAGCCTACAGAGAGGAGGTGAGGGCTCTGGGAGTGTGGTGCCAGGAAAATAACCTCTCACTCAACATCAACAAAACAAAGGAGATGATCGTGGACTTCAGGAAACAGCAGAAGTAGCCCCCCTCGGCGTACACATCACAGACAAACTGAAATGGTCCACCCACACAGAAGTGTGGTGAAGAAGGCGCAACAGCTTATCTCTCAATTCAAGAAAATGTGTCTATACTATACTTTGACCCTTGATAACGAGCTTTATGTTGTAAATCCATTACATGATCACTGCCCATATCATTGCATAGTGTAGAAATTACATGAGAGTTCAGGGGCCTTGCTTTAGTAAAGTTAACCATTTTCACTGTAGTGTTCAAAACGTATTTCAAGCTGTCAGGCATTCCCTTGGCAGCAAGAGAATCTCTATGGATGCTGTAGTGTACCCAAGCGGCGTTGGGAGCAACTGCTTGCATGCACGTTACCACTCCACTATGTCTCCCTGTCATGGCATTTGCGCCATCAGTACAGATACCAACACATCTTGACCACTAAAGTCCATTGGACGTCACAAAGCTGTCCAGTACTTTAAATCCTCTCATGTTGCCCTGGTTTCCAGCGGTTTGCAGAAGAGGATATCTTCCTTAAACGTAACAGACATATACCAGGAGCTGTGCCATGCCTGCCATGTCTGTTGACTCATCCAACAGTAACGCAAATGATTCAGTGGCTTGTATGTGAAGCAGCAATTGTTTCAAAGCATCTCCTGCCATACCACTGAGGCGCCGTGAAACAGTGGTTTGATGAAGACATTGTCTGTGTAGTTTTTTTGTCCTTTTCCCCTCAGCATTGTCCCAGCCATATGCGCGGCAGCAGGAAGAATGAAGTCCTCTACAATAGTATGGGGTTTGCCTGTCCTAGCCACTCGGTAGCTCACCATATAAGATGCTTCTAACCCCTTCTTATTAATGGTATCTGTTGCTTTTTTACATGTCTTACTACTCGAAAGTCGTCTTTATTCTTCCTCAAAAAACACCAGTGGCTTATTTTTCAAATTGTCATGTTTCGCTTCTAAATGTCTGCACAAGAGAGAAGGTTTCCAGCGAGAGAGTAACGGTTGTGTTGTTATTTCGTGTTGTTATTTTGCTGAACACTAGATGGTTTCGTTTTACTTTTGGCAGTGAAACGAGGCTACTTAGGCGAGAAAAATCTTGCCAAAATGTATAGCCTCGTTGGAAAATATAAATATACTGTTTGAATATGTACATTTTTTTTTTTTTGTTATTTGGCGTACCCCCGAAGGCATTGCCCAGTTTGGGAATACCTGGACTAGACTAAACTAGACGGTCAGGTGACGGCTGGTAGTTTGCAAGACTAACCGCCTATGAGCTTAACATGACACAGACACAGACACACACACACAGACACACACACACACACATTTCCACACCACTCAAGTTCATTTAAATGGTATGGATTTTACGCCACACGCAACATAAATATCATAAGCAAGCATTCCGATGGGCGCTAAGCTACAATAAATATTGCTTAAAATATATGTTGTGGGCAGTGAGTTGATCTATTCAGCTAATATATGTATTTATGAACTGGAATAAAAACATATCGTTACATGGAGTGGGCTAGGCTGCAAAGACATGAAGAAGTGATGCAATCTACCTGAACTATAGCATTCAGGTCTATACACAGAGCACAGACATGTGGATAATATCGTGGTGCCATATTGAACATGTACAAATCTAACGCAGTGGGCTCTACGTTCCACAGAAAGGATTTCATTCTTTCTTTTTAATGTATAATCTAGAAACCAGGTGTGTACCCAGCAAACCAATATTGGTTCTGTGAATGCTCTGAAAACATTCATTAGGTCGCCCCAAAAGTTCTAATAACACAAAAACTGTTCTGTTTATACAAACATGATTATACATGTTTGTATAAAACATTTGCCTGATGTTGAAAGAACGTTGCCAGACGACATTTTGTTATTACATTACCTGGAAACATGTTTTTATTCACCATTGAAACCAGGGTCTCTTCCGGAAGGGAGCCTTGTTTATATAATTCATAGACAAAATCAAATCAAAATCTGAAAAAAAACTAATTAAAATACAGCACAACAAACATCCAGAAAAAACAGCCACATTCCTTAACAAATAGTTCCCCCCTACTAGCACTGACTTTGCTAATAGCTAATTTAGTGAAGAAAATGTACTTGCTATGACTGAGATACAATGCCTTCAGAAAGTACTCATATACCCCTTGACTTATTCCACATTTTGTTACGGTACAGAGTTCAAAATGGATTAAAAATGTCTTTCTCTCACCCAAAGTTCTCTAATGACAAAGTGAAAACATGTTTTTACTTTTTACATAAGAATTCAAACCCCTGAGTCAATACTTTGTAGAAGCACCTTTGCAGCGATTACAGCTGTGAGTCTTTATGGGTAAGTCTCCAAGAACTTTCCACACCTGGATTGTGCAACATTTGGCCATCATTTTTTCCCCAAAATGTTTTGCAGTATTACTTTAGTGTTTCATTACAAACAAGATATATGTTTTGGAATAATTTTATTCTGTACAGGATTCCTTCTTTTCCCTTCGTCAATTAGGTTAATATTGTTGTTGATCCATCCTCAGTTTTCTCCTACCACAGCCATTAAACTAAAGTCACCATCAGTGGTGTAAAGTACTTAAGTAAAATACTTTAAAGTACTACTTAAGTAGGTTTTTGGGGCATCTGTTACTTTACTATTTGTATTTTTGACAACTTTTACTTTTATTTCACTACATTCCCAAAGACAAGATTGCTATTTTTACCCCATACATTTTCCCTGACAACCAAAAGTACTTGTCACATTTTGAATGCTTAGCAGGACAGGAAAATGGTCCAATGGTCCAATTCACAATTCACACAGTCATCCCAACTGCCTCTGGCTTGGTGGACTCACTAAACACAAATGCATCTCTTGTAAATAATGTCTGAATGTCTGAGTGTGGCCCTGGCTATCCCATACATTTTTAAAACAAGAAAATGATGTCGTCCGCTATGCTTAATATAAGCAATTTAAAATTATTTATAATTTTACTTTTGATACTTAAGTATATTAAAAACCAAATACTTTGACTTTTACTCAAGTAGTAGTTTACTTACTGCCTGGCTTTCACTTTTACTTGAGTAACTATCTATTAGGGTATCTATACTTTTGCTCAAGTATGACATTTGGGTACTTTTTCCACCACTGGTACCATTGGCCTCATGGTGAAATCCCTTCGTATTTTCCTGACTTAGGACGGACACCTGTTTATATGAGGTGACTGGGTGGATTGATACACCATCCAAAGTATAATTAATAACTTCACCATGCTCAAACGGATATTCACTGTCTGCTTTTACCCATCTACCAATACAGTAGATGCCCTTCTTTGTGAGGCATTGGAAAACCTCCCTGGTCTTAGTGATTGAATCTGTGTTTGAAATTCACTGCTTGACTGAGGGACCTTAGAGATAACGTGTGTGGTACAGAGATAAGGTAGTCATTCAACAATCATGTTAAACACTATTATTGCACACAGAGTGACTCCATGCAACTTATTATGTGACTTGTTAAGCACATTCTTACTCCTGAACTTATTTAGGATTCCCATATCAAAGGGGTTGGATATTTATTGACTCAAGACATTCAGCTTTAATTTCTAAAAAATGTTTACAAATTTCGAAAAACATAATTTTACTTTGACATTGTGTGTTGACCCGTGACAAAATTTTTTTTTTTTTAAATTCAGGCTGTAACACAACAAAATGTTGTAAAATTCAAGGGGTGTGATTACTTTCTGAAAGCACTGTTCAATATGTGGAAGTCTCACCTAGCTATCTTAATTGTGACTAGGGGGCATTTTCATTTTTGAAAAAAAAAAAACGTTCCCGAGGTAAACGAGATATTTTGTCAGGACAAGATGCCTGAATATGCATATAATTGACAGCTTAGGATAGAAAACACTCTAAAGTTTCAAAAATTGTAAAAATATTGTCTGCGAGAACTGATGTTGCAGGCGAAAGCCTGAGAAAAATCCAATCCGGAAGTGCCTCATGTTTTGAAAGCGCTGTTTTGAAAGCGCTGCGTTCCAATGTCATTGAGCAGTGAATGGGCTATCAACCAGATTACTCTTTCTCCGTATTCCGTAAGGTGTTTACAGCATTGTGACATAGTTTTACGTATTTATGTTGAAGAATAACCGTAGGCGGCTACATTGCGCAAGTGGTCACATGATGCTCCCAGAGAGATTCTCACGTAAAATACACAGGTAGCCATTACTCCAATCGGTCCTACTGAAAAACTAATTGTCCCGATGGATATATTATCGAATAGATATTTGAAAAACACCTTGAGGGTTGATTATAAACAACGTTTGCCATGTTTCTGTCGATATTATGGAGCTAATTTGGAATATTTTTCACCGTTTTCGTGACTACAATTTCCGGGTGATTTCTCAGCCAAACGTGAAGAACAAACGGAGAAAAAGGAAAAAAAGGAACATTTGCTATCTAACTGGGAGTCTCGTGAGTGAAAACATCCGAGGCTCAAAGGTAAACAATTTAATTTGATTGCTTTTCTGATTTCTGTGACCAAGTTACCTGCTGCTAGCTGGACAAAATGCTATGCTAGGCTATCGATAAACTTACACAAATGCTTGTCTAGCTTTGGCTGTAAAGCATATTATGAAAATCTGAGATGACAGGGTGACCGGCTAACCGGTGTCTCAATATATTTCACTTGTGATTTTCATGAATAGGAATATTTTCTAGTAATATTTATGTCCGTTGCGTTATGCTAATTAGTGTCAGATGATGACAACGGTCCCATTCACGGGATGGGATGTCACTAGAGGTTAAAAGATTAATGCACTAACTGTAAGTCACTCTGGATAAGTGTCTGCTAAATGACTAATATGTTCATGTACAGTGGGGCAAAAAAAGTATTTAGTCAGCCACCAATTGTGCAAGTTCCCCCACTTAAAAAGATGAGAGAGGCCTGTAATTTTCATCATTGGTACACTTCAACTATGACAGACAAAATGATAAGAAAAAAAATCCAGGAAAATCACATTGTAGGATTTTTAATGAATTTATTTGCAAATTATGGTGGAAAATAAGTATTTGGTCAATAACAAAAGTTTATCTCAATACTTTGTTATTTACCCTTTGTTGGCAATGACAGAGGTCAAACGTTTTCTGTAAGTCTTCACAAGGTTTTCACACACTGTTGCTGGTATTTTGGCCCATTCCTCCATGCAGATCTCCTCTAGATCAGTGATGTTTTGGGGCTGTTGCTGGGCAACACGGACTTTCAACTCCCTCCATAGATTTTCTATGGGGTTGAGACCTGGAGACTGGCTAGGCCACTCCAGGACCTTGAAATGCTTCTTACGAAGCCACTCCTTCGTTGCCCGGGCGATGTGTTTGGGATCATTGTCATGCTGAAAGACACAGCCACGTTTCATCTTCAATGCCCTTGCTGTTTTCACTCAAAATCTCACGATACATGGCCCCATTCATTATTTCCTTTACACGGATCAGTCGTCCTAGTCCCTTTGCAGAAAAACAGCCCCAAAGCATGATGTTTCCACCCCCATGCTTCACAGTAGGTATGGTGTTCTTTGGATGCAACTCAGAATTCTTTGTCCTCCAAACACGACGAGTTGAGTTTTTACCAAAAGGTTGGTTTCATCTGACCGTATGACATTCTCCCAATCTTCTTCTGGATCATCCAAATGCTCTCTAGCAAACTTCAGACGGGCCTGGACATGTACGGGCTTAAGCAGGGGGACACGTCTGGCACTGCAGGATTTGAGTCCCTGGCGGCATAGTGTGTTACTGATGGTATGCTTTGTTACTTTGGTCCCAGCTCTCTGCAGGTCATTCACTAGGTCCCCCCGTGTGGTTCTGGGATTTTTGCTCACCGTTCTTGTGATCATTTTGACCCCACGGGGTGAGATCTTGCGTGGAGCCCCAAATCGAGGGAGATTATCAGTGGTCTTGTATGTCTTCCATTTCTTAATAATTGCTCCCACAATTGATTTCTTCAAACCAAGATGCTTACCTATTGCAGATTCAGTCTTCCCAGCCTGGTGCAGGTCTACAATTTTGTTTCTGGTGTCCTTTGACAGCTCTTTGGTCTTGGCCATAGTGGAGTTTGGAGTGTGACTGTTTGAGGTTGTGGACAGGTGTCTTTTATACTGATAACAAGTTCAAACAGGTGCCATTAATACAGGTAACGAGTGGAGGACAGAGGAGCCTCTTAAAGAAGAAATTACAAGTCTGTGAGAGCCAGAAATCTTGCTTGTAGGAGACCAAATACTTATTTTCCACCACAATTTGCAAATAAATTAATTAAAAATCCTACAATGTGATTTTCTGGATTTTTTTTCTCATTTTGTCTGTCATAGTTGAAGTGTACCTATGATGAAAATTGCAGGCCTCTCTCATCTTTTTAAGTGGGAGAACTTGCACAATTGGTGGCTGATTAAATACTTTTTTGCCCCTCTGTGTGCAATCAGTGGCAAGTGATCAATGAACTCCCAGAGGGAGAGGTGACAGCCAAAAGATGCTGGGGCCCTTTGGGATTGTAGTTTGACACCCCACATAAAGTATAGATCTTTGAATAACATCTATGGATGGATCTACAGGAATGTGTGGCAATGCTTTCCATAGTTATGGGGATTTCATGGTTTGATGTTAACAGTCCTGAAGGCCTTTATCTCTGAGCAGGAAACCGGCCCAACAAGCCAGTCTCCACTCCCTGGCCATGTTAGAGCAGTTGGTAAAATACTTTCTCACCACAAACCCACATTTCAACCAATAACCCTTAACCCCTGACCATAACCCCTTAAGTAAGAAAAAAAGGTTGTCCTACTTATTCATCAGTTCTTACAATATTTATTTTGTCCTTTCCAACATGACTATCTAGTGATGACCGATCTCAAAATTATAGGGATTTACCCAGAGTCTGGTATGAAGATGGCTCAGAATTGACCTATGACTTTCTCTATGCTATAGGAACATAGGTAAGTTCAAATGGAAAACAGTTTGTTGTTCAATTGATTTCTCTTAAATAGCCATGATGGAACAGAAACCTTATCATGGAAATGGTTTCACCACTCACACAATCTCAAGCCAAGCACTAGGAATAACACATGCCAGTCAAAATCAACAGGAGTCACACTCATTTAATACATATTCCTTCTGTCCATCCTTTAACTTTAGGTGTGACATTTCATTTTGTAAATGTTTCTTCACTGCATTGAGTGTTGTATTATAGGTGTATTATAGATGTATTCTCGGTGCGTTGTAGGTGCGTTGTAGGTGTCACGGACTGACTTGAAGCCCGTAACAAAAAGGGAGACAACATGGAGATAAAGAATAACAAAAAATATTTAATAACTGAAGTAACCTATATACAATAAACAATGGTGTATGTAGTCAGTAGTGTAAGTGAGTGGTTGTGTGCATGGATGTGATAAAGAGGGGTGTTGAAAGGTGCCAACACAAATAAACAAAATGGTCACAAAAGTGCCACAACCAAAATCAAACAGTGTCTGAATGGAGAGAGTCTCCTCAATGAATGGGGAAGAGGTGTATTCATCCAGTGACACACCCGGGCCCCTGGTATAGGAATGCCACCAAAAATTCTGAAATTTCTATCCCCAATTACAACTTTTTCCATCAAGACAGAACTGCTGAAGGGGGCTGAATTGCAATCTACTGTAGAGATAGTAAGCCTGCAGAGTTCTGTCAATCTAGGTCTATGCCCAAATGGTTCGAGCTTCTACTTTTAACGATCCATCTCTCCAGAAATAAGTCCCTCACTGTTGCCACTTGTTATAGACCCCCCTCAGCTCCCAGCTCTGCCCTGGACATCATATGTGAATTGATTGCCCCCCATCTATCGTCAGAGTTTGTACTGCTATGTGACCTAAATTGGGATATGTTTAACACCCCGTCCGTCCTACAATCTAAGCTAGATGCCCTCAATCTCACACAAATTATCAAGGAACCTACCAGGTACAACCCCAAATCCGTAAACATGGGCACCCTCGTAGATATCATCCTGACCAACTTGCCCTCCAAATACACCTCTGCTGTTTTCAACCAGGATCTCAGCGATCACTGCCTCATTGCCTGCATCCGTTATGGGTCAAACGACCACCCCTCATCACTGTCAAACACACCCTAAAACACTTCTGCGAGTAGGCCTTTCTATCGACCTGTCCCTGGCATCCTGGAAGGATATTGACCTCATCCCGTCAGTAGAGGATGCCTGGTTGTTCTTTAAAAGTGCTTTCCTCGCCATCTTAAATAAGCATGCCCCTTTAAATGTTTTAACTAAGAACAGATACAGCCCTTGGTTCACTCCAGACTTGACTGCCCTTGACCAGCTCAAAACACCCTTTTGCATACTGCACTAGGAACGAATAGTCCACGCAATATGCAACTTTTCAGGGAAGTCAGGAACCAATACACACAGTCAGTTAGGAAAGCAAATGCTTTTTCAAACAGAACTCTGCATCCTGTAGCACTAATTCCAAAAAGTTTTGGGTCACTGTAAAGTCCATGGAGAATAAGAGTACCTCCTCCCAGCTGCCACCCTCACTGAGACTAGGAAACACTGTCACCACTGATAAATCCACGATAATCGTGGACACTTCAAGAATACCACTCTCCATCAGATTGGCGTTCAATATCAACCTAACAATTTTTTTAAACGTTTATCACTAATTTCAACCTTGTAGTGTCCAGCGATCTTCAACAGCTGTTCTTTAGTACATAATTCTAACAGTTCCTCTGATGGAAAGTGAATGAAATTGTCTACATTAGACGTCAGTAAATACTAAAATAAATACAAAAAAATGATCCCGCTCTTCCCCTCTGCTGAGTACACCAGACCGGACCACAACAACGGAAACACCAATCACACGGGCACCACAGGAAAGAGATGAGATATATATGGAACTTCCCCACAATAACTCAACACTAGTCTTTGTGCGGATTCACGGTGGGGAATTACGTACTGTAGCCCTCTAGCATGGAATGAAAAACCAGCACACTGGCACATTCCCCTCAAGCCACGGATGTGCCCCCGAGACAGCTGCTCAGTCCACAGACACCACACAAAAATAACACACAAAATAACCATGCCCAACTTTTACAAAAGTGAAACACGTCGCTAAGCCTAACGGGAAAATAAAGGCTATAGCTCCGGGTAGCAAATGACACTACCCTACCCAAATCTCCCATTTGGGGTACACAGCAGATTGTCCCAACAGATTGTAGAGCAAGAGTTTCCAGCCTGGGCAGGGGCCTGGAAACTGACCCATCTACTTTCTCCAACGCAGCACAACCAACTATCCACTGAAGTGGCAAGCTTACCAAACAAACAAAGGCAACCAACACCGGGACTACCAAACATCACAACTCAAACAAGCTGTAACAAAAGATGCAAACAAAGCACCTACAGAGTTTATTGAACAATAACTCCACATTTTCTCCAAATCAAAATACTCATACCAGTTAGCCTAACACTAGTAATATAACAAAGTGCTATATGCCAAAATGTCTAGGAACCAACCTTATGATCACGGATGACTCGCACCACAACGTGAGAAACATGCCTTCAAAATCCCAGATGAGCCCCCACTTGTCACGAACCAGCTCGAGCCCGTAACAAAAAGGGAGAAAACATGAAGAATAGGAATATCTGTTAGGGACTTCCTCCTCTTCTTCCGAAGAGGAGAGGCAAAAAGGATCGGAGGACCACAATGCAGCGTGGTTATTTCGATTAATCTTTAATAAAGATAATAACGAACATTACAAAAACAATAAACGTAACGTGAAAAAAAACAAAACAGCCCTATCTGGTGCAAACAAACACAGAGACAGGAACAATCACCCACGAAACACTCAAAGAATATGGCTGCCCAAATATGGTTCCCAATCAGAGACAACGATAAATACCTGCCTCTGATTGAGAACCACTCCAGGCAACCATAGATTTTTCTAGACAACCCCACTAACCACAATCCCATACCCTAAAAAAAAACCTAGACAAAACACACCACATAAATAACCCATGTCACACCGTGGTCTGACCAAAATAATAAAGAAAACACAAAATACTAAGACCAGGGCGTGACAGAGGGACAGCTCGGGACTGAGGGACAGCTCGGGACTGAGGGGTAGCTCGGGACTGAGGGGTAGCTCGGGACTGAGGGGTAGCTCGGGCAGGTTGATGACTCTGGCAGATCCTGGCTGGCTGGTGGTTCTGGCAGATCCTGGCTGACTGGCAGCTCTGGCAGATCATGGCTGACTGGCGGATCCTGGCTGAATGGCGGATCCTGGCTGACTGGCGGATCCTGGCTGACTGGCGGCTCTGGCTGCTCCGTGCCGACTGGCGGCTCTGGCTGCTCCATGCTGACTGGCGGCTCTGGCTGCTCCATGCTGACTGGCGGCTCTGGCTGCTCCATGCTGACTGGTGGCTCTGGCTGCTCCATGCTGACTGGCGGCTCTGGCTGCTCCATGCTGACTGGCGGCTCTGGCGGCTCCATGCAGACTGGCAGCTCCTTGCAGACTGGCAGCTCCTTGCAGACTGGCAGCTCTGGCGGCTCCTTGCAGACTGGCAGCTCTGGCGGATCCTTGCAGACTGGCAGCTCTGGCTGCTCCTTGCAGACTGGCAGCTCTAGCTGCTCCTTGCAGACTGGCTGCTCCTTGCAGACTGGCAGCTCTGGCTGCTCCTTGCAGACTGGCAGCTCTGGCAGCGCTGAACAGGCGGGAGACTCCGGCAGCGCTGTAGAGGAGGAAGGTGCTGACAGCGCTGGACAGGCGAGAGACTCCGGCAGCGCTGGAGAAGAGGAAGGCTCTGGCAGCGCTGGAGAGGCAAAGCGCACTGTAGGCCTGGTGCGTGGTGCTGGCACTGGTGGTACTGGGCCGAGGACACGCACAGGAAGCCTGGTGCGGGGAGCTGCCACCGGAGGGCTGGTGCGTGGAGGTGGTACTGGATAGACCGGACCGTGCAGGCGCACTGGAGCTCTTGAGCACCGAGCCTGCCCAACCTTACCTGGTTGAATGCTTCCGGTCGCCCTGCCAGTGCGGCGAGGTGGAATAGCCCGCACTGGGATATGCAGGCGAACCGGGGACACCGTGCGCAAGGCTGGTGCCATTTAAGCCGGCCCAAGGAGACCAGATGCGTAGAGCCGGCTTCATGACACTTGACTCGATGCCCAGTCTAGCCCGGCCGATACGCGGAGCTGGTATGTACCGCACCGGGCTATGCACCCGCACTGGAGACACCGTGCGCTCTACAGCATAACACGGTGCCTGCCCGGTCTCTCTAGCCCCCCGGGAAGCACAGGAAGTTGTCGCAGGTGTCCTACCTGGTGTCACCATACTCCCTGTGTGCCTCCCCCCAATACATTTTTGGGGCTGACTCTCGGGCTTCCATCCACATCGTCATGCTGCCTCCTCATACCAGCGCCTCTCCGCCTCCAGCTCTTCTTTGGGGCGGCGATATTCTCCAGGCTCTGCCCAGGGTCCGTTTCCGTCCAAGATTTCCTCCCATGTCCAGAAATCTGGATTTCGCTGCTCCTGCTGCCTGTCACCACACCACTTGGTCCTTTTGTGGTGGCTGATTCTGTTAGGGATTTCCTCCTCTTCTTCCGAAGAGGAGAGGCGAAAAGGATCGGAGGACCAAAATGCAGCGTGGTTATTTCGATTCATATTTAATAAAGATAATAACGAACGTTACAAAAACACTAAACGTAACGTGAAAAAACCAAAACAGCCCTATCTGGTGCAAACAGAGACAGGAACAATCACCCACGAAACACTCAAAGAATATGGCTGCCTAAATATGGTTCCCAATCAGAGACAACGATAAACACCTGCCTCTGATTGAGAACCACTCCAGGCAACCATAGACTTTTCTAGACAACCCCACTAACCACAATCCCATTCCCTATAAAACCCCCCTAGACAAAACACAACACATAAATAACCCATTTCACACCCTGGCCTGACCAAAATAATAAAGAAAACACAAAATACTAAGACCAGGGCGTGACAATATCGAAAATATATTGAATAACTGAAGTAACCTATATACAATAAAAAAAATGGTGTATGTAGTCAGTACTGAAGTGAGTCGTTGTGTGCATGGTTGTGATAATGACGGGTGTTGAAATGTGCCAATGCAAACAAACGGCCACAAAAAATGCCACAACCAAAATA
This sequence comes from Oncorhynchus nerka, assembly GCF_034236695.1. NCBI lineage: Eukaryota > Metazoa > Chordata > Actinopteri > Salmoniformes > Salmonidae > Oncorhynchus > Oncorhynchus nerka. The sequence continues at coordinate 86,082,952 of NC_088408.1, forward strand.
AAACAGTGTGTCGGCATGGAGAGAGTCTCCTTAAATGAATGGGGAAGAGGTGTATTTATTCCGGGACACAAGTGTGTCCCATTATGCTGACAACCCTCCCGGCTCCGCCCACCAACATCCTAATAAGGAAAACAAGAGCAAAGAGAAAGAATACGGCAGACAAAGTGGGAGGGTCGTCACATAAGTGTGTTATAGGTGTGTTATAGATGTGATTTAGGACTAACCTAACCTGTTGCTTTGTACCATATCACACAGACATATTGTTTATTAATTATTGTGTCTTTGGCATCATTAAAGTGAAGACTGTTATTTTACCAAATCAATTCTCTGTAATTATTATTACATGATTAAACTAATCATGTAAATGTAATCCACTAGGATGTCAGGCACCACTGAAAATCTCCAGATTACAAAGTTATAATTTTCCAAATATAACTCTTCAGATATTTTAATATCTGATCAACTAGTCTTCTATTAATGAATTATTCTTTACCTCACATCAGTCTCATTCCAAACGTTGTGAATTGTTGGTTTTCTGCACAAACCAGCCTTTACTATGAATCATCCATACACCAATTGGCTTAATAATTTATTTACTAACTAACTAAATAATCACAGAAATGCATAAACAAACAACACAGTAGATATTGGTTACTAACACAGGACAGGGAAGATTCCCTAGTGGGCCAAGCCGATATGACTGCTTGGTGGACAAAGGGAAGTGGGTGTGGACTGAGAAAGAAGTGGGAAAGACAAAAGGGATCACTACACACAGTTGATAATTATATTAATTGAAATGCTAATCCTTTTCACATGAACGCTCACTCATTCGGGAATAATTGCAGTCAATATATATTTACGCCCATGTGTTGTCGTGATCGTCTCTGTTGGAATCTGGTCTCTCTGCTGGAGAGTTCATCCAAGTCTCTTTCTCTCTTTTGGTTTCCATGAAGAGCATTTAAGTATTTAATGGTTAGAATGGGTACTTCATAGTACCATTCAGAAATGTTCTCATAGAATCGATGTTTCAGAGGTTGTCGGCATTCTTGTCCCAGGTTTACATAATTTCTAGTTGCAGACTAGTAATTAGTATCTAAGATTTGCTCTTATTCTGAAGGGATCGATAGTCTCAGAGTTGAACCATTTCCAGCCGTGTAGCCAATGCTCCACTTGGTATAGTTTTCTAGTTTTGGTACTCAAACCTGTGCCACCTCAGCTTACACAAGGTATGCGTGGTCTAAACAATTCGCAATCACAGCTCACGCTGTGGGTTTGCTCAGTCTGAAGAGGATGTTCTTAGGAGGGGCTTTAATTTGTAACAGTAGAAAAGGCGGTTCTATTACGCCTGATCATGTCTGTGCTCACGGGGGCAGGTCAATGACTTAGTTCAACTTTAAAGGGAATACAATTCTCTCACATTAAAGATTTAACAACACATTACATCATTTCACAAATAGTGTAATCTTTACTCATTCATTTTAAACAAGAATTTGCGACCTGAGATAACAGAACCTGGGTGTAGGAGATAGTGAGAGAGGGGGAAGGCATGATCTATACCCAGAAAGGGCCAAGTCATGACAGTATGTAATTGAAAGAACGGTATAGACTAAGATGGCTCCCGATTGGCGCAGCGGTCTAAGGCGTCACTACAGACTCTGTTTCTATTCCAGGCTGTACCACAACCGGCCGTGATTGGGAGTCCCATAGGGCAGCGCACAATTGGCCCAGCGTCGTCCGGGTGAGGTTTTGGCCGGGATAGGCCTTCATTGTAAATAAGAATTTGTTCTTAACTGACTTACCTGGTTAAGTAAAATAAAAAATAAAATAATATTTCAACCATCTACTAACCCCAGCTAAACCTAACCTGAGCAAGCAGCTGCTTATCAACAGATAGTTAGTTGAGAGCATGAAAATCTGGACTATCCAAATAAAGTGTGACTGAAAGATCATCTCAAAGCACCATTCATAGCCATTCATAAGACACTGTTACACACCAAAACAAACACACACAGAGACACAGACACACCTAAAAGCAGGCATGAGGCTGCTGACAGCTGAGGGCCTTGAGAGATCTGCCCTGATTGGGGCTTGAGTCGAGATGTGATGAAACAGGAGATAGACTGAACTCTTTGTCTCCACAGAACTCAATGTGTGTGTGTGTGTGTGTGTGTGTGTGTGTGTGTGTGTGTGTGTACAGCACTGTGTGTTGAGAGGACTGTCTTTATTCAACCTTTATTTCAACCAGGAAGTCCCATTTATATAAATAATGTATTTTCTAATGAAGCCCCAGCAAAGAAAGGATCCCTCTCTTTCTCAATATCCCTACTTCTCCCTGGGGCTCAATCTTGAAGTGTGTGTTTGTGAGTCTGTTAGCACTGTTCTGTCTCATGACTGGCTTGTGTATGATGGTGGGGTGTGTGTGTGTGTGTGTGGTGTGTGCGTGCGTGCGTTTGTGTGTGCGTGCGTGCTTTCAGGGTGTGTGGGGTCATGTGCAGTGAAGCCAGCGGTTGCTGGGCTGATGAGACCCCGTCTTTAAACACAGGTCACAAGGGACCACAGTGACAAGCAACAGAGTCTGCTGTAAGACTCTCTGGTGAAAGAGTACATACCAGCCTAGAATGAGGAAAAACACATTCCTGTGCCTTGAAAGTATATGATTTTTTAACGTATGTAGAAGACAACACATCTGGACATAATCATGTGATGACAAAATCAGATCTGATGTTTCCATTGCTGGTTTTATTGTGCGAAAGCCGAGGTCGGCCTTTTAGGCTTCAGTGTATATTTCACTTGGTACAATAGAGGTCATTGTTGAATGTTTACTAGAACATCTTTTCATCCTTGAGCATGGCGTACACACAAACACACACACACAACGCTGCTTTATCCTGTAGCCTGTGAAGTAGAGAAACGGCGAGCCCTCCAAGGAACTCTGTCTCTGTTCATATTATTCAGAGGAATTAAGCTTTTCCATCGAATTGAAATTCGAAACAAAATGCCTATTAAGGACAAGTAGTCGTCTCTAGAGCAAAGGGCTGGCGCTTAACATTCAAACCCTGCGTTTATTTCCACCCTTTCAAAAAGCACTCTAACCAAACCTAATTTCCCAGAGAAAGAACCAACAAATGTTTTGTGGATGGATTCCACTGGAGGCACAGATGTATAAAGTGAAGCGAAAGCCTTCATGGTGCATAAAAGAGGAGCTGAGAGTGTGTGTGTGCGTTCGTGTGCAAGAACGTACCGTAAGCTCACTCCACAAGGAGCATGGTCACGTGTGTTACGAAGCAGAGCATCACTGGTTCGAGCCCAGTATGGGGCAGTCGGATAGTGGAGGAAGCTAAGCTGTGAACAGGACTTTGACCACAGTTACACAAACACACACTTTTTTTTTTTTTTTTCACAAACACATCTACCTACTGTAACAAATGTAATTCCTGAGAACATGATGGTCACCAATATATTTCTTACCCCCTATTAGTAGGTTAAGTGTCAAAGTGTTTTTTTAAGTCAGACTCTAGACATTTGGTAATCAGTAGGGGCATGACTGTGTGTCATAAGGTGTAACTATGTTAATCATGACCATGTGTCAAGGAGTGACTACGTTCATCTACAAAGGCACGGGGTCACTGGCCTTTACTTAAGAGATTTAGCGGAGCAGAACAAAACAGAAACTCATTACAATGAATTTAATGTGGAGTTAATCTTCAGGTTTTCAGTCAGAACTATGAGATGAGCAGGTCAGAAGAAGCATTACTCTGACTTTCGAACAGGAGGTCTGGGAGGAGATCTGGGAGGAGGTCTAGGAGGAGGTCTAGGGGAGGTCTGGGAGGAGGTCTAGGAGGAGGTCTGGGAGGAGGTCTAGGAGGAGGTCTGGTAGGAGATCTGGGAGGAGGTCTGGGATAGGTCTGGGAGGAGGTCAAGGAGGAGGTCTGGGAGGAGGTTTAGGAGGAGGTCTGGGAGGAGGTCTGGGAGACTGAGCTGGGGAGGGGGTTGGGAGGAGGTCTGGGAAGAGGTATGTGAGGAGGTCTAGGAGGTGGTCTGGTAGGAGGTCTGGGAGGAGGTCTAGGAGGAGGTCTGGTAGGAGATCTGGGAGGAGATCTGGGAGGAGGTCTAGGAGGAGGTCTGGTAGGAGATCTGGGAGGAGGTCTGGGAGGAGGTCTGGGAGGAGGTCTAGGAGGAGGTCTGGTAGGAGATCTGGGAGGAGGTCTGGGAGACTGAGCTGGGGAGGGGGGTTGGGAGGAGGTCTGGAAAGAGGTCTGTGATTAGGTCTAGGAGGTGGTCTGGGAGGAGGTCTAAGCTGAGGTCTGTGAGGAGGTCTGGGATGAGGGTTGGGAGGAGGTCTGGGAAACTGAGCTGTCGAGGGGGGTTGGGAGGATGTCTGTGAGGAGGTCTGGGAGGAGGTCTAGGAGTAGGAGGAAGTCTAGGGGAAGTCTGAGAGGAAGTCTGGGGGACTGAGCTGGGTGTTTAGTTAAATAATTAGGCTTTGTCCTTTACTAATTCACAAAGGAGTTTGTGCTCTGATATTGATGACATTGCAGGAATAACTGTTGGTCTGGGGGGAAGGGGTACCTCTGTGGTGATGTTTTCTCATTGGTCCATTTTCAGTCATGGCCCACTAAGTACAAAAACAGCTGACTCCAACTCTGACTCTTCTGAAGATGATTAGTTGCCCTGTCAAATAGGGGAGAGGCAGACGGAGAGATATTATTGTGACTTCTCATTACTTTTTTTACGTTTCCAGTGTAGAAACTTAATTGGTGGTCATGGAAGTCAGAGGAGCTAACCGGTGTAGGATTTTTACTGTTTTTCAATTCATTTTTTTTTTTAATTATCCTTGTCAGAGGAGCTAATTGGTGTGTTATTTTAGTAGCCGTTATTCTGTCATGCTATCCTCGAGATGGGAAAACTTTTGTTTATGAAGTTGAACATGTGCTCTTTATGACAGAGTGTTAAAATGAGATGAAATCCAACCTTTTTTGGACCAAGTTAATAAAGTTCTCCAAAGAGACAGAATTGTTGGAAGGACCCAAGTATTTCATGTTGATGAAAGAGCAGATACAATCCAATGGCATCCATCACATCAAAGCTGCTATTGGTAATGTGAGGACCCAGCTAGCACATAACGTGCTGAGAGCCACATGTTTCTTAGAGCCTGGTGAGAGTGTGGTTGTCCTATGGTCATTTTGCTACAATGTCTGGGAATGGTGCAAGGTAGTTCCTTGGCTTTGGAACATTCCAACACATTTAAGGAATTTGACAAAATAACAATATTTTATTGGTACCTCATCACTTGAAGAGAACATTCCCTAAAAGTTCAAACATGGTTACATTTCAAAAAACATTTTTGGTAATGTTCTAAGAATGTTCTCCAACTGGTTTGATATTGGGAATGTTCTCAAATAGTTCAGAAAATGTTAAGAAACATAGTTCTCCGTTGGGAAATTCGATACTTCCGCATAACTTTTCCACCAGGTTTCATCCGGGTTCAATTGAAAGTAAAGTTCTCAAATTGTCCTGAAAACATTAAGAAATAACATTCTGCTGTGGGAATTGCAATACTTCAGCATAACGTTTCCTACAGGTTTATCGTTTTCTCATGGTTTTCTTGTGGTTTAAAGTCATATTCTCAGAACATTAAGACAGCTTTCCATAAAGAGTTACATGAAAAAAAGAACGTTCTAAGAATGTTATCGAAAAACAAATACATTCTGTTCTCAGCATCGTGTGTCGTTAAGTGTGTTAAGGTGTGTTGGCCGCACCCACTAATGGCCTCACCTGATCTTAATGAGTCCTTGTTTCCTTTGAAATTGTGTCTGTTTGAATAGACTAAAATTAACAGCTTTGTATGAGTTTAAAAAGATTGCATGCTCTCTCCATCCTGGTGGTGCTGTGGATTAATTTTGTGGATAGGAAACAGAAGATCACAGGTTCAAATCTCACTGAAGTCTTGCCTCAATAAAAAAATGCATGTGTTGGTTTGATTAATTCATTTCCTTGTGTCCTATTTGTGCTTGGAATTCAAAACAGTTACCAAAGCTAGCAGTGTTACTACAAGTCTTATTGAAACATTCAGTCAAAGTTTTAAGGAAGTTATTCAAAAAACAAAAATTAACCTCTTGCGACGAGCAATCCCGGATCTGGGATCGTAATCATAGCCTCAAATGCATTAGCATAACGCAGCGGACATAAATACCCCTAGAAACTTTTCCTATTCATGAAAATCGCAAATGAAATGAAATAAATATATATTCAAATACAAGCCTTTTGTTATCAACACTGTCATCTCAGATTTTCAAAATATGTGTTACAGCCAACGCTAGACAAGCATTTGTGTAAGATTATCATGGCATAATGCTATGCTAGGCTCTGCTGGCAGCAGGCAACATTTTCACGAAAATAAGAAAAGAAACCAAATTAAATAATTTACCTTTGAAGAACTCCAGATGCTTTCACTCAGGAGACTCCCAGTTAGATAGCAAATGTTCCTTTTTTCCCAAAAATATTATTTTTTGTAGGCGAAATAGCTCCCGTTTCTTCATCATGCTTGGCTGAGAAATCGACCGGAAAATCGAGCATCTTTTCGTGGCAAAATATCTTGTTTAAAACGGGAACGTTTTTCATCCCAAAAATTTTAATAGCGCCCCCTAATGCATAACTGGTTTTAACCTATAATTTCCATTCTCAGAAAGTTCATTAAAAACTCAACTTTATGGGAACCATAGTAAATCATTCTCAGAACCTCCCTGCAACTTAACCTCTTGGATATAGGGGGCGCTATTTTAATTTTTGGATGAAAAACGTTCCCATTTTAACCTGTTGCTTCTACTCGGGACGCTTGCGTCCCAACTAGAGCTCTGGAAATGCAAATGCGCTACGCTAAATGCTAATAGTATTAGTTAAAACTCAAAAGTTCATTAAAATACACATGCAGGGTATCGAATTAAAGCTACACTCGTTGTGAATCCAGGCAACAAGTCAGATTTTTAAAATGCTTTTCGGCGAAAGCATGAGAAGCTATTATCTGATAGCATGCAACACCCCAAAAGACCCACAGGGGACGTAAACAAAATAATTAGCATTTCGGCGTTACACAAACCGCACAATAAAATAGAAAACATTCATTACCTTTCACCATCTTCTTTGTTGGCACTTCTAGATGTCCCATAAACACTATTTGGGTCTTTATTTCGATTAAATCGGTCCATATAAAGCCTAGATATCGTTATATGTAGACTGTGTAATAAACGAAAAAAACATCGTTTCAAAACGTAACGTCATTTTTTTAAATTCAAAAAGTCGACGATAAACTTTCACAAAACACTTCGAAATACGTTTGTAATGCAACTTTAGGTATTAGTAAACGTTAATAAGCGATAAAATTCATCAGGAGGCGATGTAAAGATCATTAGCTGTCCGCCTGGAAAAATGTCCGGCTAGAAACTCAACGAAAATATCCGGTCCTAGACCGGAGGAGATACGGTGTCCTGTATGTGTTTGACCAAGAAAAAACTCGAAGGGAAATGACAAGACTCTAGACACCGTGTGGAAGCTGTAGGTACTGCAACCTCAGTCAATTAATTGTGGTTCACGTTTATCAATGGGTTCAAGTAGCGCATGGATATATTTTCCCATTTTCAGTGATCAGTTTTTCCTGTGCTTTTCAATGTAAATGCCGTTCTGGTAAAGCCACAGCAGTGATTTAACCAGTTTTTAAACGTCTGAGTGTTTTCTATCCACACAGACTAAGCAAATGCATATACTATATTCCTGGCATGAGTAGCAGGGCGCTGAAATGTTGCGCGATTTTTAACAGAATGTTCAAAAAAGTAGAGGGTCGACTTAAGAGGTTAAACAAGATATTTTGTCACGAAAAGATGCTCGACTATGCATATAATTGACAGCTTTGGAAAGAAAACACTCTGACGTTTCCAAAACTGCAAAGATATTGTCTGTGAGTGCCACAAAAACTTGCGTTCCCACAACTTCCAAGGAACCAAATGTGGTCACTGGTCACTGGTGAGTTTGAACACGCTACATATCTAGAGGGGAATTAATTGAACCCTCTCAGAAGAATGTGAAACATCTAATCTGGGGGTAGATGACTGTCATCATATTTTTATGGCCCTCTACAGTATTTTTTAAATTTAACCTTAATATAAATAGGCAAGTCAGTTAAGAATAAATTCTTATTTACTATGATAACTGCCTTGTTCAGGGGCAGAACAACAGTTTTTTACCTTGTCGACTTGGGGAGCTACATCACATCCACAGAGGTAGCAGACATTAAAGTTTACAGGAAGCCCGGGTCACCCCTCTCTCCTCTCTATCCTCTCCTGGCCCCACTTTGCTCTCTCCTTTCTCCAGTGACCTCTGTCACATTCTAAATGGAATCAAGCATTTGTCTGGCAGCCAATGTAGCAAAAGAAGAGGGAAAAAAGGACAGCTCTGCTCCATGTTGTCTAGCATCGTCCAAGCAGACAGTAAAATGTAATATCTCACAGTTCAATTGTCTCCCTCCGACTGCCTGTCATGGGCTTTCACTCCTTCTCGTCCCCTCTCTCTCCACTCTGTGCGGACGGTTGAGTGAGTCTGTACATTGACATGACCAACATGAAACATGTAATCATCACAGGCTTCTCCTTAGGGAATTAGCTTTGAGACCTCAGACACCATTTTTTCCAGTTACACACACACAGACTGAAACCCAAGCATAAAGACATGCATGCACACGCACCACTCAATCCAGTTCTCCTTTGGGGACTGAATCACTGCTCAATGGACAGGAACCGGCACAATGAAACACTGCCTTACTTCAATTTCTGCACTAACCACTGTTATTCAACACTGTAACAGAGGAAAATTAACTAAAGAGAATCTGTTGAGGCTAGGGGGCAGCATTTTCACTTTTGGATGAAAGGCGTGCCCAGAGTAAACGGCCTCCTACTCTTTCCCAGATGGGAATATATGCATAGTATTATTACTGGTGGATAGAAAACACTCTGAAGTTTCTAAAACTGTTTGAATTATGTCTGTGAGTATAACAGAACTCATATGGCAGACAAAAACCTGAGAAGAAATCCAAACAGGAAGTGAGAACTCAATTTAGAAAACAGTGCCATTGGATGTCCACCTTAGATATGGATGAGAATGCACTTCCTAGGGCTTCTACAAGATGTCACCATCTTTAGATTCTGGTTGTATGATTCTACTATAAAGGTGGGGCTCATAATAGCTCTTTGAGTGGGTGGTCTGGCAGAAAGCCTCGGTTTCATTACGCGCGGTCACGAGAGAGTGTTCTTGCGTTCCTATGCTTTTCTTATATGGATTGCATACATTATTTGACTTGTTTCTACGATCTGTAGCGGAACTTTTTGAGTTTTTGTCTGGAGGAATTGCTTGTGCTTTTTGAGGATTGAATGCTGGGCTGAACAAGCTAACAACAAGTGGCTAAATGATGGGCTTTATGGAACTTTATGGAACAAATCAGTCATTTATTGTCGAACTGGGATTCCTGGAACTGCCTTCTGATGAAGATATTCAAAGGTAAGTGAATATTTATAGTGTTTTTTGTAGTTTCTGTTGACTCCAAAATGGCGGCTATTTCTTTGGGTTCTGAGCGCCGTTCTCAGATTATTATTTTTCTGTAAAGTAAAAAAAAAAATCTGACACAGTGGTTGCATAGAGGATACATTTGTCTTTAATTCTGTGAATAACACTTGCATCTTTTATCAATGTTTATTGTGAGTATTTCTGCAAAATCACCGGATGTTTTGGAATCAAAACATTACTGCACGTAACGCGCAAATGTAAACTGAGATTTTTATATATATATATATGCACATTATCGAACAAAACACACAATACATGTATAACATGATGTCCTATGAGTGTCATCTGATGGAGATAATCAAAGGTTAGTGATTCATTTTATCTATATTTATGCTTTTGTGACTGAAATATCGCTCTGTGTGTTTTTGAATTTGGTGGTCATCTAACATAAATATATGTTGTGTTTTCGCTGTAAAACATTTTTAAAAATCGGACACGATGGGTAGATTAACAAGATGTTTATCTTTCATTTGCTGTATTGGACTTGTTAATGTGTGAAAGTTAAATATTTCTAAAGAATATTTGTTTCAGCTGAATGGGAGGGGGTGTTCCCTTTAGGGAACTCCTTGTGCCCCCCTAGCCCCAACAGGTTCTGTTTTCTCCCCCATTTTGTGCCATCTGATGTGGCAAGAAGGATTCCTAGATTTGAGTCGTTGAGGACAACTAGGAATGTGTTATGGTATTCCTATCTCCATGTTAATGACTTACTACTGACGTTATGTGGGGCGGCAGGGTAGCCTGGTGGTTAGAGCGTTGGACTACTAAGGTTGCAAGTTCAAACCCCCGAGCTGACAAGGTTCAAATCTGTCAGGCAGTTAATCCACTGTTCCTAGGCAGTCATTGAAAGTAAGAGTTTGTTCTTAACTGACTTGCCTAGTTAAATAAATGTATTGTCTCCCATTTTGTTCCTATTGTGAAGGAGGTAGTTCTAAATCCTGCATGTGTGTGTGTGTTTCAGAGGCTTTGAATAGAAGGTCAGAGGGAGGCAGAATCATCAAGGAGAGAGACAATAAAGCAACTGACTCACTGACCAAAGCAGAAAGGCACAGGCACACTGACAGACGGCACACTGACAGACGGCACACTGACAGACGGCACACTGACAGACGGCACACTGACAGACGGCACACTCAGACGGCACACTCACAGACGGCACACTGACAGACGGCACACTGACAGACGGCACACTGACAGACGGCACACACAGACGGCACACTGACAGACGGCACACTGACAGACGGCACACTCAGACGGCACACTCACAGACGGGACACTCACAGACGGCACACTCACAGACGGCACACTCACAGACGGCACACTCACAGACGGCACACTCACAGACGGCCCAATTTATGTTGGACCGAGGGTACCAACCAAAGCATCCATTGGCCCTGGTGCCCATTGGAAAGACAGAGGCACACAGTAATCTTCTTCTTTCTCCTTCACCCCCGGAGGATATAGAATTCTGAGAACAACCTGTGGATCTATGGGTAGGTAAGGTTGACTGAAGCACCTCGACTCTATGAGGATTCTGTACTGTAAGGCCCAAATACAGTACATTACATACAGGATCTTTACAGGGTTCCTCTTCACAGCGTACTAAAAGTCTTCTTCTATTTTCATTCTATTGGCACGGTGAAATAGAATGCATGTATAGGCAGAAAGGAAGATGTAAGACATACAGAGCTGTGAAAAAGTGTTTTTCCACTTTCTGATCTTCTCTATTTTTGCATAATTTTTATACTTAACGTTATCAGATCTTCAACCAAAACCTAATTTTAGATAAAGGGAACCTGAGTTTACAAATAACAAAAATGTATACTTATTTAATTTATTTAATCAACAAAGTTAGGCAACACCCAATTCCCCCGTGTGAAAAAATAATTGCCCCGTTACACTCAATTACTGGTTAAGCCACTTTTAACTGCAATGACTCCAACCAAGCACTTCCTGTAGTTGTTAGTCTCTCATATCGATGTGGATGAATTTTGGCCCACTCTTGCGTGCAGAACTGCTTTAACTCTGTGACATTTGTGGGTTTTGAAGCATGAACTGCTCATTTCAAGTTCTGACCCAACATCTCAATTGGGATTAGGTCTGGGCTTTGATTAGGCCATTCCACAATTTCAGATTTGTTGCTTTTTAGCCATTTTCATGTAGACTTGATTGTCTTGCTGCATGACCGAGTTATGCTTGAGCTTCAGCTCACAAACAGATGGCTTCCTTCTATTAAGGCGAGTCGTCCAGGTTCTGAGGCAGCAAAGCATCCCCAAACCACCAAACCACCGTTGGTATGAGAGTCTTACTGTGGAATGCAGTGTTTGGTTTTCACCAGACCCATCTCGTCCAAAAAGTTGACTCAAGTTTGTCCAAAAGCACCTGGAAGACTTTTGGAAGCATTTCTTTGGACATATGAGTCAAAAGTATAACTTTTTGGATGAGATGGGTCCCATTATGTCTGGCAAAAACCAAACACTGCATTCCACATAGGAAAACATCAAAACAGATGTGTGTGCATGCATGATGAATGAATGACAGGTCATGAAAACAAGAACACATGAGCTGATGCTCGACTCAGCTATGAACAATAGATCAAATCAGCCACCCTCTTCTTCCTAATCAGCTAAACTCCTCTCTGTAGAAATGAATGGACTCAACAGCCCAAGGAAAGAGCCAATTGTTCCAAAATGAATGGACCTTAATTTACCAACTTGAGATGAGAAACATGTTGTTCATTGATGTTACGCATAAAGGCATTTTTTTCATGTCTGTGCAATTCAGTTCTCTTAAACTAAACTCTTCAAATTCACAAATTGTCCAATCAATTCTATCATAGAATTTCCAAAACAACAATATAGGGACCCAATTATCTGAAGCATTCAAACAGCATAATAGATGACTCTTGGCATTGTAGAACTATAGAGTGATGAGGAAAAAGTTTGGAGAGTTGTATATGTGGAGTTAAAGTTAGCCGGAAAGCTGTTAGAAATGTACTCTGTAACGTTTAAGGTCAGGTCAACAAGAGCTCAATGTAGAAAAAAACAACAACACCCTCTCCATCAGAATGGCTTGTTTGTGCTGTGGAGTGCCAAGAACCATTCACATTCTGAAGAAGAACTTACCCACTCTATTTCTCTCTCTTTCTTTCTCTCTACCGTTTTCTCCCTATCCTCCAGATCTCCCCCCCCCCTTCTCCAGGGAGCTGATTTATTAGAGTCTGGGGTGTGGAGAGAGGGGAGAAAGGGGGGAGAGCAAAGGTAGTGGCAGGAAGGCTGAAGGAGGTTTCAATCAGTGATCTTGGCAGTAGGTCTTCAGCTCTGGAATGCCAGGACAGGGAAGATCCATTCTAAGTGGTTGCCTTTCAGAACTTACCTTACTAAGTGGAATGCCAGCGGAACACTCACGGAATGGTAGAGCAGTCGTGGCCAATGGGAAAGACTTAGCGTCTGTCCAGAGTTTGGCTCTGGCCTTATAGCAGGAGTGTGAACTCTGAGGACCTTCTACCTAATAGAGTTTATTATCTACTGTAGCTAAGACTGACTAGAGCACATGGAGAGGGATAAATAGGGAGAGAGGGAAAGAGATGGCGAGAGGAAAAGAGAGGGAGAGAAATAGGGACAGATGAGAGAGATTGAGGAAATGGGGAGAGCAGGCAGAGAGAGGAGAAAGAGATAAAAAGGGGAAGAGTTGGGAGACATTAAGAGGAGAGGGGAGAAAGAGATAGATAAAAAGGGGAAGAGTTGGGAGACATTAAGAGGAGAGGGGAGAAAGAGATAGATAAAAAGGGTAAGATTTGGGAGACATTAAGAGGAGAGGGGAGAAAGAGATAGATAAAAAGGGTAAGAGTTGGGAGACATTAAGAGGAGAGGGGAGAAAGAGAGATAAAAATGGGAAGAGTTGGGAGACATTAAGAGGAGAGGGGAGAAAGGAGAAAGAGTTGGGAGATAAAAGGGGAGGGAAGAGTTGGGAGACATTAAGAGGAGAGGGGAGAAAGAGAGATAAAAAGGGGATGAGTTGGGAGACATTAAGAGAGAGAGGGAGAAAGAGAGATAAAAGGGGAAGAGTTGGGAGACATTAAAAAGAAAGAGAGATAAAAAGGGGAAGAGTTGGGAGACATTAAGAGGAGAGGGGAGAAAGAGAGATAAAAAGGGGAAGAGTTGGGAGACATTAAGAGGAGAGGGAGAGAAAGAGAGATAAAAAGGGAAGAGTTGGGAGACATTAAGAGGAGAGGGGAGAAAGAGAGATAAAAAGGGGAAGAGTTGGGAGACATTAAGAGGAGAGGGGAGAAAGAGAGATAAAAAGGGGAAGAGTTGGGAGACATTAAGAGGAGAGGGGAGAAAGAGAGATAAAAAGGGGAAGAGTTGGGAGACATTAAGAGGAGAGGGGAGGAGAAAGAGAGTTGGGAGATAAAAAGGGAAAGAGTTGAGGAGACATTAAGAGGAGAGGGGAGAAAGAGAGATAAAAAGGGGAAGAGTTGGGAGACATTAAGAGGAGAGAGAAAGAGAGATAAAAAGGGGAAGAGTTGGGAGACATTAAGAGGAGAGGGGAGAAAGAGAGATAAAAAGGGGAAGAGTTGGGAGACATTAAGAGGAGAGGGGAGAAAGAGAGATAAAAAGGGGAAGAGTTGGGAGACATTAAGAGGAGAGGGGAGAAAGAGAGATAAAAAAGAGTTGGGAGACATTAAGAGAGGGGAGAAAAGAGAGATAAAAAGGGGAGAGTTGGGAGACATTAAGAGGGAGGGGAGAAAGAGAGATAAAAAGGGGATGAGTTGGGAGACATTAAGAGGAGAGGGGAGAAAGAGAGATAAAAAGGGGAAGAGTTGGGAGACATTAAGAGGAGAGGGGAGGAGATAAAAAGAGAGATAAAAAGGGGAAAAGAGTTGGGAGACATTAAGAGAGAGGGGAGAAAGAGAGATAAAAAGGGGAAGAGTTGGGAGACATTAAGAGGAGAGGGGAGACAAAGAGAGATAAAAAGGGGAAGAGTTGGGAGACATTAAGAGGAGAGGGGAGAAAGAGAGATAAAAAGGGGAAGAGTTGGGAGACATTAAGAGGAGAGGGGAGAAAGAGAGATAAAAAGGGGAAGAGTTGGGAGACATTAAAAAGGGGAGGGATAAAAAAGAGTTGGGAGACATTAAGAGGAGAGGGGAGAAAGAGAGATAAAAAGGGGAAGAGTTGGGAGACATTAAGAGGATAAAAGAGGGGAGAGACAAGAGAGATAAAAAGGGAAGAGTTGGGAGACATTAAGAGGAGAGGGGAGAAAGAGAGATAAAAAGGGGATGAGTTGGGAGACATTAAGAGGAGAGGGGAGAAAGAGAGATAAAAGGGAAGAGTTGGGAGACATTAAGAGGAGAGGGAGAAAGAGAGATAAAAAGGGGAAGAGTTAAGAGGGAGGGGAGAAAGAGAGATAAAAAAGGGGAATGGGAGACATTAAGGGGAGAAAAGAGATAGAAAAAGGGGAAGAGTTGGGAGACATTAAAGAGAGGGGAGAAAGAGAGATAAAAAGGGGAAGAGTTGGGAGACATTAAGAGGAGAAAGAGGAGAAAGAGAGATAAAAAGGGGAAGAGTTGGGAGACATTAAGAGGAGAGGGGAGAAAGAGAGATAAAAAGGGGAAGAGTTGGGAGACATTAAGAGGAGAGGGAGAAAGAGAGATAAAAAGGGGAAGAGTTGGGAGACATTAAGAGGAGAGGGGAGATAAAAAGAGAGATGGGAGACATTAAAAAAGGGGAAGAGTTGGGAGACATTAAGAGGAGAGGGGAGAAAGAGAGATAAAAAGGGGAAGAGTTGGGAGACATTAAGAGGAGAGGGGAGAAAGAGAGATAAAAAGGGGAAGAGTTGGGAGACATTAAGAGGAGAGTTGGGAGGAGAGAAAAGAAAGAGATATAAAAAGGGGAAGAGTTGGGAGACATTAAGAGGAGAGGGAGAAAGAGATAGATAAAAAGGGGAAGAGTTGGGAGACATTAAGAGGAGAGGGGAGAAAGAGATAAAAAAGATGGGAAAAAGGGGATAAAAAGAGTTGGGAGACATTAAGAGGAGAGGGGAGAAAGAGAGATAAAAAGAGAGATGGGAAAAAGGGGAAGAGTTGGGAGACATTAAGAGGAGAGGGGGAGAAAGAGAGATAAAAAGATAAAAAGGGGAAGAGTTGGGAGACATTAAGAGGAGAGGGGAGAAAGAGAGATAAAAAGGGGAAGAGTTGGGAGACATTAAGAGGAGAGGGGAGAAAGAGAGATGGGAGACAAAAAGGGGGGAGAGATAAAAAGAGTTGGGAGACATTAAGAGGAGAGGGGAGAAAGAGAGATAAAAAGGGGAAGAGTTGGGAGACATTAAGAGGAGAGGGGAGAAAGAGAGATAAAAAGGGGAAGAGTTGGGAGACATTAAGAGGAGAGGGGAGAAAAAGAGGGGAGATGGGAGACAAAAGGAGGGAAGAGTTGGGAGACATTAAGAGGAGAGGGGAGAAAGAGAGATAAAAAGGGGAAGAGTTGGGAGACATTAAGAGGAGAGGGGAGAAAGAGAGATAAAAAGGGGAAGAGTTGGGAGACATTAAGAGGAGAGGGGAGAAAGAGAGATAAAAAGAAAGGGAGAGTTGGGAGACATTAAGAGGAGAGGGGAGAAAGAGATAGATAAAAAGGGGAAGAGTTGGGAGACATTAAGAGGAGAGGGGAGAAAGAGAGATAAAAAGGGGAAGAGTTGGGAGACATTAAGAGGAGAGGGGAGAAAGGGAGGAAGAAGACAGAGAGAGATAAAAATGGGATGAGTTGGGAGAAAAGGGGAAGAGTTGGGAGACATTAAGAGGAGAGGGGAGAAAGAGAGATAAAAAGGGGATGAGTTGGGAGACATTAAGAGGAGAGGGGAGAAAGAGAGATAAAAAGGGGAAGAGTTGGGAGACATTAAGAGAGAGGGGAGAAAGAGAGATAAAAGGGGAAGAGTTGGGAGACATTAAGAGGAGAGGGGAGGAGATAAAAAGGGGAAGAGTTGGGAGACATTAAGAGGAGAGGGGAGAAAGAGAGATAAAAATGGGATGAGTTGGGAGACATTAAGAGGAGAGGGGAGAAAGAGAGATAAAAAGGGGAAGAGTTGGGAGACATTAAGAGGAGATGGGAGAAAGAGAGATAAAAAGGGGATGAGTTGGGAGACATTAAGAGGAGAGGGGAGAAAGAGAGATAAAAAGGGTAAGAGTTGGGAGACATTAAGAGGAGAGGGGAGAAAGAGAGATAAAAAGGGGATGAGTTGGGAGACATTAAGAGGAGAGGGGAGAAAGAGATAGATAAAAAGGGGAAGAGTTGGGAGACATTAAGAGGAGAGGGGAGAAAGAGAGATAAAAAGGGGAAGAGTTGGGAGACATTAAGAGGAGAGGGGAGAAAGAGATAGATAAAAAGGGGAAGAGTTGGGAGACATTAAGAAGGAGGGAGGGAGATAAAAAAGAGATAGAGTTGGGAGACATTAAGAGGAGAGGGGGATGAGTTGGGAGACATTAAGAGGAGAGGGGAGAAAGTAAACAGATAAATGTGTTGCATGCCCAGCAAACACTAGTTTACGTTTTCAAAACTCACATTAGATGAGGAAAACACAGTTCTAAGACATCAATAAAGAGGGAGCAGTGTTTGGCAGAGATTACGAACCGTACAGGGAGTGTATCTGTGGATGATGTACATGATGAAGTGGTCTTTGGACGAACAATATTCCTCTGTCGGACGAGCTGAAGAACGATCGCTCATGTGGGCTGACAGCCGGTTATTGGAGCTCTGCTGAGCGATGGTGTTAATTATGTTTGGGCCAACACTGACTATTTTTACACCTCAAACCAGGTCACATCATTATTGACCGTTTGACTATAAACAACTTAACACTAGAGGGTAGATCAGGTGGGCTGTGACTATAGACAACTCAACTCTAGCAGGTAGATCAGGTGGGCTGTGACTATAGACAACTAAACTCTAGCAGGTAGATCAGGTGGGCTGTGACTATAGACAACTAAACTCTAGCAGGTAGATCAGGTGGGCTGTGACTATAGACAACTAAACTCTAGCAGGTAGATCAGGTGGGCTGTGACTATAGACAGCTAAACGCTAGCAGGTAGATCAGGTGGGCTGTGACTATAGACAGCTAAACGCTAGCAGGTAGATCAGGTGGGCTGTGACTATAGACAGCTAAACGCTAGCAGGTAGATCAGGTGGGCTGTGACTATAGACAACTAAACTCTAGCATGTAGATCAGGTGGGCTGTGACTATAGACAGCTAAACGCTAGCAGGTAGATCAGGTGGGCTGTGACTATAGACAACTAAACTCTAGCAGGTAGATCAGGTGGGCTGTGACTATAGACAGCTAAACGCTAGCAGGTAGATCAGGTGGGTTGTGACTATAGACAACTAAACTCTAGCAGGTAGATCAGGTGGGCTGTGACTATAGACAGCTAAACGCTAGCAGGTAGATCAGGTGGGTTGTGACTATAGACAACTAAACTCTAGCAGGTAGATCAGGTGGGCTGTGACTATAGACAGCTAAACTCTAGCAGGTAGATCAGGTGGGCTGTGACTATAGACAGCTAAACGCTAGCAGGTAGATCAGGTGGGCTGTGACTATAGACAACTAAACGCTAGCAGGTAGATCAGGTGGGCTGTGACTATAGACAGCTAAACGCTAGCAGGTAGATCAGTTGGGCTGTGGCTATAGACAGCTAAACGCTAGCAGGTAGATCAGGTGGGCTGTGACTGTAGACAACTAAACTCTAGCAGGTAGATCAGGTGGGCTGTGACTATAGACAGCTAAACGCTAGCAGGTAGATCAGGTGGGCTGTGACTATAGACAACTAAACTCTAGCAGGTAGATCAGGTGGGCTGTGACTATAGACAGCTAAACGCTAGCAGGTAGATCAGGTGGGCTGTGACTATAGACAGCTAAACGCTAGCAGGTAGATCAGTTGGGCTGTGACTATAGACAGCTAAACGCTAGCAGATAAATCAGGTGGGCTGTGACTATAGACAGCTAAACGCTAGCAGGTAGATCAGTTGGGCTGTGACTATAGACAGCTAAACGCTAGCAGGTAGATCATGTGGGCTGTGAGTGACAGTCGATCAGACAGGTGCCTAGGTGGATTGGTTATTGTCAGAGGAAACAGGAGGAGGTACATCAGGACTATGGGTGTCATTCTTCAAATATCATTCATTAACATTTGGTAGAGGCCTAGATATGAGAGTAGGCATTACAACAACACACAGGTCTCATCACCTATTGGTTGACTTAAGATCATAGAGAAAGTCGTCATTAAGATACCATCCACTATGTACTCACTAGTGGTAGGGACCTTTGTGTATTTGGCTCTCCCTAACCACAGCGGCCAACTTCGCAGTGGTTGTAGTGCTTAACAGGTATGTTAAAACCTGCTATGTGATGAATACAGAGAATAGAGAGGTATTATTGCTCTGAAGTCTGACTGATGGAGTCCCTGGTCTGTTGTAGTCTGACTGATGGAGGCCCTGGTCTGTTGTAGTCTGACTGATGGAGGCCCTGGTCTGTTGTAGTCTGACTGATGGAGGCCCTGGTCTGTTGTAGTCTGACTGATGGAGGCCCTGGTCTGTTGTAGTCTGACTGATGGAGGCCATGGTCTGTTGTAGTCTGACTGATGGAGGCCCTGGTCTGTTGTAGTCTGACTGATGGAGGCCCTGGTCTGTTATAGTCTGACTGATGGAGGCCCTGGTCTGTTGGGTGTGTATTGTTCTGGCTCTGCTCCAGCCTGTAAATAGGGCACAGCTTGCCACTCTGGAAGCTACACACAGATACACACACACATAACAACATGCGCACCTACCCACACACAAACAGACGCACACCGAACTGGATACACACAAGCGCACACACAGGCATGCCTACAGACACACACATGCACATGCACACACACACATACACACACACATACACTCACACACATACACACATACACATACACACACACACACACACACACACACACACACACACACACACACACACACACACACACACACACACACACACACACACACACACCAACCTGGATACACATGTCCACACAAGCGTGCACACAAGCACACACAGGCACGCTTACAAACACACACACACTGAGACCACAGACTCAATCTGTCTGCAAGGTCAAACCTGTGGATCAGCAGTGTCCCTCTCCCTCCTTGTCCTCTACTCTCTATCTCACTCTGTCTGCTTGTGTCTGTCTGTCGCTCCGCTCCTCACCTTTCTACCATCGTTCTTGTCTACCCCCACCCTTGCATCCTCTCCTCCCTCCACTGCATGTCAATGCCCCTGGTCCCTCCCATCCCTCTTGTTCTCTCTCTCTAGTCTCACCTCTTTTCCTTTCTCTCTAGTCTCATCTATTTTCCTATCTCTCTAGTCTCATCTATTTTACTATCTCTCTAGTCTCACCTCTTTTCCTACTATCTCTCTAGTCTCACCTCTTTTCCTACTATCTCTCTAGTCTCACCTCTTGTCCTACTATCTCTAGTCTCACCTCTTTTCCTTTCTCTCTAGTCTCATCTCTTTTCCTTTCTCTCTAGTCTCATCTCTTTTCCTATCTCTCTAGTCTCATCTATTTTACTATCTCTCTAGCCTCACCTCTTTTCCTACTATCTCTCTAGTCTCACCTCTTTTCCTACTATCTCTCTAGCCTCACCTCTTGTCCTACTATCTCTAGTCTCACCTCTTTTCTCTCTCTCTCTAGTCTCACCTCTTTTCCTACTATCTCTCTAGTCTCACCTCTTTTCCTACTATCTCTCTAGTCTCACCTCCTGTCCTACTATCTCTAGTCTCACCTCTTTTCCTCTCTCTCTAGTCTCATCTCTTTTCCTATCTCTCTAGTCTCACCTCTTTTCCTCTCTCTCTAGTCTCACCTCCTTTCCTACTATCTCTCTAGTCTAATCTCTTTTCCTATCTTTCTAGTCTCACCTCTTTTCAAATCAAATCAAATCAAATCAAATGTATTTATATAGCCCTTTGTACATCAGCTGATATCTCAAAGTGCTGTACAGAAACCCAGCCTAAAACCCCAAACAGCAAACAATGCAGGTGTAAAAGCACGGTGGCTAGGAAAAACTCCCTAGAAAGGCCAAAACCTAGGAAGAAACCTAGAGAGGAACCAGGCTATGTGGGGTGGCCAGTCCTCTTCTGGCTGTGCCGGGTAGAGATTATAACAGAACATGACCAAGATGTTCAAATGTTCATAAATGACCAGCATGGTCGAATAATAGTAGGGCAGAACAGTTGAAACTGGAGCAGCAGCACAGTCAGGTGGACTGGGGACAGCAAGTAGTCATCATGTCAGGTAGTCCTGGGGCACGGTCCTAGGGCTCAGGTCCTCCGAGAGAGAGAAAGAAAGAGAGAATTAGAGAGAGCATATGTGGGGTGGCCAGTCCTCTTCTGGCTGTGCCGGGTGGAGATTATAACAGAACGTGGCCAAGATGTTCAAATGTTCATAAATGACCAGCATGGTTGAATAATCTTTTCCTATCTTTCTAGTCTCACCTCTTTTCCTATCTCTCTAGTCTCACCTCTTTTCCTATCTCTCTAGTCTCACCTATTTTTCTCTCTCTCTAGTCTCACCTCTTTTCCTCTCTCTAGTCTCACCTATTTTCCTATCTCACCAGTCTCACCTCTTTTCCTATCTCTCTAGTCTCACATATTTTCCTATCTCTCTAGTCTCACCTCTTTTCCTATCTCTCTAGTCTCATCTATTTTTTTGTGACCAACTTTAATTTGAAGTTTGTCATTTTTTCAAAAGGTTTGTCTGACCTCTTTAACCTGTGACCCAACCTGTGCTCGATACCAACTCCTCTGCAGTCCACCAGCTGTCAATCAGTTGAGGCTACTGAGTGGAGGACGGCTCATAATAATGGTTGGAAGGGAGCGAATTAAATCAAACCATGTGTTTGATGTATTTGATACCATTCAACTGATTCCACTCCAGCCATTACCACGAGCCCATCCTCCCCAATTAAGGTGCCACCAACCTCCTGTGCTGTCAGTTAACAAGATTCCAAGGCTACCAACCAGTTTAAAACCATTGTCCTCTATACAAGCCCATCTCTATAACATCTGTCTCTCTCACCTCTCCGTTGTATGTCAGTTTGGTTTCCACTGAGTCCTTCTCCACTTCACAGCCCCATCTTACTCCAAGCCCAGCCTATGTCTTCTACAAAGGGACAGACAGATTGGCCTGTTAGACTTCTGCCCTGGCCTATACTGCATTTCTCTTCTCCTCCCGCACCTCTTCAGGACTCATTCACTGGCTGTGTGACATTTTCTGTTCTCTCTCTCGTGCGAGTGCAATCTCTCTGTCACACACACCTCGGTTTTCCAATCTGTTTTACAACACCACCTTCCACCACAAGGTTATTGCTCAGGAACTCAATCATTATGTAAGTGTGTGTTTGTTCTCTCTCTCTCTCTCTCTCTCTCTCTCTCTCTCTCTCTCTCTCTCTCTCTCTCTCTCTCTAATGTGCCATAATGCTCAACTTTTTCTCTCTTGTTTGCTTCTCCCTCCAACCTCTTTCTCCTTCCATACTGCTCCCCTATATAGTAGTGGTCCAAATGTGTTGCTTGACTATTATGGGCAAACTACATACATATTGGATCGTGTTAAATAAATAATTAATAAAATAAAATAAACCCTGAGTCTTTAAGACGTGATACTTTCTCCATCTCACCACAAGGGAGGGAGTAACAGTGTCAGTCAGAGCTAACTTTCTCACTTGATTCTCTCCACACCCTCAACTGTAAAGGGATGCTATTGGTTCTCAATGTTGGAGAACACACTCTATATAGCCACCCAAACACACACACACACACACACACACACACACACACACACACACACACACACACACACACACACACACACACACACACACACACACACACACACACACACACACACAACTTGTCATTTTCTACTGAGCCAGAAAACATAGGAACACATGTATGTTGACTCAAATCTGTCAGTACTGTAGCAGAGCTACACAGGCCTCTAATTATACAACTATACTGACCAACACTGCAGAAGTGGAGGCATGAGGTGAGGTCATTGTGTGGATGTGTTGTTTGTGGCACACAACACAACTGTGTTTTATGTTGTTTTGATGATTAGTGTAAAGTAACTGGCTCCAAACCTTCTCTGCCCTCAAGTGAACTTCACACATGGAGTTCGATAATATTTCTGTTTGTATTATCATGAAACAAGCTCATGATTCAAATATTGATGGTAAAGCAATGTATCTATGGTAACAGTGTGGTTAAGCACAGCAATATTTTTGGCAAGTCACGTACTGTAGCTGTTGCAGCAACAATATCTACATTAGTATCTACCGAAACCATAGCAACACTTGTGAGTGCCCCCAGGAGTTTTTTTTGTCCAATTGGCCATAGCCAAGTATTTCAAGTCTTGGCGATGTGTGATACTTATTTCTAATCAACATGTTTCAGCATTTAGCCCTCACCAGGGTGCTTGGGTCTCCACCAGAAACATCCAGTGGGTCTGGAGAAAATGTCAAAATCTTTTGGTGGTTCACTTAACAGTTTCAAAACCACTGGTATAGAATAACCAAACCACCAACTGCTAAACAAAAAGTGCCTTTATTATTATATGTGTTGATAAGACTGAATAGTGTCTTGGATAAACCAAAGGCATATGGACATAGAATTAGTGACATTTCCATACCTATGTATGCTATACATAATGTAATATATGTTCCCTCTACCTATTCAGAACAGACTCATTAGGGACAAATTCCTAATCAGGTTGTTCCACAGGGTAATGTGTGGGGGCAATGAGTCATTTAGAAGCCCTTAGACCTATAAACCTGAGTCTCGGTAGTTCTTCTGGCTGCAAAATAACCACTTTTCTAGAATCAGACAAGGTAGGATTTCACACGACTAATTGTCTCATCATATCGTCCTGGTGGATTCAAGCCTTAATTTGTAATTTTTATGCACGACAATGAAAACCCAGGCATAATTTATCCTGCTAAACATTATCGCACCTCACACATCCATGCTTTTCCATAACTCATTTCCCCTACTCATACGAAGGAGCATTTGAGCACGGTGCCTATGCTGCTCGACATACAGCACCTTCATCCCAGGCTTTTATTCCACGGTTAGAATCTGATGATGCAGGCTGAACTGTGTGTCTCTCATACCTGGGAGAGGAAGAAGCAGATTGGAGAACCAGAATGTTGGAGCGCTCTGTCTTCACTGTCCGGAGTGAGAGGATGATTAGGTTCAACACATTAACAATGACATCATTTCCTTGGTTCAGGAAATAAATGGCAACCTCAGCACTGTGGGGTGCACACACAGATGGTGACGAAGATGATGATGAAGATTCTTGTATCAGTAGGGTATGAGAGGTGAGACGGAGGTGCCAGGGATGGTAACAGGTTGTAGAAGACAGTGTAGAAGACAAGCGTATAAACACAGTAAGTTGTAGGGTACAGACGTGACCCAGTGTAGAAGACATGCATAACAACACACTGGCCAACTGACTGACAACCTAAACATCAAAATCACCAGCCAGCAGTCTGTCTCTCACCAAAACACACACAAGCACAAACAGGTACACACGCACACACACACACACACACACACACACACACACACACACACACACACACACACACACACACACACACACACACACACACACACACACACACACACACTGACTGCCAAATCCCTCTATCAAATCACCAATGGACTCACCAAAGATTAACGTCTCACCCTATTGCTGGCCAATGAGGAATGAGGGATTACAATCTCTGTCTAGTCAGCCAATGAGATGTATGAAGCATCACTACATCTGATGAAGTCTTGGTATCTTGGCAGTTTCTTTGATCTGCTCCTAATGTTGGCTAATGCTCAACAGAGATGCAGACTGGGCATACCTCAAAATGCAGATAAAAACAGCATGTACAAACTCATACTTTTAAAAGAATGTTGTCCTTTTTTAGCCTACTTGTTTGTAGAGAAGAACATTTTGGGCTATTCCTCACACGCACTGACCTGTCAAACATGTCTAGTGTCTGAACACAAAGTGGAATGGCAACAATAGTTCTGAGGATGTCTCTTTTCCTCTGTGTCACTTTCTTTCTGACAGTCCCTCTTTGGTCTTCATTCCCCTCTTGTCTGGACAGAAGGGTTTTATGGAATGGGGAGGAGTGAAAAGGAGAGCAGAGGGGAAGAGAGAAGAGGAGTAGAAATGAGAGGGGGAGAGAGGGGATGAGTGGAGAAAGGAGCGGAGTGGGGAAGAGATGAGAGCTGTAGAGAGGAAAGGGAAGGAGAGGAGTGGAGAGTTGAAGAGAGGAGAAAGGAGCGGAGTGGGGAAGAGATGAGAGCAGTAGAGAGAAAAGGGAAGGAGAGGAGTGGAGAGTTGAAGAGAGGAGAGGAGAAAAGAGTGTTTGGCAGACAGTGTACTTCAGTTATTGTAATAACAAGGTTTTTATTGAAACACAGAGACAATGTAAAGCAACGTCTTCAGCTCAATAGCACTCTGCTGTAAAATATGAAAAGTATTGATCTGGTTTCACCTCAAACAGCTTAGCACACACCACCACGCACTGAGCCAATAATGCCTCTGTGGCTAACCTTCAAACTCAATACACTTTTTTTCCCATCACTCCGTTTAGAGAGAAAAAGACGAGTCTGTCAGATAGACAGCTCTGAGGCTGTATGACAGATGGCTCAAGTGAAGTGTCACTGATATTTTTCTTTCATGCCAAAGCAGAAGCGATGAGGGTTGGCACAGGAGAGAGAAAGGTCCAGTGACCCATACAGCCTCTGAGGATCCCTGCGACTGCACTTTAAGCACACATACATAAGAACTCATTCTGAACACACACACACACACACACACACACACACACACACACACACACACACACACACACACACACACACACACACAGACAGAACTCCTCTCCTCTGTGAACCTGAGAGGAGGAGATGATGAGAATAGAGAGAGAGAGTTGAAGTAAAGGAGGGTGGGTCACTGTAAGGAGTGATACACCTGAGTGGTAATCCTTCAGCGGGAAAGTGAGAGGAATCAGTGGGGGGAATTGACAGAGCAGTTTAAGAGCACAGATCCCAGATCAGAGAGAACTAGTCCATAGAGAGGAGCACAGAAGGAGAAAGAACGTTCAGAGAGCTACAGAAACACAGATCCGACTGAGAGAGAGAGCACGAGAGAGAGACAGACAGAAAGAGAAGGGGGGATCTGAAAGATACGGTCTACAGATCCTAGATCAGACAGAGAACTGGTCCACATGGAGAGTAGAACAGAGAGAGAGAGAGAGAGATCCCAGGTCATATATTAGATGAGAAAGAACTAGTCCACAGAGATGGTTGACTTGTGGACTTGCACTACAATGCTCTCACACATGGAGCCAATATAATACATAATCTTGAAGTTCAACACCTGTCTTTTTTTAGGAGACATGCAGGGCCTTCTAAGCTAGCGGTGAGAAATATTGTCCTAGCACCACTCTTTAGTTGTATGTTTATGTTTGGACGGCAGGTAGCCTAGTGGTTAGAGTGTTGGAACAGTAATCAAGAGGTTGCTAGATAGCTGACAAGGTAAAAATCTGTTGTTCTGCCCCTGAACAAGGCAGTTAATCTGCTGTCATTGTACATGAGAATTTGTTCTTAACTGACTTGCCAGGGTAAATAAAGGTAAAAAAATATATTATAATAGGTTGAGTTTCCATCATAATTCTCACACCCATCCACTCCTTCATATCTATGTAAATGAGGGTCATGTTGAGGTGCTAGATTTTGAGTCAGTGGTTAAATGGATGAGGGAAAAGCATGAAGGTGATAGGAGCAGAAGATGTCAGGTCTGATCAGAGCACGGTTGTGTTTCTGAAGCCCTCTTAGCAGCTGGATTAAACACAGGCTGTGAGGTTATTGATG
The DNA here is from genome assembly GCF_034236695.1 of Oncorhynchus nerka. Lineage (NCBI taxonomy): Eukaryota > Metazoa > Chordata > Actinopteri > Salmoniformes > Salmonidae > Oncorhynchus > Oncorhynchus nerka. The sequence continues at coordinate 86,109,503 of NC_088408.1, forward strand.
TAATTGAGAGGCCTGTCTGATGAACGCAGTCTGGGTGGCGTGGGAGTCTGCAGACTGACTGCTGGTCAGTTAACCACTGCAGGCTGAGGAGAGGGTGTACGTGACAGAGAATAAGCCATGAGAAGTTGTTTCATCATGTGTTTCATAGGAATCATTTGTTTTCTAATCAGACCAGATGTGTGTCTGTGTGCCTGACATCTTTTTACAACTCTGTGTGAATAACAATACAACTATGGCAGAGCTAAAGGAGAATCCAGCCTCAGCTTGCATCACTCGTTTCGGGGTTCACCTACCACTCAGTCTGCATTGTAATGCCATTATAGTCCATCTAAGAACACTTTAGTGTCTACCCACTGTGTAGTGAAATAGCTAAATGAAATAGCAAAACGAAATAGGAAAATCACTTAAATTGAATCAAAGCACCCAATGTTTCCATGTCCCTATGAAATTGTGTTATATATGCTGCAATGATGTTATAGTAATTAACTTGCAAAGCCTTTATATTTGTTGCAGCTCTCTGCCTCATAATCTCTCATCTTCTTCGCTTGGTGTGTTCGTGCACAGATAAACTCACACTGTGGCATGCAACACACACACAAACACACAATCACATGGGCTGCCAATTTCTTTTCTAATATACACAAAAGGACTATTTATCATCCTGGAGGCAGAATCAAATTATTCCAGTGATAAGGTCATAAGGCTTACACATATTTGTCTAAATTCCTTTCTCAGACCGAGAGGGAGGCAGAGACGGAGCCAATTCAGAATGTTTTCTCTGGTGAGCCGCATATCATATCCTATTCAGACAAGCAACTCATCTGACCAGTTCCTCCCAGCCATATGATCTAAAGTAAGTCATCTGTGTGACATAGAAATAATAACATATCTCACCTGCTCTCTCTCTCTCTGATATACCTAACCAAAGAACCAAATCAAAACAGGGCCTCTGAACTGGGACTGAGGGCGGGAGAGGACTGAGAGATGAAGGACTATCCCCTGTGGAAGAAGTGGTGGGATAGCAACAAGTTGGAGGAGTTCTTTCTCCTTTATGAAAAGTGATCTGTTATCGTCTGTCAGCGATGAAGAAAGTTAAAATTCCAGAAACACAAAACCTTGGCTCCCAAACACAGTGTCCAGGGCCAAAAATGTAACAGTGAAATTTCACGGAATATTGGTGCATCTTTCATTTCCTCCTTAACCTCTGATTGAACTAAAATGGCAGGCCTTGACCAAGGAGTAGGATCCCAAGTGGGCAAAATGTGGCACATGACGTCTTTATCACATGCAACATGAATATCACAGCAAACGAGCATAAAGTATATTTTCCCTAATACGTTTTGCAAAAACCACATTTTTCGACTGACCTATAAAGTTACTGACAACACTGCACATTAACAAGAAGAGAGGAAGTAGATGAACTGCACACAAAAGCCGTCTTGAAATAACGTCACGTCTGTCACCTCCTCTGATTTCGTTTCAACTCTCCTCTGTGCAGAAGTTGAGTTCCTTTCAACTGTCTGAGGAGAATGGCAGTGAGGAGACATCCTGTCAGTACTTTTACCACAATAATTCATTTCCTGAATAGTGGGTTTACATGTCGTTCATGGCATTACAGTGAAGGGATGAGGGAACAGCTGGATAGGACTGGAGGGATGAGGTCGGTCAAGTAGGCCCATAAGCTCTCTCAAACACACACACACACACACACACACACACACACACACATCTGCAGCAGAGGTAACTCTGGGTCTTCAGTTCCTGTGGCTGTCCTCATGAGATCCATTTTCATCATAGCGCTTGATGGTTTTTGTGACTGCACTTGAAGAAACTTTAAAAGTTCTTGAAATGTTCCAGATTGACTGACCTTCATGTCTAAAACCAGGGGTGCAAACTTTTTATCTCAAGGGCCACATTCAGCTTTTTAAACCATGTGAGGGGCCATATACTATATGTGTGACAAAGCATATGAAGCCTTTGTTTACATTGACCCAGAACTACTAGTGTATTTTAGGTTTACATATGTTGCTAAGATTGCAGAACTATTCAGTCACTGTACCATCTCTAACCCTTCTAAAGTACAATGCGACTCACAGCAACAAAAAGAAACATGAAAAAGCATGTTTATATAACTAGAAACTGTAGATGTCTGATACAGCACTCTAAAAACCATCTCCACTACTAAAGTACAATCTGAGTGACACAGATAAGAGCAAAATGTACACTACTGTTCAAAAGTTTGGGGTCACTTTTTTTATGAAAAGCAATTTTTTGGTCCATTAAAATAACATCAAATTGATCCAAAATACAGTGTAGACATTATTAACGTTGCAAATGACTATTGTAGCTGGAAATGCCCATTATCAGCAACCATCACTCCTGTGTTCCAATGGCACATTGTGTTAGCTAATCCAAGTTCATCATTTTTAAAGCCTAATTGATCATTAGAAAACTATTTTGCAATGATGTTAGCACAGCTGAAAACTGTTTTCCTGATTTAAAAAAGCAATAAAACTGGCCTTCTTTATACTAGTTGAGTATCTGGAGCATCAGCATTTGCGGGTTCGATTACAGGCTCAAAATAGCCAGAAACAAAGAGCTTTCTTCTGAAATTTGTCAGTCTATTCTTGTTCTGAGAAATGAAGGCTACTCCATGCGAGAAATTGCCAAGAAACTGAAGATCTCGTGCAGTGCTGTGTACTACTGACTTCACAGACCAGCGAAAACTGTCTCTAACCAGAATAAAAAGAGGAGTGGGAGGCCCCGGTGGACAACTGAGCAAGAGGACAAGTACATGGACGAGTACATTAGAGTGTCTAGTTTGAGAAACAGACGCCTCAAGTCCTCAACTGGCAGCTTCATTAAATAGTACCCGCAAAACACCAGTCTCAACGTCAACAGTGAAGAGGCAACATGGGGATGCTGGCCTTCCTAGGCAGGGTTGCAAAGAAAAAGCCATATATCAGACTGGCCATTAAGAAGAAAAGAGTAAGATGGACAAAAAAACACATTTACTGGACAGAGGTACACTGCCTAGAAGGCCAGCATCCCAGAGTCGCCTCTTCAATGTTCAATGCTTTTCTTTCAAAAACAAGGACATTTCTAAGTGACCCCAAACTTTAAACTGTAGTGTATATCATTTGAGTTCATACTGAATTACCTGTTTATGACAGCATATTATGGAGCAGTTCTCAATTTACATCCACCCTAAAAAATAAGATTGTGAGCCACATAGAGTGTACATAAAACAACATGAATTAAACCTCTACAGGATGGGTGTTTTAGGCTAATGCGATTAGCATGAGGTTTTAACAAGAACATTTTATATTGATATTGGCAGAAAGATTAACAAGAATTTGCTAACTAGCCCAAAACTATTACAGTGAAATAATACCATGCTATTGTTAGAGAATGCACAATTTTGAACTGAAAAGTTATTCATCATCTAGTGGCCAAAATCTTAATTACACATGGGCTGGAATAATACATTATGGCCTAACTCTACAAAATGAAAATAAATAACACAGCACAATGGATTTCCATTTTTTATTTTTTTATTTTTTATCTTTGCTGTTCATCTCTTAATCCTGCATAAAATGTGTAGATGGACTACATTTGTAGTTCACAGCCACATTTTCTTTGAGTCCTTGAACATTTGGTTGTTTACATACAATTTAACGTCCATTAGACAAACATTCTGCTTCTCTGCTTGGAGCCTTTTGAAAATGGGGTACAAAAAACGTTGTCACGCTAATATTTCATGGGCAAATTGTTTATTAAGAGAGAACAGGGTGTTCTTCAGTTCCCTACCCTGTTGTAACAAGGCAATTTTCATTTTGCAGTGAGTTGAGCATAGCTACGATCGGACGGGCCCTTCCCTCCCCTCTGCCACCAAAACGGTGAGCGCTTTGAAAATCAATTGTATCCACGTCTTCGTTCGTCATCTTGAAATTACGTTTCATGAACACCTTGACTTTTCCCTCCGTTTACTGATAGTTTTCATTTTCATCCTCCTTTTTTCCCATTCGAGCAATATTATTCTTCACACTTCACATTTTAAATCAAGTAATTCAGCTGTCATTGTTTTATTATCATACCGTAGCCTCTCTGTAGTGTAGTTTAGAAAGTCCATGGTCGTTTTCAATGTCTTATTTTCCGCTCGTATTTCATCCATAATTGTATTACTGTAATCCATTTCTGTTTTTAAGGCCTCAACCTCCCCCAGGAGCCCAGGCAATAGATCCAGTTTTTTGAACTGCTCGCTCATGCTTGTAAGCAATCTTCTGGAGACACAGTTATAAAAATGTCCCCCTCCAATGTTACATTTGGAATTTTAGATGGCGGCTTCCCTTCTCGCAGAGCTCGAAGGAAAGGTCTTCTCTTATTCACTTTCATGTATCTCATAATTTGTCAATCATATCAAAACGCTGATCAATAAATAGTTCAAGGTTCTCTATATTATTCATAAGGTTTGTTTCGCAGTTATCAGCAGACCTCCATTTCTATGATTAATTCATGGGACAAGCTGTGCCTACAACTGTGCCACCTGCCACGTCATCAACCACCTGACATTCTATAACACGTAGCATGGACTCACTCTTTTTGCAATAATAGTGTTTCACATGGTTTTTGAATGACTATCTCATATATGTACCCCACACATACAATTATCTGTAAGGTCCCTCAGTCGAACAGTGAATTTCAAACACAGATTCATCCACAAAGACCAGGGAGGTTTTCAAATGTCTCACAAAGAAGGGTAACTATTGGTAGATGGGTAAAAATTCAAAAAGCAGACATTCAATATCCCTTTGAGCAAGATGAGATTATTAATTATACTTTGTATGGTGTGTCAATACACCCAGTGACTACAAAGATAAAGGTGTCCATTCTAACTCAGTTGCCGGAGAGGAAGGTAAACCACTCTGGGATTTCACCATGAAGACAATGGTGACTTTAAAACAGTTACAGAGTTTTATGGCTGTGATAGGAGAAAACCTAGGATGATTCAACAACATTGTAGGTACTCCACAATACTAACCTAATTGAAAGAGTGAAAAGAAGGAAGGCTGTACATAATACAAAATATTCCAAAACAACCATAAACAAAGTACTAAAGTAATACTGCAAAAATGTGACAAAGCAATTAAGTTCTTGTCCTGAATACAACGTGTTGTGTTTGGGCTAAATCCAATACAACACATAACTAAGTACCACTCTCCATATTTTCAAGCATAGTGGTGCCTGCATCATGTTATGGGTATGCTTGTAATCATTAAGGACTGGGAAGTTTTTCAGGATAAAAAAAAGCACAGGCAAAGTCCTAGAGCAAAACCTGGTTCAGTCTGCTTTCCACCAGACACTGTAAGATTAATTCACATTTCAGCAGGACAATAACCTGGTTCAGTTTGCTTTCCACCAGACACTGTAAGATTAATTCACATTTCAGCAGGACAATAACCTAAAACACAAGGCCAAATCTACACGGGCATTTCTTACTAAGAAGACTGCAGAAGAATTTGGAAGTATTTGAAGAATTTGGAAAATTATAATGGGCAAATGTAGCACAATCCAGGTGTGGGATCCAGAAAGACTGGCACAGCTCTCGTTTGTAGAAGGAGACCAAGGCGCAGCGTGCGTAGAGTTCCACATATTTTTAATAAATCGAAACTCATCAAAACAAAAACAATAAAGCAAAAACGAAACGTGAAGCTACTGGTGTGCACAAAGGCAACTAACTGTAGACAAGATGCCATGAATAACAATGGCTACCTAAATATGATCCCCAATCAGAGACAACGATAAACAGCTGCCTCTGATTGAGAACCATATCAGGCCACCATAGAAATCACATTTCACATAGATGACCCACCCAAGTCACTATCACACCCCAACCAACACAGAGAATAAACAGCTTACTATGGTCAGGGCGTGACAGTACCGAGGAGTGAACCAGAGCCAGTCTGGGAGAAGAAGGGGAATTTGGTGGAGAGAGAAATGGGAGAGTTGTTGAGTTGGTGGAAGATACACGGATTAGTGCCACCTGAGTCAGCTCCCCGTATTCATCCTGAGAAGTGTGTTAAAGATCCAGAACAATTGATGCTCGGCTATACACACCAGGTCTCAAGTGCATCTTCACAACCCAGTGCGTCCTACTCCTCGCACTCTCTCTCAATTGCGCTTTCCCAGTCAGTGTCCTGTTCCTGCTCCTCACACTCTCCCTCCAGTGAGCCTCCACAGTCCAGTACGTCCTGTGAGCCTGTACGTCCAGTACGTCCTGTGAGCCTTCAGCGACGGTCCCCAGTCCAGAGCCTATAGCGACGGTCCCCAGTCCAGAGCCTGCAGCGACGGTCCCCAGTCCGGAGCCTGCAGCGACGGTCTCCAGTCCGGAGCCTGCAGCGACGGTCCCCAGTCCGGAGCCTGCAGCGACGGTCCCCAGTCCGGAGCCTGCAGCGACGGTCCCCAGTCCGGAGCCTCCAGCGACAGTCCCCAGTCCGGAGCCTCCAGCAAAGGTCCCCAGTCCGGAGCATGCAGCGACGGTCCCCTGTCCGGGACAGTCCCCAGTCCGGAGCCTGCAGCGACAATCTACGGTCTGGAGGCCCCGGCGACGATCCCTGCACCAGAGGCGCCCCTGAAGTGGGGGGAGCCTCAAGCTTCCCGCAACGGAGCCTCCACCGAGAGTAGATGCCCACCCGGACCCTCCCCTACAGGTTCAGGTTTGGGGGGGGGGGGGGGGGTACTGTCACGCCCTGACCTTAGAGATCCTCATTATTCTCTATGTTTGTTTAGGTCAGGGTGTGACTCGGGTGGGAAAGTCTATGTTATCTATTTCTTTGTTTTTGGCTTTGTGTGGTTCCCAATCAGTGGCAGCTGTCTATCGTTGTCTTTCATTGGGGAACATATATAAGTTGTAATTTTCCTTTTGGGTTTTTTGGGATCTAGTTTTCTTTTTAGTGTCTGTACCTCACAGAACTGTGCGCTTTCGTTTTGACTTTGGTTATTTTGTTTGAGTGTTTTTTTAATAATAATAATAAAAATCATGAACACTTTCCACACTGCGCTTTGGTCCACTCCTTTCGATGAGAGCCATTACAAAGACTCACAGCTGTAGTCGCTGCCAAAACTGATTCTAGCGTGTATTCACTCAGGGGGTTGAACGCTTATATAATCAAGATAGTATTTTTTGCACGTTTTTTTATATATATTTTTTATTTTCTTCCACTTTGACATTACATAGTACTTTGTGTAGATCTTTGACCAAAACAAAGACAATTAAATCCATGTTAATCCCACTTTGTAATACAACAAAGTTTTGAAAAGATTATGGTCGTGAATACTTTCTGAAGGCACAATATCCCTTGTGACTACAGATTACAATTTGCTGTAAGTCTAATATTACCCTGAAGCTGAACTGTAAACAATAAACAGTATCCTATCTATACACTTGAATTTGCTGTCAATAGCTTTATGGTAATCTTGTAAACAATGGGAAGGCAGATGCAGAGTAGAGCTGCACTCACATTGTTTAAAACACTCCCAAGTGGCTACTTCAAGACAAGAGCAGGAAACATAGACTAAATTACCCACAAACAACCTACTGTTCATGTCACATCCTGATTTGTTTCAACTGTCTTGTACTTGTCTCCACCCTCCACCAGATGTCTCCCATTTGCCCCTATTATCTCCTCCTTGCCTGCCCCCTGTTTTGCAAATAAACATCTGTGATTCAAACTGTCTGCATCTGGGTCTTGTCCTGATAGTATGGACTGGACGTGACTGACCCAGCAGACTCGGACCAGCGCTGTGATGCCATCTCCTCCCACAGAGCCACCATTGGAAGACACAAGGAGTTACTTCACAACCTTATTGAAGGATTCCAGACCTTGGCGAATTCCACAATCGTGCTTTCCATACATTGCAGGGGCAAGCCAGCAGATTGTCTATTAGACCGCCGTCCACTACCGTAACCTCCCGGCCTCTCAGTATCCCCGCTGTCAGCAGCGCGTCCCCCCAGCCCACACTGGCTTCCTGAGAACCCTGCTTACCTCTTTCGGAACACTTTGCTGGAGATTCAGGGAACTGTCAGGTGTTTCTCTCCCAGTGCTCACTCATCTTTGAGCTACAGCCCTGTTATTTTCCCTCGAACCGGTCAAAGGTAGTGTACCTTATAACACCGATGTCCGGGTGGGCTCTCGCCTGGGCTACGGCAGTGTGGGAGCAACAAGCCACCGTGAGTTTCAGTCTAGAGGAGTTCATGGCAGACGTGAAGAAAGTGTTTGATTCTCTTGGCCGAGAGAGAGGCTGCTTGGAATCTACTCCAGCTACGCCAAGACTCCCGTAGTGTGGCAGACTGCGCGGTCGATTTCTGCACGTTGGCCACCGAGAGTGCCTGGAACCCAGAAGCCCTGTCCAACACATTCCTTCACGGGTTATCCGAGGAGTTGAAAGACGAGCTGCGCATCGATTTCGACTCTCTCATCGACTTGACCATCTGGATTGATGGTGACTATGGAAGTCTGCCGACTCGTCTCCTCCGGAGCCTATGCAACTTGGCAGAGCTATATTGTCTCCTGCCAAATGGTTACACAGACTGAACACCAAGAGCTGTCTGTATTGTGGGATTATATTACATTGCTACCTGTCCTGTAAAAAGACCGAGCTCATCAGGAGGTATGAGTATGCTGGTAGACATTACTGAGAATGTCCGGTCTCCCCTTACTCGTATCCCTCTCCATGCCATCCTTCTGTGGGGTGACCGGTCCTCTCCAGGTACTCATTGACTCTGGGGCCGACGAGGGTTTTATAAACTCTACCCTGGTGTCTGAGCTGGGAATCCCCACTCAACCCCTCTCCATTCCCATGGACGTCAGAGTGCTGGTTGGGTGTTTGATTGGCAGAGTCATTCACAACACGATTCCTAACAACCTGCGAGTGTCAGGCAACCACAGCGAGTAGATCCAGCATCTACTTATCGAATCCTCGTTGTGTTAGGTTACCCGTTGTGTTATTTTTTTTTTTGTATATCTGGTCTTTTGAAGGGCATTCTACACACACATGCGGACAGGCACACCAGTACAGACACAAACGTGCACACACACACACGCACGCACGCACACACACACACACACACACACACACTGTATGCATACCAGGATTGGGTTCTATTCTAAATTGAGTTACGAATTACTCTTTCATTCCAATTCAATTATTGCATTCGAATTGCCGCTCCCCACAGGAAGCAGAATTTAAACGGTTCACTCCCCACAGGAAGCAGAATTTGAATTCAATCTGATTTTAAGGAAATACATTTTAATTCAATTAACTTAAAATGGCTTATTTTTCTACACATCACCATAATAATGTTTATTTTGACATCATGTATGGTTACCAGTACCATGTAGCATAAGGTTGAAACACTTCAGACCTAAAACTATTTTGAATAATTACATTGGTCTGGAAATACTCTAAGATCATGTTGTCTATAATCTTGTTTTTAAATATCAGAAAAAAATAATTTCCCAGATTACATTAGATCAAACACTACAGTATAAAGGGAACAATCTAACATCTCATAACAGAAAAATACATTCTGAAATGTAAACTTGACCCAACACTGGCACGCCCATCAAAGTCCCCACAGCATCACACCAATTGGGGTATCAGGCCCTCAGCCCCTTTCTGGGAAATAACCCACTGTCCAGCCAGCAGGCTGGGAAACATGGCGACCAGTGTGAAGGGAGTAGGTTATAGAGGGGCTGGGGGCCGGGGGCTGTGAGACTGTGTCTGTCACGCTTAAGATCACAACAACCCAATCTGTTCCTTTGATCCTGAGGGGAATTCAACCCCTGAACAGAGGCTGGACTGTAACAGTGGAAGAGTGGGGAGTGACGTGTCATACCAGTGGCTCTAACGTGTCAAAATTCTGATATGGCTTAGAGACTATAGCGGCCGCCTGGCCATCTGTTGTTTTAGAATAGTGGAGGCTTGAATTAAACCACTGAAAGGTCTGGAAAGCTTGTCAGATTTGTGAGATCATGACGCAAGAGAATGTATCACACTTTTTGAATGTAGGTGCAGTGAATTGTAACAATGCACAAATCAAACAAGGGCTCGGTCTCCCAAAAGTATCTTAAGGCTAAGGTAATTTTAGAACCATGCTATGGTTCTAACGTTGAACTAAGCCTAAATAAAATAAAATAAAACTTTATTTATACAGGACATTTCAGACATGGATCCAGTGGAGGCTGCGGGGTAGGAGCTATATGAGAACAGGCTCATTGTAATGTCTGGAACGGAATTAAAGGAATGGAGTCAAACTTTGTTTCCATATGTATGATATGTTTGATACCGTTCCATTTATTCCATTCCAGCCATTACACTGAGCCGTTCCTCCTATAGCTCCTCCCACCAGCCTCCACTACATGGAATGCAAAGCAATGTGCTTTACAGGAAAAAACTAACAAAAGAAAACATTTAATATTTACCACACAACAAACATGAGATAAAAAAAAATAAAAATGACACAAACTGAACAACTAAAAAGCATCTTAAGGAAAATAAAATATATTTGAAATATATCCACAGTTTCGGGCCCCCCTCAGGTTCTATGGCAGTCTATTCCAGAGGCTGGGGGCATAATTACTAAAGGCTGCCTCTCCATGCCTCCTATGCTTTGGGATAAGATGCTTTGGACAATGTACAATACCAAAACATCACATTATAATACAATAAAATGACACACAGTGTTCAATTTGATGTTTCTGTTTAGCTGTTGGGAAAATAAAACCTTCCATTCGACGCAGTGGAGGCTGCTCATAATAATGGCTGGAACAGCGCAAATGGAATGGCATCAAACACATGGAAACCATGGAAACCATGTGTTTAATGTATTAGATACTATTCCACCTCCAGCCATTACCAAAAGTCCGTCCTCCCCAATTAAGGTGCCACCAAACTCCTGTGCATTCGAAGGGATGAGTAAAACAAAAATTAATCTCCCAACGGGCATAGATTGATTTTAATTTGGCAAACAGTTTGTGTGTATAAATATTCATAACCCACCTTGAAAAGGCATAGAGGGCTTTGTAGCCCCAGTCAATAGAGACAGGCCTTCATTCCCTCCCTTTACCAAAGCAGCTGGGCTTAGACCCACTTCCAGCACACAACCTTTACAGCCTGAAACAAAGATTTGCACAATTAACTACTTTTAAATGTCACCCACCACCAAATCTGCATATCAACACCAGACCTAGAATAGAAATTAGGATGTTTTTGAAATAGTATTTTTTTTCTTACAATTTTCCCCAAATGGGGTTCTGTCTCTGGTTTTAGGAGAGAGATGACATGTAAATGTCAACATATCCGGTAGCGGTACCTTCTGCTGCTAATTAACCTTTGTGGATATGTGGGACTATAAGCCCATCTCTGGCTAAACACTGCAGTTAACACCACCCTGAGAGACAGAACCAATAACTGAGCTAGAGAGTGAGACAAGTAAACCAATGAGAGATCCGGGTGGGTGGTATTGAAATGAGAGAAACCAGGTTTGTTTTTTGGATAAGGTGTATGTGTCCCATCTGTAAACTGTTAGTAATGCTTGGGTTTGTTTTCTAAGCCATGTAATCTTCGTCTGAAAGCTGTTATTAAGCAGTATATAATTATTTTCTATTCTAATCTATTGCTTTCTATAGTAACAGGTCAGAGGTGGCCATATTCTGGTAGTAGCAGTGAGTCAGAGACTAATCGTAAAAAAGCCAGCCCAAACCTGGCAGAGTCAGTGTGGATGCAAGAGTGGAAAGAAAAGTCATATTTAGTCAAGTAAGTCATACGTTCTGTGTAGTGAAAGGAGGTCAATTTGGGAACAAAGCGTAGCAATCCAAAACAAGTAGAGGAGTTAGTGCAGCTCCGAGTTTCTCTCTGGCGTTCCCAGTGCCTGTAGGGTTCCTAGCCAGTGTTTCTCCTCTGGATTCATGGATAGGCTCAAAGGCTCTCAACCCTCCGCTACTCCACTGGAGACCTGAGTCAGTCTGTGTCGATTACAAAATAAACCTGCTAACATCTTCTCTATTCATAAGCCTGCTTTTCCCTTACTGCAGAATCAATACAACTCAAAGCCCTGAAATACCACAACTAGCAAGGCAAACAAAATACCTCAGAACATGTTTATTTTTAAAGGTTGAGAAATATTGAGATTAGCCGGGCCAAGGTTAGACAATTGATTGACATAATTTCCAGATGGAAGGAAGACTTTGGTTTTGGAGGGGGTTAGAGGTGAGCTGGGGGGAATGCCGAGGGGTTGGTTTTGGACGGGGTTAGGGGCAATGTTCCCTTTAAGCTGTGAGCATGCGCTCAGCTCCCGAGGTCTGCGTCACAGAAGAAATATCAGCACACAGAGAAGCATAAGATTGAACTTCACTCAACTTTCTAGAGTTTTCCCCCTTAGCTAATAGGGCTAGGCGTCCCGCCAGCAGGACACCTGTCGACAACTTCCGGTGAAATTGGAGGGCGCACAATTCAAATAAATAACCATAAAAAGTATGGATATTAAACATCTACGTATGTACAAGTGTCTTGTATCGCTTAAAAGCTTACATTCTTGTTATTAATCTAACTGCATTGCCCGATTTACAGTAGGCATTACAGCGAAAGCATGTCATGCGATTGTTTGAGGATGGCGCACCACATCAAAATATTTTTCAACCAGGACAGGCTTCATAAAATCAAAATTAGCGATTATATATTCACTTACTTTTTGAAAATCTTTGTCTGATTTGCAAATCAAAGGGTCCCAGCTACAACATGCATGGTCATTTTGTTAGATAAAATCCTTCTTTATTTCCCAAAAAGTCTGTTTAGTTGACGCCATCGATTTGAGTAATCCACTCGTTTAACATGCAGAGAAAGAAATTCAAACATCTACCGCTAAACTTTGTTGAAACAAGTCAAAATACATTGTTATTAAATCCTTAGGTACCCTAAAATGTCATTAAACTATAACATTTCATACAGAAAGAAGTATGTTCAATAGGAAAATGATATTAGCAGGTGCGCGTCCTCTTCGTCGCGTGCACATACTGATTTCCAACTCTGACTCCCAGTACTAAAACTTTAAATTCTTCCTCGTTTGGGAAGAAACAAGCCTGAAACCTTGGACACAGACTGTTGACATCTAGTGGAAGCCATAGGAATTGTAATCTGGGAGCTGGAATTGCATATGCCCCATAGCTTCCCATTGTAAGAGCATGGGCTCTCTAAACAAAAAAATTCTGTGTTTAAAAAAAACATTTTTTTCCTACCGTATCAATTGTGTTATAGTCTCATACATTATTCTAACATTTCCACAAACGTCGGTGTATTCTATCCAATGGTACCAATTATATGCATATCCTGGCTTCTGGGCCTTAATAACAGACCATTTACTTTGGGCAGGTCTGTCAGACAGGAAGTGGAGAAAAATAGACCCTAGTCTGAAGAAGATATTATTAACACTATCAACTTTGACCTTTTGCCTTAGTTAACAAAACCAATTGACCTCCTTTCACGACACAGAACCTTTAAAGTAAGTGGACCCTCCGCAGACTGACTGAGGAAGAGGGGGAGTATGAGTAGGAGGAAGACAGAAAGGGAGAGAGAAATAGAAGCAGGGATGGGGACAGAATAGGGGGTGAGGGGTAGAAAGAGAGAAAGTGAGAATAGGAAGGTGGAGGGAGAAAGACAAGGAATAATGAAAGGAATAAGGTAGAAAGAGTGAGAGAAGGTGAAAGAGAGCTGAGTGACAGTTAAGTAAAACTGGAAAGGGAGAGAGTGAACACAGCTCAACAGCCAAAGCAAAGCTGGCCGGGAGAGGTTACCCAAAATAATGAAACTGGTTTAGACTAGTTTCAGCAAGAAGCCAGGGTGGGATTTATTGTACACACACAGAGTTCAATGTAAAACAGAGTGAAAATGAGCCTTGAAACCACCACTTTATTGGTTTGTTAGGTAGATAATATCAATGCTAGGGTTGCAAAAGTCTGGTAACTTTCCTCAATACCTATGTGAGAATGCTGTTCATCGACTACAGCTCGGCATTCAACACCATAGTACCCTCCAAGCTCGTCATCAAGACCCTGGGTCTCGACCCCGCCCTGTGCAATGGGTACTGGACTTCCTGACCGGCCGCCCCCAGGTGGTGAGGGTAGGCAACAACATCTCCACCCCGCTGATCCTCAACACTGGGGCCCCACAAGGATGCGTTCTGAGCCCTCTCCTGTACTCCCTGTTCACCCACGACTGCGTGGCCACGCACGCCTCCAACTCAATCATCAAGTTTGCGGACGACACAACAGTGGTAGGCTTGATTACCAACAACGACGAGACGGCCTACAGGGAGGAGGTGAGGGCCCTCGGAGTGTGGTGTCAGGAAAATGACCTCACACTCAACGTCAACAAAACTAAGGAGATGATTGTGGACTTCAGGAAACAGCAGAGGGAACACCCCCCTATCCACATCGATGGAACAGTAGTGGAGAGGGTAGCAAGTTTTAAGTTCCTCGGCATACACATCACAGACAAACTGAATTGGTCCACTCACACAGACAGCATCGTGAAGAAGGCGCAGCAGCGCCTCTTCAACCTCAGGAGGCTGAAGAAATTTGGCTTGTCACCAAAAGCACTCACAAACTTCTACAGATGCACAATCAAGAGCATCCTGGTGGGCTGTATCACCGCCTGGTACGGCAACTGCTCCGCCCACAACTGTAAGGCTCTCCAGAGGGTAGTGAGGTCTGCACAACGCATCACCGGGGGCAAACTACCTGCCCTCCAGGACATTTTACATTTACATTTAAGTCATTTAGCAGACGCTCTTATCCAGAGCGACTTACAAATTGGTGCATTCACCTTATGACATCCAGTGGAACAGTAGTGCATCTAAATCTTTTAAGGGGGGGGTGAGAGGGATTACTTTATCCTATCCTAGGTATTCCTTAAAGAGGTGGGGTTTCAGGTGTCTCCGGAAGGTGGTGATTGACTCCGCTGTCCTGGCGTCGTGAGGGAGTTTGTTCCACCATTGGGGGGCCAGAGCAGCAAACAGTTTTGACTGGGCTGAGCGGGAACTGTACTTCCTCAGTGGTAGGGAGGCGAGCAGGCCAGAGGTGGATGAACGCAGTGCCCTTGTTTGGGTGTAGGGCCTGATCAGAGCCTGGAGGTACTGAGGTGCCGTTCCCCTCACAGCTCCGTAGGCAAGCACCATGGTCTTGTAGCGGATGCGAGCTTCAACTGGAAGCCAGTGGAGAGAGCGGAGGAGCGGGGTTACGTGAAAGAACTTGGGAAGGTTGAACACCAGACGGGCTGCGGCATTCTGGATGAGTTGTAGGGGTTTAATGGCACAGGCAGGGAGCCCAGCCAACAGCGAGTTGCAGTAATCCAGACGGGAGATGACAAGTGCCTGGATTAGGACCTGCGCCGCTTCCTGTGTGAGGCAGGGTCGTACTCTGCGGATGTTGTAGAGCATGAACCTACAGGAACGGGCCACCGCCTTGATGTTAGTTGAGAACGACAGGGTGTTGTCCAGGATCACGCCAAGGTTCTTAGCGCTCTGGGAGGAGGACACAATGGAGTTGTCAACCGTGATGGCGAGATCATGGAACGGGCAGTCCTTCCCCGGGAGGAAGAGCAGCTCCGTCTTGCCGAGGTTCAGCTTGAGGTGGTGATCTGTCATCCACACTGATATGTCTGCCAGACATGCAGAGATGCGATTCGCCACCTGGTCATCAGAAGGGGGAAAGGAGAAGATTAATTGTGTGTCGTCTGCATAGCAATGATAGGAGAGACCATGTCAGGTTATGACAGAGCCAAGTGACTTGGTGTATAGCGAGAATAGGAGAGGGCCTAGAACAGAGCCCTGGGGGACACCAGTGGTGAGAGCACGTGGTGTGGAGACGGATTCTCGCCACGCCACCTGGTAGGAGCGACCTGTCAGGTAGGACAAAATCCAAGCGTGGGCCGCGCCGGAGATGCCCATCTCGGAGAGGGTGGAGAGGAGGATCTGATGGTTCACAGTATCGAAGGCAGCCGATAGGTCTAGAAGGATGAGAGCAGAGGAGAGAGAGTTAGCTTTAGCAGTGCGGAGCGCCTCCGTGATACAGAGAAGAGCAGTCTCAGTTGAATGACTAAGGACGCCCTCCAGGTTCCCTCGGAGAGTTCATCAATGAGCTTGATGCCTTGATAAGCTCCTTTCCTGAGGACGGCTCACCTCTCACAGTTCTGGGCGACTTTAAAACCTCCCCACGTCTACCTTTGACTCATTCCTCTCTGCCTCCTTCTTTCCACTCCTCTCCTCTTTTGACCTCACCCTCTCACCTTCCCCCTCTACTCACAAGGCAGGCAATACGCTCGACCTCATCTTTACTAGATGCTGTTCTTCCACTAACCTCACTGCAACTCCCCTCCAAGTCTCCGACCACTACCTTGTATCCTTTTCCCTCTTGCTCTCATCCAACACTTCCCACACTGCCCCTACTCGGATGGTATCGCGCCGTCCCAATCTTCGCTCTCTCTCCCCGCTACTCTCTCCTCTTCCATCCTATCATCTCTTCCCTCTGCTCAAACCTTCTCCAACCTATCTCCTGATTCTGCCTCCTCAACCCTCCTCTCCTCCCTTTCTGCATCCCTTGATTCTCTATGTCCCCTATCCTCCAGGCCGGCTCGGTCCTCCCCTCCTGCTCCGTGGCTCGACGACTCATTGCGAGCTCACAGAACAGGGCTCCGGGCAGCCGAGCGGAAATGGAGGAAAACTCGCCTCCCTGCGGACGTGGCATCCTTTCACTCCCTCCTCTCTACATTTTCCTCTTCTGTCTCTGCTGCTAAAGCCACTTTCTACCACTCTAAATTCCAAGCATCTGCCTCTAACCCTAGGAAGCTCTTTGCCACCTTCTCCTCCCTCCTGAATCCTCCTCCCCCTCCCCCTCCTCCCTCTCTGCAGATGACTTCGTCAACCATTTTGAAAAGAAGGTCGACGACATCCGATCCTCGTTTGCTAAGTCAAACGACACCGCTGGTTCTGCTCACACTGCCCTACCCTGTGCTCTGACCTCTTTCTCCCCTCTCTCTCCAGATGAAATCTCGCGTCTTGTGACGGCCGGCCGCCCAACAACCTGCCCGCTTGACCCTATTCCCTCCTCTCTTCTCCAGACCATTTCCGGAGACCTTCTCCCTTACCTCACCTCGCTCATCAACTCATCCCTGACCGCTGGCTACGTCCCTTCTGTCTTCAAGAGAGCGAGAGTTGCACCCCTTCTGAAAAAACCTACACTCGATCCCTCCGATGTCAACAACTACAGACCAGTATCCCTTCTTTCTTTTCTCTCCAAAACTCTTGAACGTGCCGTCCTTGGCCAGCTCTCCCGCTATCTCTCTCAGAATGACCTTCTTGATCCAAATCAGTCAGGTTTCAAGACTAGTCATTCAACTGAGACTGCTCTTCTCTGTATCACGGAGGCCCTCCACACTGCTAAAGCTAACTCTCTCTCCTCTGCTCTCATCCTTCTAGACCTATCGGCTGCCTTCGATACTGTGAACCATCAGATCCTCCTCTCCACCCTCTCCGAGTTGGGCATCTCCGGCGCGGCCCACGCTTGGATTGCGTCCTACCTGACAGGTCGCTCCTACCAGGTGGCGTGGCGAGAATCTGTCTCCTCACCACGCGCTCTCACCACTGGCGTCCCCAGGGCTCTGTTCTAGGCCCTCTCCTATTCTCGCTATACACCAAGTCACTTGGCTCTGTCATAACCTCACATGGTCTCTCCTATCATTGCTATGCAGACGACACACAATTAATCTTCTCCTTTCCCCCTTCTGATGACCAGGTGGCGAATCGCATCTCTGCATGTCTGGCAGACATATCAGTGTGGATGACGGATCACCACCTCAAGCTGAACCTCGGCAAGACGGAGCTGCTCTTCCTCCCGGGAAGGACTGCCCATTCCATGATCTCGCCATCACGGTTGACAACTCCATTGTGTCCTCCTCCCAGAGCGCTAAGAACCTTGGCGTGATCCTGGACAACACCCTGTCGTTCTCAACTAACATCAAGGCGGTGGCCCGTTCTTGTAGGTTCATGCTCTACAACATCCGCAGAGTACGACCCTGCCTCACACAGGAAGCAGCGCAGGTCCTAATCCAGGCACTTGTCATCTCCCGTCTGGATTACTGCAACTCGCTGTTGGCTGGGCTCCCTGCCTGTGCCATTAAACCCCTACAACTCATCCAGAACGCCGCAGCCCGTCTGGTGTTCAACCTTCCCAAGTTCTCTCACGTCACCCCGCTCCTCCGCTCTCTCCACTGGCTTCCAGTTGAAGCTCGCATCCGCTACAAGACCATGGTGCTTGCCTACGGAGCTGTGAGGGGAACGGCACCTCAGTACCTCCAGGCTCTGATCAGGCCCTACACCCAAACAAGGGCACTGCGTTCATCCACCTCTGGCCTGCTCGCCTCCCTACCACTGAGGAAGTACAGTTCCTGCGCAGCCCAGTCAAAACTGTTCGCTGCTCTGGCCCCCCAATGGTGGAACAAACTCCCTCACGACGCCAGGACAGCGGAGTCAATCACCACCTTCCGGAGACACCTGAAACCCCACCTCTTTCAGGAATACCTAGGATAGGATAAAGTAATCCTTCTCACCCCCCTTAAAATATTTAGATGCACTATTGTAAAGTGGCTGTTCCACTGGATGTCTTAAGGTGAACGCACCAATTTGTAAGTCGCTCTGGATAAGAGCGTCTGCTAAATGACTTAAATGTAAATGTAAATGTCTGTACTCTATATCATCTACTGCATCCTTATGTAATACATGTATCACTAGCCATTTTAACTATGCCACTTTGTTTACATACTCATCTCATATGTATATGAGATGCACTACTGTTCCACTGGATGTCATAAGGTGAATGCACCAATTTGTAAGTCGCTCTGGATAAGAGCGTCTGCTAAATTACTTAAATGTAATGTAAATGTAAAATGTAATATATACTGTACTCGATACCATCTACTGTATCTTGCCTATGCTGCTCTGTACCATCACTCTATCATATATCTTACGTACATATTCTTTATCCCCTTACACTGTGTATAAGACAGTAGTTTTGGAATTGTTAGTTAGATTATTTGTTGGTTATTACTGCATTGTCGGAACTAGAAGCACAAGCATTTCGCTAAACTCGCATTAACATCTGCTAACCATGTGTATGTGACAAATACAATTTGATTTGATTTAATTTGAAATTCCCGAAATCCCAGTTGGAAGATTCTTGGATGTCTGTCTTATTCTTCTAGATTCCAGGAATCTTTAAACCCCTAATCAGTGACCTTGACAACTGACATGAGAAATGTGCTGTATGGTCATCGCTGATTCTTTTCAGCCCCTCATAAATGATTTAACAAACGGCATAAATATTTACTAAGTTTAATTACATTTCTCTATGGCTCTTCCTGTGCTGACCGCATGGCCATCCCAACTCAGTGGTGGCTCTTCCTGAGGGCACGCTCCTCTGAGGGCATACGAGGTTAGCGAACGCACCTTGATGAATATTGCAGAGGTCCGAGGTTCACCGAGACATTGATGGAGTCCACCTCAATCAGTGAGTGAATCGATGGCACACACTCACATTTGCCTAGGCGCGAATTGGCGGCAGTAAAAACCCAGTAGGCTGTATATTTTACCTCTGTGGGGGAAATAGAGAAGGGGGAGAAATGGCTTATTTGTAGCGAGCAGAGCAGAGACATTAGAAACCACTCATTCTACAGCCAACAGCTAACCGGAGGGCCAAATTATTCATGCCCTGTTCTTGCCAGGGCTAATGCAACAGAAGACTAACTGTGCATATTGAGAATATTGTATTTCATAATGAGGCAGAACTAGAGAGAGAAGCACTCGATCCGGAGAGTGAGACTTTTAACATTCTGACTATAGAAAACGTCTGACTCTTTGGCTTTTAAAGCAGCCTCTGTCAAGTCAATATCATCGGTAACACTGAAATGAAAGTGTGCCTCTAAACACAGTGAATAACAATAAGAAACATAGAAGAAGATAAATGGCATAAACAAAGGGGGATGAATAATTGTGTGAAGAGTTCTCTCTCTCTTTAATGACATGAATTCTAGAGAGAGGGCAGAGCAGGGTCGGGGCCTTAGCACCACTGGGAAACAAGCATGAACCAATTTGTTTCTTGAACAGGGTTAGTCTGATATGAGGAGAAGAGGTGAGGGATGTGAAAGAAGATGTGATATCAGGAAGAGGTGAGGACAGAAAGGCTCTTTGAGGAAATTAGCCTGCTAGCCCCTCACACACTCACAGGCCAACTTGTAGACTGGCCACACATTCTAAACTGCTTCTTACTCTACGAACTACAAAGAACTACAATACTCACGTACAGCCATTTTGACAAGGGTATAAAATATATGAGCTATTTGATTAAGATTAGGATAATAATTGACTAAGACCACATAAATATTATGTCATCATCTAAAATAATGAAAAAAAACAGCAAATATTCAAAATAACAATAATATGCATTTCTGGCCAATCACAGATGACTTTGCAGCAGAAGCAAAAAAGCTACAGACTCAGGCTGTCAGTAAAAGGGCGTGTTCCTCTGCCCAGGCGTTGCGGAACAACATCCTTGTGGAAGGTATTGCAGTATCTCCACATGAGACTTGCACGGAGTCTGAGGGAATGATCTCTGAGAAATTGAAGATGGACCACAGGAAGATTGAGGTGGAGTGTGCCCACAGAACTGGAAAACCCACCACCGGCCCAGGTGATAGGCCCAGGCCAGTATTGGTCAAGTTCCTGAGGTTCAAGGACAAGGTAGCTGTTCTGGAAAGAGCCAAGAACTTGAGAGGAACATATATCTTCCTCAACGAGGACTATCCTGAAGCTGTGGAGCCAGAAGAGGAAAGAACTGATCCCAGCCATGAAAGCTGCCAGAGTGCATGAGGACATTGCTTACATCTTCTATGACAGGCTCATTGTCCACCCTCCCTCCCAGAAGCCTGGAAGGGATGAGAGAGCCAAGCCTATGGGTTTGTGGACTGCTGAATGTGTATTTTTTTCTCTTGCTTTGTTTTCTCTTTTCAGTATTATGTCTATCTCTGATAAACTCATAAAGATCTGCCCCCTTTCTTTAAATATTCGCCTAAAATGACATATCCAAATCTAACTGCCTGTATCGTAGGCCCTGAAGGATATGCATATTCTTGGTACCATTTGAAAGGAAACACTTTGAAGTTTGTGGAAATGTGAAAGGAATGTAGGAGAATAATACACAATAGATCTGGTAAAAGACAATACCACAACAAAAAAACTTTCTAATGTATTTTTTTTGTACCATCATCTTTGAAATGCAAGAGAAAGACCATAATGTTTTATTCCAGCCCAGGTGCAATTTAGAGTTTGGACACTAGAGGGCAGCAGTGTATGTGCAAAGTGTTAGACTGATCAAATGAACCATTTAATTTCTGTTCAAAATGTTGTATCAAGACATCCCAAATTTGCCTAACTTGTTTAATAATAACTTTTACTGTTCAAAATTGTGCTCTCTCCTCAAACAATAGCATGGTATTCTTTCACTGTAATAGCAACAGTAAATTGGACAGTGCAGTTAGATTAACCTGTTGCGACGAGCAATCCCGTATCCGGGATCTTAAGTATAGCCTCAAGCTCATTAGCATAACGCAACGTTAACTATTCATGAAAATCGCAAATGAAATGAAATAAATATATTGGCTCTCAAGCTTAACCTTTTGTTAACAACACTGTCATCTCAGATTTTCAAAATATGCTTTTCAACCATAGCAAAACAAGCATTTGTGTAAGAGTATTGATAGCTAGCATAGCATTAAGCCTAGCATTCAACAGGCAACATTTTCACAAAAACAAGAAAAGCATTCAAATAAAATAATTTACCTTTGAAGAACTTCGGATGTTTTCAATGAGGAGACTCTCAGTTAGATAGCAAATGTTCAGTTTTTCCAAAAAGATTATTTGTGTAGGAGAAATCGCTCCGTTTTGTTCATCACGTTTGGCTGAGAAAACCCCCCGAAAATTCAGTCATTTAAATGCGAACTTTTTTCCAAATTAACTCCATAATATCGACAGAAACATGGCAAACGTTGTTTAGAATCAATCCTCAAGGTGTTTTTCACATATCTATTCGATGATAAGTCACTCGTGGCAGTTTAGTTTCTCCTCTCTTCCAAATGGAAACATGCAATAGTTTCGCAATAGTTTCGACGGAGGACACAGAGCGGACACCTGGTAAATGTAGTCTCTTATGGTCAATCTTCCAATGATATGCCTACAAATACGTCACAATGCTGCAGACACCTTGGGGAAACGACAGAACGTGTAGGCCCATTCCTTGCGCATTCACAGCCATATAAGGAGTCATTGGAACAAAGCGCCTCCAAAATCTGGGGCATTTCCTTTTTGAAATGTAATCTTGGTTTCGCCTGTTGCATCAGTTCTGTGGCACTCACAGATAATATCTTTGCAGATTCTTTCCAAAGCTGTCAATTATATGCATAGTCAAGCATCTTTTCGTGACAAAATATCTTTTTAAAACGGGAATGTTTTTCATCCAAAAATATTAATAGCGCCCCCTAATGCATAACTGGTTAACAATAATTGAAGCTTTCTGCCAGTATCAGATATGTCTATTTCCTGGGAAATATTCTTGTTACTTATAACTTCATGCTAATCGCAATAGCCTACGTCAGCTCAAACGTCCCGTGGACTCAAGAAGGGCTGAAAATGCCCATATTAATATATGTAGCCTTAGAAATAAGGTTTATGAAATGAATTACTTGCTAAAATCAGACAACATTCATACATTAGCCATTTCTGAGACTGACTTAGATAATTAATTTGATGATACAGCAGTAGCAATACAAGGATATAACATTTATAGAAGAGAAAGAAATGCATATTGGGGAGGTGTTGCTGTATATATTCAGAGCCATATCCCTGTAATGCTTAGAGAATATCTTATGTCAAGTGTTATTGAAGTATTGCGGACGCAGGTTTACTTGGCACATCTAAAGCCTTGTATATTGGAGTGTTGCTATAGGCCACCAAGTGCGAACAGTCAGTATCTAAATAATATGTGTGAAATGCTTTATAGTGTATGTGATGTAAACAGAGAGGTCTACTTTCCTGGGGACCTGAATATTGACTGGTTTTCATCAATCTGTCCGCTCAAGAGGAAGCTTCTTACTGTAACCTGTAACCAGTAATCTGGTTCAGGTTATTAATCAACCTACCAGGGTGTTTACAAACACTACAAGAACAAGATCATCCACATGTATCGATCACATTTGAACTAATACTGTAGAACTTTTCTCTAAAGCTGTATCTGTACACATTGGATGCTGTGATCACAATATAGTGGCTATTACCAGAAAAGCCAAAGATCCAACTGCTGGGCCTAAAATAGTATATAAGAGATCATATAAAAGATTTTCCTGTGACTCTTATGGGGATGATGTTAAAAATATTTCTTGGTCTGATGTGATTAAAGATCTTATTCTGTTGGCACTCCAAAAGGTCCCAGTTACATCACAAATGGTCCTTCTGTTCGATAAAGTTCTTCTTTATATCCATAAAAACTCAGTTTAGCTAGCGCGCTTCATTCAATAATCCACCTGTTTCCCTCCAAAATGCATACAAAATGAATCCCAAACATTACCAATAAACTTATCCAAACAAGTCAAACAATGTTTATATCAAACTTCAGGTACCCTAATATGCAAATAAATGATCAAATTTAAGACAGAGAATAGTTTGTTCATTACCGGAGATGAATAACAAAGAATGTGCTTTCACCCACGGGCATGGAAACACTACAGCAAAATGGGAGCCACTTTGAAAAATTACAAGTTCTAGCTCTTTTTTTCAAAACACCAGCCTGAAACTCTTTCTAAAGACTGTTGACATCTAGTGGATGCCCTAGGAACTGCAATCTGGGAGGACTTCACCTCATAATAAACATGAAAGCCATTGGAAACAGTGGAAGGCTGAAATCTTTTGGGGGGGGGGGGTTTATCCTGGGGTTTCGCCTGTCAAATCAGTTCATCATTCAAGCAGTTTTAAAAACTTCAGAGTGTTTTCTATCCGAATCTACTAATAATATGCATATATTAGCTTCTGGGCTTGAGTAGCAGGCAGGCATGTCTGGGCACGCTTTTCATCCGAACGTGAAAATGCTGCCCCCTATCCCAAACAGGTTTTAAGCTGCAGCTGGCCCAGAACAGAGCGGCACGTTTTGCTCTTATTTGTAATCAGAGGACTCATATAAATACTATGCATGCCAGTCTCTCTTGGCTAAGAGTTGAGGAGAGACTGACTGGATCACTTCTTCTTTTTACAGAAACATCAAAGGGTTGAAATTCCCAAATTGTTTGCATAGTCAAGTTACACACAGCTCTGACACACACACTTATCACACCCTTGCAACCAGGGGTCTTTTCACAGTCCCCAAATCCAGAACAAATTCAAGAAAGTGTACAGTATTATATAGAGCCCTAATTGCATGGAACTTCCTTTCATCTCATATTGCTCAAATAAACAGCAAACCTGGTTTAAAAAAACAGATAAAGCAACACCTTGCGGAGTATCGCCTCTTCCCTATTTGACCTAGATAGTTTCTGTGTATGTATTGATATGTAGGCTGTGTGCCTTTAAAACAATTGATGTAGTTCTGTCCTTGAGCTGTTCCTGTCTATTGATGTTCTGTATTATGCCATTCTGTATTATGTTTCATGTTTTGTGTGGACCCCAGGAGTGAGAAGCTGTTGCTTTTGCAACAGCTAATGCGGATCCTAATAAAACACCAAATACCAAAGGGACAATATCCTCCTCTTGATCGTCAAAGACGGTGGACATATTGAATGACAGCTTTCAGTGCTTTGAGCGTGTCGCTAGCATGCTGGGAGGCAAGTCGTCGCCTTGTCTCTGATGCATGACTGCTGTGATACTAACAAAGTGCTGACCTTGAAATCACAAGTTTCCCTGCAACGAGAGAGAGACAGGTTGATTGAGATGTGAGGGAGCTGCTGAATATTCACAGTATCAAGGTGTCACTCCCTGAGGAATGGATCCAGTTAGGCTACTAGGCCTTGGCAGCAACTGTAGTAATACATATCGAAACAGACTGGATGGTTCCAGGATTTTGACTTGCAACAAAAATATACTTGGTTATGCATTCATTTCATTTACATTTACATTTAAGTCATTTAGCAGACGCTCTTATCCAGAGCGACTTACAAATTGGTGCTTTCACCTTATGACATCCAGTGGAACAGCCACTTTACAATAGTGCATCTAGGTCTTTTAAGGGGGGTGAGAAGGATTACTTTATCCTATCCTAGGTATTCCTTAAAGAGGTGGGGTTTCAGGTGTCTCCGGAAGGTGGTGATTGACTCCGCTGTCCTGGCGTCGTGAGGGAGTTTGTTCCACCATTGGGGGGCCAGAGCAGCGAACAGTTTTGACTGGGCTGAGCGGGAACTGTACTTCCTCAGTGGTAGGGAGGCGAGCAGGCCAGAGGTGGATGAACGCAGTGCCCTTGTTTGGGTGTAGGGCCTGATCAGAGCCTGGAGGTACTGAGGTGCCGTTCCCCTCACAGCTCCGTAGGCAAGCACCATTTCTATTATGATTTGATGTTGAGGAGGAAAACACTTCATGTAGCATGGGTAAAGATTAATTTCAAATGTTACTTTTAATGTTTCTTTCTTCTATCAAACACAGAAAGCTAAAAATATATACTTAAATAAGAGAAAAAGGGAGAGCTTTATAAGTAGTCGTGTTTTATTCATCTGTATGTAAATCCAGTCATTTACGGTTTCCTTAACAAATCAGGGATCAAGTGTCAACACCAAGATGAGAAAAAGAAAGTGCATGTTGGGATTACAAAAAAGGGGGGGTCGACGAGGACTCGATCTGAAAGTCTACAAGTCCTGACAAGGGTAAAATGGATATGTTCTTAATGGTCCCCCCCCCAAAAAAAGATTACAGTGCTACTTCAAACCACAAAACTCAAAAAAGTACTAGTGTATACAGTCCAGTGACAGCTTCTAGAATAATAGTCTACTTGGTTCACACCATAGAAAAGTTATTAGCATAATAAATTAACATGGACTGTTTTCAAAAGGGCATGTTTATACGTTCTGAGCCAGAATCTTAGATCCTATTGCTAACAAAGATATACCGTGAATGCATGGCTACACAACTAATACTGCAAATATATGCTCAAACAAAACCAATATTAGGTTACATAAAACCCATGGTACAGTACAAATACAGTGGAAATCACTGAACTTCTCTTACAGCTGACACAATCCAAACCATTGATTATTACACCATCCTAATCGTACAATATACATAATCATCATCATGAGAGAGAGAGAGAGAGAGAGAGAGAGAGAGAGAGAGAGAGAGAGAATAAGATGAAGCACTGTTGCTAGGGACACTCAGAGACGTTCTTATTAGGTCCCTGAAGGGTTTCGGATGGATTGTTATCCCACTGACATTCTAAGAAGGTTGCTTGATGATCCCATAGCCACTCTCCAGGGGACCTTTGTCTAGTTCCCTGTACGCTCCCAGGACGTCACTGAGGACAATGTTAGGACCTTTTAGAACGTTCTCAGGACTTTCATTTGACTACTATTTAGGACGCCGCATGATGGTCCGAAGGGTACTTTCTCCTGGGGGACATTTGTCTAGCTCCCTGTATGTTCACAGGATGTCACTGATTATCATTTTACTAGTCCTTACTACGTCTTGTGATGGTCCCACGGGAACACGTTCACTGGAGGTTTCGTCTAGCTAACTGGGAACTAGACAAAATATCCAGGGGACCATGACACAATATCCCAATAACATACTAAAAACATCCTCCGGGACAAACCGGGAACTAGACAAAGCCTCTGATATAACATCCTAAGAAAGTTCACAGGGCAAACTGGGAACTAGACACAACCTCCAGGGGATCGTGACACGACATCCAGGGGAACTAGACACAACCTCCAGGGGAACATGACACGACATCCAGGGGAACGTGACACGACATCCAGGGGAAGTAGACACAACCTCCAGGGGAACGTGACACGGCATCCAGGGGAACTAGACACAACCTCCAGGGGAACGTGACACAACATCCAGAGGAACTAGACACAACCTCCAGGGGAACATGACACAACCTCCTGGAGAACGTGACACGACCTCCAGGGGAACGTGACACAACCTCCAGGGGAACGTGACACAACATCCAGGGGAATGTGACACGACATCCAGGGGAACTAGACACAACATCCAGGGGAACGTGACACGACATCCAGGGGAACGTGACACAACCTCCAGGGGAACTAGACACAACCTCTAGGGGAACTAGACACAACCTCCAGGGGAACGTGACACAACCTCCAGGGGAACTAGACACGACCTCCAGGGGAACGTGACATAAACTCCAGGGGAACGTGACACGACCTCCAAGGGAACGTGACACGACATCCAGGGGAACGTCACACAACCTCCAGGGGAACGTGACACAACCTCCAGGGGAACGTGACACAACATCCAGGGGAACGTGACACAACCTCCAGGGGAACGTGACACGGCATCCAGGGGAACTAGAAACAACCTCCAGGGGAACTTGACGCGGCATCCAGGGGAACGTGAAACGACATCCAGGGGAACTAGACACAACCTCCAGGGGAACATGACACAACCTCCAGGGGAACGTGACACAACCTCCAGGGGAACGTGACACGACATCCAGGGGAACGTGACACAACCTCCAGGGGAACGTGACACAACCTCCAGGGGAACGTGACACGACATCCAGGGGAACGTGGCACGACATCCAGGGGAACGTGACACAACCTCCTGGAGAACGTGACACGACCTCCAGGGGAACGTGACACGACCTCCAGGGGAACGTGACACAACCTCCAGGGGAACGTGACACGACATCCAGGGGAACTAGACACAACCTCCAGGGGAACGTGACACGGCATCCAGGGGAACGTGACACGACATCCAGGGGAAGTAGACACAACCTCCAGGGGAACTAGACACAACATCCAGGGGAACGTGACACGACATCCAGGGGAACGTGACACGACCTCCAGGGGAACTTGACACAACCTCCAGGGGAACTAGACACAACCTCTAGGGGAACTAGACACAACCTCCAGGGGAACGTGACACAACCTCCAGGGGAACTAGACACAACCTCCAGGGGAACGTGACATAAACTCCAGGGGAACGTGACACGACCACCAAGGGAACGTGACACGACATCCAGGGGAATGCCACACAACCTCCAGGGGAACTAGACACAACCTCCAGGGGAACGTGACACAACCTCCAGGGGAACGTGACACAACCTCCAGGGGAACGTGACACAACCTCCAGGGGAACTAGACACAACCCCCAGGGGAACTAGACACAACCTCCAGGGGAACGTCACACAACCTCCAGGGGAACGTGACACGACATCCAAAGAACACAGTCAAAATTATACAACTTCCCAAGAACGTCCTAAAAACATACTGTGGGATGTCCCTGGGACTAACCGGAAACTAGACAAAACCTCCAGGGGACCTTGACACACCACCTTACTTTAGGTGGCCATTTTGTGACATCCCTGAGGACGTCCTAATGACTTATTATTATTTGAAGGGAACTCTGACTCATTTACATTAACATTACATCTTAACATGTAGCACATGGACAGTCGTCTTCAAGACAATGTTTCTGTCAGAAGAGTTGAAGAGTTGAAGTAGTGATCCTTTCTTCATCCAGGCAAGTCATTGAGAACAAATTGTCTTTTACAATAATGACTTTAATGTGTATGTTTACATCAGTCCGTATAGAGTGTATCTCTAATGTTCAGTGCTGAGCGACTACTCCTTTAGAACATACTGAGCTCTTCGGTGTAGGCAGAAGTTGTCGCTAACCACAGTTCCAGGGTCAGATATTGATTCATCTCACTTAAGTTTAAGATTAGGATAAGGGGTTCAATCATCTGATCCTAGATCTGACAGGGCAACTTCTACCTTGAGCTCACTGTGTACTTAACTGTGACTGTAACAACAATTAGGCATGGTACTCAGTCAAACCTGCACTGCACCAACCAACATACAACACTGCATGAAAATGATTCGCTCCTGCGCCACACAAATGTCCATCAACTGTGTGCATAAGACATTTACTAGATGAAACAAAAAGATATTTAGATTTGTAATGAATGACCATACTTCCTTGCAGAACTCCCATTGTGTAGCTTGAATGAATATGGCCTTGAATCTCTGAAGTGTACCATTGTATCAGGGAGTCACAGCCTTAGTCCATCAGAATGGGCTTTGTTCCCTACTGGGACCATTATAATATAATAGGTACGCCACAAGTTTTACCTGACCATGTGAGTTGATCAGGAAAAATGCTGGGCAATTATTGACTGGCCTATATCTTATAGACTAGCCTATATCTTATCTTAAAGGCTTGACTATATATTTTCTTATAGACTAGACTATATCTTATTTTATAGACTAGACTAACCTACAGTACCAGTGACACACCTACTCATTCAAGGGTTTTTCTTTATTTTGACTATTTTCTAAATTGCAGTGAAGTTTGCCTTGATGACAGCTTTGCACAGTCTTATCTTATAGACTAGCCTATATATTGTCTTATAGACTAGCCTATATCTTGTCTTATAGACTAGCAAAAACATTTCTATAAACTATAATTATCTTATAGATAGATATCTTATTACATAGACTAGCCTATATATTATCTTACAGACAATTCTTATCTTATAGACCAGCATATATCTTATCTTAGATACAAAACTATCTCATACACTAGCCTATATCTTATCTTATTGACCAGAGTATATCTTATAGACCAGACTATATATTTTATTATAGACTATATCTTATCTTGTAAACCATATCTTATTTTATAGACTAGCCTATATATTATCTTATAGACTAGCATATATCTTATCTTATAGACTAGCCTATATATTATCTTATAGACTAGCATATATCTTATCTTATAGACTAGCCTATATATTATCTTATAGACTAGCCTATATATTATCTTATAGACTAGCATATATCTTATATTAGAGACACATCTACAGTGGCTTGCGAAATAATTTTTCCGATTTTGTTGCCTTACAACCTGAAATTAAAATAGATTTTTTTGGGGGGTTGTATCATTTGAATTACACAACATGCACAACATTTGAAGATGCAAAATGTTTTTTTTTATTGTGAAACAAACAAGAAATAAGACAAAAAAACGGAAAACTTGAGTGTGCAGAACTATTCACCCCCCACAAAGTCAATACTTTGTAGAGCCACCTTTTGCAGCAATTACAGCTGCAAGTCTCTGGGGTACAGTATGTCTCTATAAGCTTGGCACATCTAGCCACTGGGATTTTTGCCCATTGGTCAAGGCAAAAACGTCTCCAGCTCCTTCAAGTTGGATGGGTTCCGCTAGTGTACAGCAATCTTTAAGTCATACCACAGATTCTCAATTGGATTGAGGTCTGGGCTTTGACGAGGCCATTCCAAGGCATTTAAATATTTCCCCTTAAACCACTCGAGTGTTGCTTTAGTAGTATGCTCAGGGTCATTGTCCTGCTTGAAGGTGAACCTCTGTCCCAGTCCCCAATCTCTGGAAGACTGAAACAGGTTTCACTCAAGAATTTCCCTGTATTTAGCGCCATCCATCATTCCTTCAATTCTGACCAGTTTCCCAGTCCCTGCCGATGAAAAACATCCCCACAGCATCATACTGCCATCACCATGCTTCACTGTGGGGATGTGTTCTCGGGGTGATGCGAGGTGTTGGGTTTGTGCCAGACATAGTGTTTTCCTTGATGGCCGAAAAGCTCAATTTTAGTCTCATCTGACCAGAGTACCTTCTTCAATATGTTTGGTGAGTCTCCCACATGCCTTTTGGCGAACACAAAATGTGTTTGCTTAATTTTTTCTTTAAGCAATGGCTTTTTTCTGGCCACTCTTCCATAAAGCTCAGCTCTGTGGATTGTACAACGTAAAGTGGTCCCATGGACAGATTCTCCAATCTCCGCTGTGGAGCTTTGCAGCTCCTTCAGTTTTTTTGTCTCTTTGCTGCCTCTCTGATTAATGCCCTCCTTTCCTGGTCCGTGAGTTTTGGTGGGCGGTCATCCCTTGGAAGGTTTGTTGTCGTGCCATGTTCAATACATTTTTTAATAATGGATTTAATTGTGCTCCGTGGGATGTTCAAAGTTTCGGATCTTTTTTTATAACTCAACCCTGATATGTACTTCTCCACAACTTTGTCCATGACCTGTTTGGAGAGTTCCTTGTTGTTCATGGTGCCGCTTGCTTGGTGGTGCCCTTTGCTTAGTGGTGTTGCAGAATCTGTGGCCTTTCAGAGCAGGTGTATATATGCTCAGATCATGTGACACTTAGTTAGCACACAGGTGGACTTTATTTACATATATGTAACTCATTATGTG